>NC_077238.1:56404339-56721422 GCF_947179165.1 Solanum dulcamara | reverse complement strand
TTTTTTTCCTTTTTATATTTGGTTTTATGTGTTGATTTTATGGTATTGATAATTATTGCATTAGTTTTTGGCTTCCCAACCACAATTATAGTTTGATATGTGACTTCTTTTAAAATATGTTGAGTTTTTCTCTCTTGATTTTGTATTCAATCAGATCAGACTATTAATGTAGCCGTCAATCAACTCTTTTACATTGCTTCTATCTAGGTAAAACAAATTCTCTCTTCCACTATCATCAATTTTTCGTATCTCACCTTCTCTAATGCATATCTTCTCTATCCATAATAATAAGTAAAAAAAGTTTCTCTCTCTTATTACTCTCTCATCTCTTCCATTGTTAGTATCTAGATAAACTTCCGTTCTTGATAATATATTTGATTCTTTTTCAGTCTCGCTTTTTTAAAAAAAAAATCGCCTCTAATTGAAGAACAAAAATTGTTTTACTTGTTGCTTTTTTACTATGAAAAATTATGGACTTTATTCCTACAAAGAGCCTCAGGTCAAGGCTGTCGAAGAGCAATATTAACAGTCGTATGTTCTAAATTAAGTTTTGAGTTGAATGCATTCACTCTATTCCCCATTAATAAATATGAAAGAGCAATTCATGCCACTAATAGTGAAATCCCTTTCTCTGTTACAACTAATTCGCCAAAAAAAAGGTAAGGAAAAAGATATTAGTGCAAAATTTTCTCATTATTACCGCCAAATCGATAAAAAAAAAAAGAAGGTAAAGAAAAAAAAGTTACAATTGTTAATTGAAAGAAGATCCGCATGCTAGAGAATATGATTTGTGTCATATGATTCATAAATTATCGGGATGATTTTTAAACACAAATATTTTAGTGTATACACTTTGGTCCGATTTGGAACCATTGTTGATGTTATGTTATTTTAAATAGTGATATGTATTAATAAATATACTTTGGTGGCTGATCTGGTACAATAATTGATGGTTTGTTGGTTTTTAACTGTGACATATTTTAGTGCATATAGTTTGATGGACGATGTAGTTAAATTATTGGTGATCTGTTGATTTAAAACTACGATATGTTCTAGTGTATATATTTTGATGGATGATGTGGCTATTTTTTTGGTGATATGCTGGCTTAGAACTATAAAAGAAATTGATTTTTAATTAGTGGTAAGGTTGATTTTAGTTATATGCTCCAACCCTACAATACATAACACCATAATTTAATCAAGTATATACTAACTTTTTATTATCATCAAGTTAATTTAAATGGTATACAATGTGGTGTAGTCTTGGTGTCAAGTTCAAATTAATTAATAACTGTAACAATTAAAAATAATAGGTGGATTTGTTGGTTTAAAAATAATAGTGATACGCATTAAGGAATATACTTTAGAGGCTGATCTAGTACAATAATCGGTGATCTGTTAATTTTTAACTCTGATATATTTTAGTGTATATATTTGATGGATGATGTAGTTAATTTATTGATGATTTGTTGATTTAAATATGTTATAGTGTATATAATTTGATGTATGCTATGACTAATTTTTTTGGTGATATGTTGGTTTAGAACTATAAAAGATATTTATTTATAATTGATGGTAAAATTGAATTTTAGTTAAATGCTTCAACCCTACAATGGGTAACACCATAATCTAATCAAGTATGTACCAACTTTTTAGTTTCATCAAGTTAATTTACATGATGTACAATGTGGTTTAATCGTGCTGTCAAAGTTCAAATTAATCTAATTCAATTTTACCATAATGAATGAATTACACCAAATTATAACCAAATAAATTTTAAAAATTAATTCATATTTGATGATAAAGTTAATTTTTGATTATATGTTCCAACCTACAATTGTGTGAAAAAATGATTTTTTTTTAAAATGAAGAGAGAAATAAAAGAGATTGAAGAAAATTTTTGAAAAATAAAATGGGGTAAAAATGATTTTTTTTAAAAAATAAGAAGAAAGAAGAAAGAGACGAGTGAAGAGAGAGAGAGAGAGATTTCAGGAAAAAGATGGGTGGAGAGGGAAAAAAGAGAATTTATTTATTCAATTTAGTTAAATTGGTAAAGTAATTGATGGAGAAAATTGTAAAAAAAATATTGATGGGAGATATTTTCGAAAGAAGATTAGAAAGAGGAGAAAGATCAAAAAGAATAATATTGAGAGTATATATTTTAGGAAGAAGATTAAAACAGATAAATTTTCTAAGGACAAAAATGTGTTTTTTTTAATTCCATTACAATATTTTGGCATTTTTTTATTTTTTTTATTTTGTTCTTTTTGTAAAGATTCTATTGTTATTTTGGAGAAAAGTCATACTACTGTCATATTTGAGTAATTTGGGTGCTTAAATTATATAGTTAGGATTTTTGCCTGTAATTAATTATATTAGGTTTGTACCATGAGCCTTAAATTATCTAATTATTAAAAGGGAAAAGAATACGTATACTCCAAAAAGAGAAACTACTTACAAGCAGCTACCTCATTTACTGCTTGATATCATCGGAATATATATATACACTCTGATGGTATAAAAGAGAAGTAGAAAACAATTTTCAGTTACTCTTTGATACCATTAGAATATATATATATATATAACATGCAGTGTTTTAATAAAAAGGCTACTCAATTATTGCTTGATACCATCAGAGTATATAGATACTCTGATGGTATAAAAGATGAAGAAATAATAATTCGGTGAATAGAACAAACAGGCAGGTGGGTAAATAGTTCGGACCGTGGTCCAACTCGGACAAATAATTTGAATTGAATCTAATTTGAGTAAATACTTTGCCTAATAGGCTTAATTTGTATAGTTTTCCCTTATTAAAATAAAAACCTTGCTATTTACCCCAAAATTTAAGAAGTGCCAAAAAAATTGAATTGGAGTTTGCCCAAAGCCTGGCGAACCCCTTAAATTTTATTTTATTTTAAAAGTGAAATAAGAAACGAAGGAAAGTAACGTGAACAAATTGAATTTGCAATTCGTCCAACATGGAGTGAAAAAACTTTTTTTGATGTGTTTTTTTAGGGATATACCCTTTTTAGTGCAATGGGCTAAAACTTACGCCCTTTAGGTGCCAAACTCGCACCAGTAGTTCCCTCATTTGTAATATTGGTGCATTTTTTATCCTCCCTTAAGTTTTCACTTATAGCGGATAGAATGTTTAGTCGCCTTCCTCCATGTTCAGAAACAATAAATCCATGCTAGATAGTGAAAAGAAGATTTCTCCTCATCTTGTTCAATCCAGACATTATTGCAGTTGAATCAAAATTTTCATTTATTTTTTGAACTATATCAATTTAATGAAAACAAATGATAGAGTTCGAAGCCAAAAAGGCTACTTTTTTCTACAAAAATGCATAAATGGTCACTCATCTTTTAAAATAATCAAAACAGAGAAATCAATGACACTGTATCGATTTTGGAAAAAATTTTAACGGCATTAATTTTATTTAAAACATCACTGTAAATGCAGCAATTTTACAAAAAACAAAAAATCAAATATCGCTGCAATTGCAGCAATTTTTCAAAAAAAAAACTCAAAATATAAATCATTGCAAGTACAGCAATTTTTGACAATTTTTTTTAAATACACATGAACACTGCGTAAGAAAACTGTGTGCTCCCTAGAGTTCAAGGTATTGCGCCATTTTGTGGAGTGAGTCTTATGGAGTTGAATTTTCCAAGACTCAGATCTATTCCAAACCCTGAGACACCTAAAGCTTGATCAATTTCAAATCTTGAGACACCTAAAGCTTAATAGAATAAAATTAACCCATATCTGGTAATACTTGTAGAGATTCACCCATATCTGGTAATACTTGTAGATAGGGGTGTACATAGACCGGGTTGGTTCGGATTTTTTACAAACCAAACCAAATCATTTTTGTCAGGTTATTAAATCTATAAACCAAACCAAACCAATAAAAGTCGGATTTTTCGATATCAATTTTTCTCGGGTTTTTTTGAGTTTTTTTGGGTTTCTTGGGTTTTTCATAGTATCTAATAAAAAGCAGAGAGAAGTGCTTCTTAAAAAGATTTCTAGTACAAAATATCAACATATAAGATGGAGGCAGAACACTATTTGAAGTTTTAACTTTATAATATAACTTTATAAGATGGGCTTTTTTTGTATATTATTTAGATGGACTTCTCAAGTCCAAATCTAAATGTAAGAAAGAAAACAAAAATTATGAAAAATTTTAAAAAAATATTTAAGTTTGTTCATTCTGTCTTTTTGTATGAATTTTAATTAGAAGGTGCAAAATGAATCGACGCAGGTGCTGCTACAATTGCTTCAGCGGGAGCTGCTGCCGGTATTGGAAATGTTTTCAGTTCCTTAATTCTATTGCGAGAAATCATTCATTGGCAAAACAATTATTTGGTAATGCTATTTTGGGATTTGCTTGAACCGAAGCTATTGCCTTGTTTTCCTCTTCCACATATTATGGGTAACGTAGGAGACATCTCTATTTTTCCCCCAGGGAATCTTTAGAATTCCCACTGCTTAACTTTCAATTCGCCTCTGACCATCAAATGAAATGTGAATAACCCGTCCTCCTCTCTTTGAAAGAAGGGGCGCTCGCGGCTCGCTTCGCTCTTCAAGCTCCGTCCCCTTCGATTCGGGCCCTTTCCCGCTTTCCTTTGTGAGGGAGGTTTGTTTCTGGTCATTGAATAAATGAAACTTTGACGAATAACCCGCCAACACCTGGTCGACCTCTCCTTCATTAATGAAAGCTCACATCTCCATAATCGAAAATGGTAATAGTTAGGATTCATTAAAAAAATCGAGAACCCACCCCAGCGGGATACATATTGCCCAAATGGAACCTAAAAGATGGGATGGGTGATCCATAAGATCATTTGGCGAGGTTCAGCCGGATCATTCTGGAAATAAAAACTGATTTTGTTGAGGAACGAAGTAGCTCGTCGCTTACCCGCATTTCTCTTGGTATACCCACCTGTGTGCCTCCTAATTCCATAAAGTCTCCGTGCTTCTCACCACTCCTCGAGGCCAAGGACGGGGTCGAACCGTCATTCCAGGATCACCGCTCCGTGGGGTGGGGTTCAATGCCTAACAAAAAGGGCCTCTTCAAGACAACAAAACAAAAGGACAGCCCGCCCACCGTAATCAAGTAAGAGTTTAAATATTCACTAAGCTTCCTACCAACCCCACAGCATAGGTAATGTCAGGTCTAGTGATAGTAAGATATCTAAGTTTTCCCACAAGCCTCTGATGCCTGCATCATCCAAGGGTTCTTTTCTCTTTTCTTCAAGCTTATGATTTTCTTCTATTGGGCTACTCTGTTTTATGTAATTACATATTGCAAAGATTCTACTTTTGCTTGCATTGCATTATTTGGTCTACGTACTGGAACTGATAACATTCGAGATTATGCGGGATTATACACAAAAGATCCTTTTTTTGGCTCTCTCTTTAGCCCTATGTCTCTTATCCCTAGGAGGTCTTCCTCCACTAGCAGGTTTTTTCGGAAAACTCTATTTATTCTGGTGTGGATGGCAGAAAGCATAGATTCGCATCGCCTACTTGCTGAAAGCAAAAATGGAATGGCCGATCATGAATTCTATGACCTTTGACACATAGATCACCTAGTGCCAAGCTTAGGAGAATTCTTCTTTCAAGTCAAGTGACTCCTACCCTCTCTGGCTCACTGACTAGCTAGCTTGCCTAAATCCCTGATTTGATGGAAACATTTTTTATGCTAGCTTTTAATAAATATTTTTATGTATAACCTAATTTAAAAGTAGTATATCTATAATCGCGTCGGTTTGGGTTCGATTTGACTTTTTTTAGTTAAAACCAAACCAACCCTATAATGGTCGGGTTTTTTTTCTAAACAGCAAACCAAGTCAAACCAAACCACTAGTCGGGTTTTTTTCCGATTTGGTTCGATTTGTCGGTTTGGTGCGATTTATCGGTTTGTCCTATACAACACTACTTGTAGAGATTCTTATTGTAAGTTTTTTTTTCCTTTTTATAAAGCTTAAATTTTTAGAAACTTCTAAAACCTTTTATTGATTTCTGTTACGTAGGTGAATAGATCAAATTTATTTTTCATCTCTCTTGAAGTCTCAAACCAACTCAGATGATAAGTTAGTTTCCTTATTTTGTGCAAACTGTTAGTGATAGTTGAATCTCTATTAAAAAGGACCCAATAATTTATGAGAAAATTGCCCATTTACACATGGTATATTACCATATTTATTAATACTCCCTAATAGTTGAAAGAATATCAAAAATTCTTATTTTCTTAACCCTATCACTATTCTAATACATCACTTTTACCGTATATCAGTTTTCCTAAATTCTCGCCTATTCTTCAGCCTCATCGCCGGCAGTTTCTTTTTTTCAATTTCAGTCCATCTATTACTCAATTTTAAGTTTCTAAGTAAGGTATATTCAAGTTTTTCCTTTAGTGGTATCTCACTTCTTTCTCACCTCATTCGATTTCCTCTGTTTTCTTCTCTAATTTGTTTTCCTCATATTCTTCACTGATACACATGGAATTCGCTCCATCTTTTAGTGTTGGTCTCACCTAGTTGAATAAAAATCAAGAAATTTTTGTTTCACCGAACGAGGTTAGATTCAAACATCGTAACGATCCATCAGTGATGAATAAGCTACGTGAGAAATCGAAGTCAAAATTCCAAGTTCAACATTCACCCAAAGAAGCCGACAAAAAGATTGAAGGGGTTTCAACACACCCTAATCTACCAAAGGTATGAGTTCATATAAGTTTTTTTTGTTTTTAATGTTTTTTTTTATAAATATTTACTACTTCTGATACATATAATTTTATGTATCAGATTCGTATGTATCAATATTTAATGATTCTGATACAGTTTTTGTATCAAATGCTCATGTATCAAAATTTACTGTTTCTGATACATCTCATTTATGTATCAGATTCTCATGTAGCAAGCTTACATGAGAATCTGATACATCCTATTCATATTATTTTTTAAAAAATGTCATTTTTCTGAAGATTTACTGATTTCTGATACATAGAATCTGATACATCATGTTTATATTATTTTAAAAAAATATATCATTTTTCTGAAGATTTACTGATTCTTGATACATAGAATCTGATACATCCTGTTTATATTATTTTTTTTAAAATGTCATTTTTCTGAAGATTTACTGATTCCTGATACATATAGTTTATGTATCAGATTATTATATATTAAACTTTAATATTCCTGATACATCATGTTTTTGTTTTGAATTCTCATATATCAAGCTTTAATTCTCCTGATACATCTTGTTTATGTATCAGATTCTCATATATCAAGATATAATGCTTCAGATACTTCCCATTTATGTATTAAGATTAAGTTATATTTAATCAATTTTCATGTCAATGCAGGGAATGAAGTACGTTATCAAGAAGATCCCCTCACACTCCCTGAGATTCGGCACTTCATAAACGACTAATTTTATTGATGATTTCAAATTATCAATAGGGGATGAAGCTATATAATTATTTCGACAAACCATATTTGGTCACTATCTAGATATGCCACAGTGCAATTTTCAAGGGCAAATCATCAAATGTCTCTTACTCCTTGAGGTAGAGCAAAAAAATAAAGAGGAATTGCACATTCGTCACACACAAGGTAATATACTCACATTCACAATCAAGAAATTTTCTATTATTACTGGTTTGCAATGTACCAGTAATATCAATAATTTTTGGTATCCAAATGCACCAACAAGTAGATTGTTGTCTAAATATTTCCCTGGTGCAAAAAATGGGGTAAATAAAGGATGTTTCGTTCAGCATTTTTTGGTTGGAGGATGGAAAACAAATGAAGACGTTATTCAGATGGCCATTCTCTACTTCATCCACACTTTTATTTTTTCTCAACTAGGTGATTCACCTATTTCTGTTGATGATTTTAAGATGGTAGAGGATGGTAGGTATGCGCAATACCCATGGGGGAAAATAGCATATTCCAAATTGATAAAAGGAATTAGGCAGGAGTTTTCAAATGTCAAACAAATGTATCATTTGGGCGGCATGTTATACGCTCTGAATGCATGGATATATGAATGTGCATTCCAGGTGCCTTCTGAGATTGCTATTAGAGTGGGCCATCGAATTTCCAGAATTCTTAATTGGCGTGTTGTTGTTGTCAAGCCAAAATTTGAGACCTTCATGTCTACTATCTTTAGTGAGGTATATTTCATGAAATCATTTTCATAATTATAGCAAATAAACATACCATCTCCTGCTTATTAAATGTACATTCATGTATGCATTGACTCATTATACATAATATTTAAGTATAGAATTCTTAATTGGCATGTACATTCATGTATGCACTGACTCATTCAGATTTTAGTCTTGCTTTTGATACAATAGAATTTGTTCTGATACATATGATTTCTCTCATGAATTTTTTTGCAGTATCAATGCTCCAATATTATGCAATCTCAAGATGAAATTGAATCACTTGTCATTCCTGAAAGTGAACATCATTATGAAGCTGATACATCAACTGCCAAGGTTAAATTCACAGAACCTCAAGAAGTTCCCAGATTTGAGGACTTCTCAACAAAACCACCCGCAGAATTATTAAAAAGATCCAGTCATGTTGCTGATATATCTTCTCCACCTCCTCCCAAAAGAATGAAGACTACCCCTGGTAAAAAACCCATTCAAGTAGAAAAAACTAAAATGGATAAGGATGTCATACCACCAAATTCATCAGAAAAGAGTGTTTCTACTTCTATGGAACCTGTGGCAAAGTCAGGGGTATGCGGTGAATCTTCCGGTCATTCGAATCAAATTATTCATGTGGAATTTAAAGCATTAAAGAAGTCTATAAAAAATTCTCTAAAGAAATACGTAAGTTATTACTATAAGAACTAAGACACACAATATACTTTTAATAAGTTGATACATTATGTTTTTTCATATTATTGTATTAAGGTTGACCGGAAGTTCAAGCGATTAGAGAAAAAAATTGATTCAAATCACACTGATATTTTGAAAGCCATGAACAACATAGTGCACCACATGACTGGCACATCATTTCCAGCAAATAAATCTGATATCCCTCCAGCAAATTTCCAATATCATGTCCAGAAAGATATTAAGGTAGATACATCACGTAATTATTGATATTTATATTTTAATATAGTTTTAAACTACTGGATATAATTCATTTTCATCTATCAGATATTCAATTGTCAGTGTATTTATCATTCTCATAATTATTATATTTACAAGAAGCAGAACCATCCAACATGATACAAGAGGTGGATGATGTATCTGGGCATAACAGTGTATCAGATGCTGTAGAATATATTCAACAGCCTATTTCAACTGATACATTAAAGGTAATGCGTCAGAACCAAACATATTACCAAGCGGATGCTTCATAGCTATTGTACCTGCTAAACATGTGATGCTATATAGATCTTGATATGTTTCATGTTCATATATCATAAGTAAATGTCATTATATTTACAGGAAGCAGAACCATCAAACAGTATACAACAGGTAGATGTTGTATCTGGGCATAACACTGTATCAGATGCTGCAGAATATATTCAACAACATGTTTCAACTGATACATTAAAGGTAATGTATCAGAACCAAATATATTACCAAGCTGATGCTTCATAGCTATTGTACCTGCTAAACCTGTGATGCTATGTAGATCTTGATATGTTTCATGTTCATATATCATAAGTAAATGTCATTATATTTACAGAAAGCAGAACCATCCAACATGATACAACAGGTGGATGATGTATTAGAACACAATATTGTATCAGAAGTTGCAGAATCTTTTCAACAGCATGCTTCAACTGATACATTGATGGTAATGTATTAGAACCAAAGTTATTAAAGATAATGTATCATTTTGGTAGTTATTTTCTTAAATAATTGTTATTATTACATTTGTAGGAACCATAACCATCATTTATTCCACACCAATCAGAGGATGTATCAGCACAATAGATGAAACCAACTAGAGCAGATCATTTTCAAGTGATTGTTTATTCTGATACATTAAAGGTAATGTATCAGATCAATTATTGTGATACATTAAATATTAATAATTTTAGTACTGATGTTATACATTAAATTTAGAATAATGTCATGAAAAATGTGATAGAGGTTGTTGATAAGACTGATCAATATGAAGAGCATGTTCAACAGACTGATAAAGAAAAAATCAAACCAACTGCATCGGTACTATGAATCAATTATTTCTGATTCATTAAATTTAATAAATAAATTTTATTATACTAAAGTCATTATATTTTTTAATTCTTCAAAATTAGGAATCAAATACTTCAGCTCCGATTTCACCTAAAACTATGGAAGTGATAGATGCTCTAATATACGGACTTCCATTACCTGCAAAGCCATTGACTATTGTTAGTCATGAACAGGTAGTTCTGGATGAATGTCTTCTACGTGATATCCAGCTACCTACCACTCTTCCATCAAAACCTGACGTATTACCAGATGATGCAAAGACACCTCTTCTAAGAAGTAGGCTGCCTTCTAAGATATTACAATCGCCGTATCTAATAAAATTTGGATCGAGCAAAAAGGATAAGGAAAAAGTGACATTTTTTAGCCATCAAACACACCCTTTTGAAGGTTTTGACATATGTTATAATCCCCCATCCGAGCTTATCTGGGAATACACCCAATGGATTGATAAAGGTCTATTAAAATCGCATGCAAACAAGTAAGTATGACATTTATAACTTATATCAACACAAGTTGTTTATTATATATGTTCTGTCATTTTAATATAAGTTTCCATTCAGAAAACCAAAGGAGGAACATTACAGATCAAAGTTCTCTTCATTCGGGTTCGAAAAAATAGACTTTATAGTGGCATTTCCTCAAGATAAGAATTGGTTCTACCTTATGTCACAGCCGAACAGATGTTAGAATGATGAGATAATCATTTCTTGATATAACATATGTTACATTTCAGACACAAGGTCTGATACATAAATACTATGTATCAGATACATCCAGTACAGAAGTTTGTAATATATTACATGTCAGACTCAAGGTCTGATACATAAATAATACATAAATAATATGTATCAGATACATCCAGTACAGAAGTTTCTAATCTGTTACATGTCAGACTCAAGGTCTGATACATAAATACTATGTATCAAATATATCCAGTACAGAAGTTTCTAATATGTTTAATAACGGTGTATCATTTTGTATAACTAATAATTTCTTAAAATGTGCAGCATATCGATGTAATATTATACTATCTTCGGAAGAAATCGAAGATGTAGTTGGGCAATCAGTATCAATACACAACAACAAACTATATTTTTAAAATTTTTATCGAATCTGCACACGCACGATACTATCACATTCCATCTGACATTTCTATCCAAGATGATATGGCACGGGCCTCTATTATAGCTCATCACGAGAGATTTATGAAGAACATAATAAGAGGTTTTTCAATTCCCGCCGATTTACCCTGGCATTTGGTATATGAGGTATACATACCGATAAACTGCGATAGAGATTTTCATTGGGTTCTTGCGGTTGTTGTGCTGAAACAGAGGTTGATACGCGTGTATGATTCATCAACGGGAAGAAGAACTAGCAACCCTTCACCAGAGATTCAAAAGATAGAAGTAATGCTACCTACATACCTCCAGGATAGTGGGTTTTTTTAGAAAAATAAACGTATTGATTGATCATTGCTTGATTCATACAAGGCCAAATCACCCGGAAACATGCTTGAATCACATCATCCTTTTGCAGTTGAATACGTTGAAGGCATTGCGCAACAAGAAAGCGATAGCTTGTGAGTATTAACAAGTATTCATATTTAAATCATTAATAGGTCAAAAAAAATTAAAGTTGTGTATTCATTTCTATACAGGGATTGTGGTATTTTCCTGGCTAGTTTTTTCGAATATCTTAGTGATGGAAGTTCTACTCCAACTACTAGACTACAAGCCGAATTCTTCCGTGAAAGATATGGCGCACTACTGTGGAAGTATGGTTGTTGGAAGTCCAAGGATGGTTATGTTAGAGAAAACGACGATCAAAAAAAACCTAAGAGAGATTTCATCTCTCCTAGTCAAGGAGAACCGATGGACGTCGAGTAGTTTTTTTTTAATTTTGTAGTAGTAGAATGTACAATTTTGTTTTTGCACCAATAGTAAATATATTCTTTCTCTATTCATCAACTTAACAGACTTTTAAGCTTTTCTCATATGCATGTATCAGATACTGATGTATCAAAATAGAATGCTTATAAGACATATTATTTATTTATCAGAGTTTCATTTATCAATCTTCAATGCTTATGATACATTTTGATTATGTATCAGATTCTAATGTTTCAAAATTTAATGAATCTGATACATATAAATTTATGTATTAGAATCTCACGTACCATGATTTACAGCTCCTGATACATCTACTATATGTATCAGATTATAATATTTAAAGATTTAATCATTCTGATACATATACATTTATGTATCAAAAACTCATGTATCAACCTTTACAGCTCCTGATACATCTACTTTATGTATCAGATTCTAATGTTTCAAGATTTAACTATTCTGATATATCTACATTTATATATCAGAATCTCATGTATCAACATTTACATCTCTTGAAAACATATACTTTATGTATCAGATTATAATATTTCAAAAGTTTCTGATACATAAATGTATATGTATCAGAATTTCATGTACCATGATTTATAGCTCCTGATACATATACTATATATATATATATATATATCAGTTTATACTGTTTCAAGATTTAATGATTCTGATACATATATATTTATGTATCAGAAACTCATCCATCAGCCTTTACAGCTCCTGATACATCTACTATATGTATAAGATGGTAATGTTACAAGATATAATGATTCTGATACTTATACATTTATGTATCAGAAACTCATATATCAACCTTTACAGCTCCTGATACATCTACTTTATGTATTAGATTCAGATGTTTCAAGATTTAATGAGTTTGATACATCTACATTATGTATCAAAAATCCAAGTATCAATCTTTACAGCTCCTGATACATACACAAACTATATCAACAGAACATGTTATGTATCAACCACAATTCAATTGAAAAATAATACAACCACCTTCAAAGTATCAACCCTTAATACTTCGAATGGTTATGTATCCGCTATTCTCACGTATCAGTTTTGAAATTACTATATCAATACCAAGTAACTTACTGTGAAAATAATTATCAACCATCCATGTATCTATTATTGATATTCAATTAATATTCTGGTTAATTGATATATGTATCAAATACAACCCTACACTGAAAAAAAATATGTAGATGTAAGTACAAATAGAATATATCCTGGGATAACAAAACATCATTTCTCTTTGGGCATGAAATTACAAGTCTTTCTGTTGTGGCCTTCATGGCCACAACGTCTACAAGAATTTGTGCTCGTTCTTATCTTATCACTAGAGTACTTTTTTCTTTCTTTCTTTGGTCTTCCTAGAATCCTTTTGTATCTTGGTGGCAAGACAATCTCTTCCAAAAAATAATTCAGAACAGACCAATCTTTCTTATCTGGCATTAGAATCATTGGCAATTCATATGTATTTGTCAACGCCTCTGGCTTGTAGTAATCAGAACAGTATGGGTGCATGTTTGTAATGTTCTTGCTCTTCAACACTGCAATTGTGTGTGGACATGGTAGCTCATCTAGTTGAAACCTGCCACAATGGCATGTTTTTCTTTCAAGACACACAATGTATCTTACACCTGACTCATAAACAGAATAAAGATATTCTGATGAAGTAACAACCTGCAGTAAATAATTATCATAGATATGTATCAGAACTGATGTATCAAATACAAAACTGATGTATCAGTAAATAATGATCACAGAAAATTCAGAACTGATGTATCATATAGCTATTTATCAAGCAAATATATATCAAGTAGATATCTACTTTAAAAAAATAACTGGTGTGTACCTTTATTCTCGAATACTTCATTGTGTTTGATACTAGGATATCTTCGAATTTTCTACCCAAAGTATGTTTTGTATAAGCTGTTATTTCCCTATTTTTGCAGTTCCAAGCACCAAATAACATTCTCGTTTGCTCCAAAAAATCAATTATAGGCAACTATCGTGCTTCAACAAGACATCCATTGATACATTCTGCGATGTTAGAAGTCATCATTCTTCCCCTGTTGACAGTTGCATAAACTCTTGACCACTTTTCGTAACCTGCATTTTTCAAATATTGTGTCACTCGGTGATCAATTTTTTCAACTTTTGCCATTAATATTTCAAATTCATCTTTTCGGTATGCCTTTGTCATCGAGTAGAAAAGGTCACTTAGTACAGCTTTGCTCCTCTTGTAGTTAGTACACATATTTTTCCATATATGTCATATGCATGCAAAGTGAGGGACATTGGGAAATACCATGTTTACACTCTTGATTATGCTTTCGTTCCTATCTGATACAACACACATATTGTCCTTCTCACCAAATGCATTTTTGAAATTCTGAAAAAACCATGTTCATGATGAATCATTTTCTGTATCTACAACACCATACGCCAATGGTAATATGCAATCTAAAAAAATATTAATAGTGATAACATATTTATTAGAATTTATCAGAATCACAGCAAATGTGTCAAATTAGATGATAAAATAGTATTCAATATATAACAGTAACAAAAAGTAATAACTGCCCCATCAAGTGTGCTAGCTAATATAAATGTACCTTTATAAGGTCCATCAAGATGAGCACCGTCAACAACAACTACAGGTCGACAAAACTGAAACCCCCTCATCAATGGCCTTAACGCTATGAATAGATACATGAACTCATCAGTTGGTGACTTGTGCATACTTATGTATGAATTTGGATATACGATTTTTAGCATATGTATGTATACAAGCAGCTGTCTATATCCATCAGCAGGTTTCCCCCTTAACATCTCCAAAGCATGTTCTTTTGCACGCCATGCTTGTTGATAGGTAATATCAATTTCATACGCTGCTTTAATATCCTCTTGTATATCATTGGGGGTATGAATTCTTTTATGATTAACCAATTTAGGTGTCGTGAATGCACTTTAAAAAGCCTTTGTAGCATGGACTTTGTTGAAAATTCTATCTCTTAATGAACATGAATGTTCACTATTGAAATATCTCACTTTGAATATATCTGATTTTTTTCAACAAGATGCTTTCATTATCCAACAACAGTCATCAGAATAGCATATTAACACATAACTGCATAATTTTGAAAAAAAAAGTTAACATGTATCAGATATACTTACTATGTATCAGTATGTATCGCGAATATAAACAATAAAATTAACTTTACAAAATCAACAGTACATCTGGGAAAAGTACTTAATTGAATTATATACATAATGTTATGATGTATCATGACAGGTAAAATTAAAAAATATTAATATGTATCCGATACACAGAGATTCTTATGTATCTGATACATTCCTACAACAGTTTTTTTAAATGTTGCACTTGATACATAATACTTAATATGTATCAGTATGTATCGTGAATATAAAATACAAAATTAACTTTAGAAATTCAATAGTACATCTGGAAAAAGTATTGAACTGAGTTATATACATAATGTTATTATGTATCATGACAGGTAAAATTAAAAAATATTAACATGTATCTGATATATTCCTACAACTATTTTTTTAAGCCTTTATTTAACTGTTGTACTTGATACATAATACTTAGTATGTATCAGTATGTATCATGAATATAAACCAGTAAAATTAACTCTACAAATTCAACAGTGTATCTGAAAAAGGTATTGAATTTAGTTGTATACACAATGTTATAATGTATCATGACATGTAAAATAAAATAAAAATATTACCCTGTACCAGATACACAGCGATTCTTATGTATCTGATACATTCTGAAAGCAAGTTTTTGAATTGTTTTACTTGATACATAATACTTTGTATGTATTAGTATGTATCATGAATATTAAACAACGAAAATTATCTCTACAAAATCAGATTTTCAAACTCAGCATATGCACATACCTTTTACTGTCAGATCTTTTAACTTTGAAATTGAATTCATTATCAATTTTATATTTGGCCATTAAATCAATTAGTAATGCTTTGTCCTTATACAATTAATTCTCCTTCACTTCCACACCATTTGTATCAGTTATGTAGTTCGTCACATCAAATTTCGGTATATAACAAGCTGCAACATTACCAGATTCCACTAAACCAAAAATTTGTGACTCATTCGTGTTTGGTTCGGCACAAACAATTGCTCTAGATGTAGCGTCGAATGTTTATAACTCACGTATCTTTCTATCAGATGTTGTTATGCATAGGGGATACTTTACGAATCCCGACTCATTCTTTTTTAACTCTATGTAAAGATTAACACACATATCATTACGAATCATCATTGGCGACGCGTTTCCTTGAACTATGTATCAGATTTTAATATTTTTTAATGATTCATCTATGGTAAATTCAGTAGCTATTGCTGCTTTTAGAGACGAGTACGATACATTGTCGTCCACTATTATTCCATCACTTTTGTATAGTTCATAACTCACCTCGGATTGTCAAACTCCAGAATGTCTCAGTAGTATCGCGATATTCATCTTGATTCGATTGATGGAACTCAAAATTTGAATTGAATTTTTTGTTAGAACTTATGCTCTGTTTTTTAATTTTCCTTCAAATTCAGAACCGTTTCTTTTTTTAAAGAAATATTTGCCTTAATTAGCACTTTAATTGATTAAAACAATCAATCATAGCTTGAATTACGTTATTATTCATAAATCACCCAACAACATTAATTGTTTTACACCTAAAATCTGATGTATCAGCATAGTACGTAATGTATCAGAAATTTGAAAAAAAAGGAAAATCGAATAATTTAAGAAAAATGAGGGATGCATTGTGATTGGGTATTTTCACTATGAGATTTATGTAAACTTTACGTAATTTATTGCTTTTTGATGGGCTTCAATGTCATCATGCACTCAGAAAATACAAACTCTGTCTTAGTGTTGTACGAATAAAGCCTTTTCATCGTCCTTAGCTTCAAGTTTAATCTCTTAGCCTCTTATTTCATACTGAAGCTTTAATAGTGCAACAAACAAATTTCAGTTTAGTGGATAATGATATATTCTCTATTTGAGAGTTTTGTTTTAAAAAAAATTGTCAAAATCGCTGCACTGGCAGCAATTTATATTTTGAAATTTTTTCTTTTGAAAAATCACTGCAGTTGCAGCAATATTTTAAAAAAACAGATTATTTTTTTTGTATAATCGCTGCATTTGAGCAATGTTTTCAAAAAAAAATTGCCGCAGTTAAATTTTTTTATGAAATTGTTACAGTATCAGCAATTTATCCGTTTTGGTTATTTTAAAAGATGAATATCCCTTTATACATTTTATAGAAAAAAATAGCCCTTTTGGCTTCAGACTCACAAATGACATTGCAAGAAAAGAAAATTTTGTATTGCTTCATGCGAAGTCTTACACGATAAACCTCTCGATGTCAAACAAAAAAAAAGTTTAAAGGCAAACCAAAAGTGCACTAATAGTAAAAACATGAAGGACCATTAATGCTCCATATAAAAGAATGACTTTCAGTCTTAACTCAAAGATACTCCTCATTATGGGTGGAACCTGCACAACACACTGGAGTCAAACTCTATGTTGCTTGGACTCTTCAAAAATGTCAATGAATGCGTGTCGGATTCTCCAAAAGTAGTGTATTTTTGGAGAATCCGACACGGGTGCGGTATCGAAAGTGAAGAGTCCGTGCAACTTAGGTCGCACTACAAGTTTTTTTATCAACCACCAAGGAATGTAGTGGATATAGCTAAAGCTGATAAAATAGGATCACCAAGATTCAACTCTTTTGTTCAGTCATGTTCCTACTATTTCTACTTTTGCAACTGCTCCCGCTACTCTACTTCCATTATGTAACACCACGAGTGGGATTAACTCCCACCTCTGTAATAGTTAGGTTGCTTAAGATGAAGTGTCTTAATGACCGGGAAAAAAACAGTTTGTGAGAATTAGAGAAAACATCAATCTGGTACTTTAAGTCCACTCATTTGTTCCTTTCAGCAACTTTTCCAACCCAAAAAAACAGAGAATGGAAGAGCATAATATGATCATACAGTATCAATAAGAGGTTTTGTTGGAACATAAAACAGTACTATATTGCTTTCTGTCCACATGTGCAATATAAAAGAACAGTAAAATGAAATATAAGAGAAAATTACCTCCGCAATTTCAGTTACTCCTAGTTCAGCAAGTGTGGACAGCTATCAAGATTTTCATTTTACCCCTAGAATGAGTATTTTCTAGATGTTCCAAAAAATTTCTCACTCCACACAATCTATACAAGGACATACGGAAAACTACATGAATACTCATCCAAACCCTTGCTTTATGTTGTAGTATTGTGGTTCTTCAAAACAAGCCTTTTATTCAAATGAAAGGTAAGGGAGCACAGAGTTAACAAACTCATTAAAATTTGTAAACCATGTTCTCTGTAAAGCCCACATCCTTGAGTAGTCCAGTTAGCTGTGACAAAGCAAACATAAATATCACTAGAGGGAACCACAGAATACTAACAACCAGGAAATTAATTTTTTTCGTTCTATGGAATAAAGTACCTCGCCTTGCTCACGAGGATTTGGCTTTTCGCCAGATAAATGTTTTATCATTCCAGGAGGGCCACATACCTGGGAGACCAACAGAAAGTTCCAATGATTCCCATAATAAATCTTGAGTCATTCCAAAACAAATTCAGAAAATCAGTATTCTTCTTACACTGCATCAATCTTGTAGTGTACCACAATATCGTTTTCCCTAACCCAGATACTCAACACCACCAACTTTACAATAGCAGTGCCCCCCCCCTCCCCCCCCCCCCCCTCAATTATCATGAATAGAAAAATACTACAATACTAAACCAACTACCAGCTACAGTTCTTCAACTTACCACATATACTGGAGTACCTTCAGTGTTGTATGTAATCTGCTATAACAATCAGGCCACCAAGTTAGTTTTGAATATCTTACAGTTTAGTTCAACCTTTATTTCTTCTTTGCATCAGCACCCTGTTTTAGTAGTTAGATAGTTAGATATTATTAATGTCACTGTGTTAATTGCACGAGTCCTTTCCATAGAATTCTATGTTCTATATAAGCTGTAATTAGTGTCACTGGGAGTACGACAAAATGAATAAAATGTCTATATTTTCTTTTCGTTCTTTTTCGCCAAATCCTGTCTTAGTCTTCTCCATCTCTTCTGTATTAGCTCTGTTGAGTTACAATCATGGCAAATGGTATTAGTCAATGCACCTCGGCATTCACTCCGTGTCATGTACAATGAAGCTTCTGCTTTTAATTCTCTTCCTCTATTTCACCTTCGTTGCTAGGCTTGGGCAACGAGTCAAGACGACTTGGGGTTTGGCTCAGCTCAGTTTCCGTCAAAATTTGACTCGACTTGGATCGGTTTGGTCAAAGCTCGCTTCGATCAAGCTTAGGCTTGACTCAACTCGGTTGGCTTGCTCTAGTCATGTAATGATTATTTTAAAATAAAGTATCATCCATTAAAGCTTAAATAAATTAGCAATATGTCAATTTAATAATTATTAGTTAATTAAATAAATTTATAATTTTGTACTTCTTTATTTCATTCGATGAAATTAAGTTTATTATGCATATCGTTATTTAAGACCACTGTGGTGCAGAGTGTAAAAAAATAGGAATTAAAATTAATGACATCTAATATCATACATTTTTTTCTGAATTTTTTGTTGCTTTTTTTTTGCCTTAAAGTTCTATACTATGTTCAATTTTAAGTAAACCTTATTTGAATTTAAGTTCTAAGTGAAAGTAATAATGTACATAATTTAATGACACCTACCAATTTAAACTAGTAATGTTATATTTCTTTTAATCAACAAATTTATTATGAATTTAATTACTTCTAACAGCATAGCACTACACAAAACTACACATTAGAGTTGACAGGGGGTCGAGCATATCTATACTTTAACTAAGCTCAGTTGAGCTCGGCTCAACTCGGTGTTCTAAGAAGCTAGGTTGGGCTTGGCTCAGGTTCATGTACAGGCCTATTTTCTGCTATGCCCATTTTCTCACAGGTTTTAGCTGAATCATTAGCTCAAGACATATTTTTCAAGTCGACAACTTTTCTAAATCGCCTTTCTTCCCCACCCATTACCTCTGGTACAACTCTAAGCTCACATTAGCAATAAATATGCTTTACGTCTAATGTTTCTCATGAGATTGTTGGTGCTTGATTTTCCTCTAAAAGACATCAAGACCTTAGAATGTTTAAAGGAGCATGAAACTACACTTTCAATGTCCACACAATAACATACCCAGTGAAATCCCACCAAGTGGAGTCTAGGAAGGATAGAGTGTACGCAACCTTACTACTACCTTGTAGAGGTAGAGAGACTGTTTTTGTAAGACCCTTGGCTCAAGTGCATAAAACCCAAGTGAAAGACGCTTTCAAGGAACATTATTTACAATGAGACAGAGACTTAAGAGAATAAAGATGTACAAAGGAGTAAAGTGCACGGCCAAAGGAGACAAGGGTGATCAAATGAAATCCCACCAAGTGGAGTCTAGGAAGGGTAGAGTGTACGCAACCTTACCACTACCTCGTTGAGGTAAAGAGGCTGTTTTTGTAAGACCCTTGGCTCAAGTGCATAAAACCCAAGTGAAAGACGCTTTCAAAGAATATTATTTACAATGAGACAGAGACTTAAGAGAATAAAGATGTACAAAGGAGTAAAGTGCACGGCCAAAGGAGACAAGGGTGATCAAACAAGAGCCTTGGCTGATCACACCATCTTCTTGAATTTCATCTAGTGGGTCTAGTTTTAGCTTTGAGGCATATGCGTAGAACCAAATATAACCCTTGGCATAAATAATCTCCTCAAGGAAGATCTTATAGTTCATTAGTCTGTGGAAGATATTGTTGATGAAAACCTTTAGTGAATTATGAGAAAATTCTTTATATTTTCTATTGAACCTCTCTTGAATTATTCAAATAATTCATATATGAGTTCGTCATTTTTTCTCCCTTAGGGTGATTCTTGTATTCAATTGTTGTTTCATAGGTCTAACGTATGATACACTTGTGCTTGACTAGGAGCGATAGCATTAGGAATGAGAATATCCGTCACTGGCCAACACTCCGCTCCATACAACAAAACCGATCTAACCACCACTCTATAGAATTTACTTTTTATGCTTTGGTGGTACTCTCTTGTGTGACAAGACTCAGATGCAAGGCTCCATTTCATCCATGTCGCACCAATATGATGTGTGACATCATTGTCGATCTCCTCATTTCCTTGGATCAAGGAGTGCAGGCCCTGGTAAAGTTGCTGCCATGTGACCAGGAGGTCACGGGTTCAAGCCTTGGAAACAGCCTCTGGCAGAAATGCAAGGCAAGGCTGCGTACAATAGACCCTTGTGGTCAGGCCCTTCCCCGGACCCCGCGCATAGCGGGAGCTTTAGTACACCGGGCTGCCCTTTTTTAAGGAGTGCAGATACTAAAATCTTTCTCTTAGCGACAACTTGTGTATCAAGTATCACTTCCACGCCTACCTCATGCGTCACACCACTGAATTTACACTCCAAATACTCTATCTTGATCCTACTCAACCGAAACCCTTTAGACTCCAGAGTCTATCTCCACAACTCATACATGATCTTCATCAACAAAATCGACCCAAAAGATAATGAGCCAGAAAACTATTTATAGTAAGGGCCACATTGGGGTCTACAGAATTGCCCAAAGTGCCCCCAAATCTAAAACTAGACACTAAATAGTATTCAAGAAGATTATGCGATAAGTCTACACTCTTGAATGGTCGCCCTTTTCTCCTTTGGCAGCCCACTTGGCTCCTTTGTGCATATTTATTCTCTTAAGTCTTGGTCTACTCATTGTAAATATCCATTTAAGTATGTTAATTATTTTTGAAAGCTTCGTTCAATGCTCCTTTAACGCACTCCAAGTTCTTGATCATCCATGTTGCACGGACTCTTCAAAAATGTCGACCGGGGCGTGTCGGATACTCCAAAAGTAGTGCATTTTGGAGAATCCGACACGGGTGCGGCAAGAATTTTGGAGAGTCCAAGCAACATAGTTGATGATTAGAAGAAAGCTTCCAAGTCCATAATAGCCACTTTGGGTGCAATCAATTGTGTTTTCAATGTTGGAAAAAAAAAACTCAATCAGTATGTAGTCCTTGACCAGATAGCAAAAAGCAAACGTATATGAAAATGGCATACAAGCAATTGAACAGCTTGGCCTTAGAGGCACTGACAATTTAACCTCTTTCAGAAACTTACAAGAATAAGTGTATCATCACCAGGCAGAGGTAATCCTTTCACGATCATGTCCTTTGACACGTAACCTATGCCACCTCTCCAATCATTGGTTGGATTATCTACAGTGTAAAATACCTGGATATTCCATAGAGCACATGTTGGTTTAATCAGGAAAGAGAGGGCAGAAGAACAATATTTTGTCTTAAACTCTGCAACTACCTTGAGATTCGGATGGGTGGCCACAAGTACATCAAGTTTCTTCTTTAGCAGTATGTCATCAGGTGACAAATTAGCATAAACCAATGAGACCTGAAAGGAAAAAAAGGCCCATGAGTATTTGTTTACATGCTATAAAAGGAAAACTATATAAGACACATCAGGGGCAAATACTGCCAGCAAAGTACATCTTGCCTACTTGGTGTCAAATTCGGTCAGTTAAGTTAGATTTGGTCAGTTCAGTTGGCTTTGAATTAATCGAGTTCAATTTAATAAGGTCACCCAATAGATGAGGTAAATAGATTACTGAACCGATATAGTGTTGATTATTTTTTCAGGTTGGGCCTCTTTGGACATATTTGATTGCTTCATATTACAAACTTTACTTGCCTAAAAGTTGTAGAAATTAATTATCCCACCTTCTCCAATTAATTACAATATTTAAATGGTAGATCTAATATTGGATAATTATTTAGAAAATATAAACAAGATTGTTTTTGTAAAGCTAATGTTCTTCTCGACTTAGAACCCGAAAAATCAAAATCTTGAAAGTGAAAAACCCAACAGTAGAAACTGAAAGACTTTCAATCCGGTTGATTCACTTGGTGAGTTCCAAAGTGATACATAACCCTACCATACTGACTTGTGGATGACACAGCACAAAAATTTATAGGATCAAATCAATACCTGAGTATTATCATCAGGGTTCTTAAGAATGGCCTCTATCACCTGGAGCATTGGAGTGATGCCACTGCCCCCCGCAATCTGGCATTGGAAGAATTGAGTTTGAATTCTATTATATTTAAGACCAGATACACATGAATGGCATGCACAGCACAATTCAGCCCTAATCATTATCTGATAGAAATATCTACTGAGAATTGTAAGTAAACTGCACTAGGTAGCCAGAACCTGATAAAGCTAAATAACCCCTGCATATTTCAATCAAAAGAACCTTAATGCTCATATTCACAACACAAGCTTTATCTAGCAGAGATCCTAGAGGTCTAGTTATTGTCAAGTCGTCAAACATGATGATTTACAGGTAAAGTTGAGTTCTGTTATCTACAAGCAGCTTATAACTAGACTTAGTGCCTGTTTGACTTAACTTATTTTAAGTAGCTTATAAATAAGTTGGGGTAGACTAACTTAGCTATTTTCAGCTTATAAGTTGATTTAGATAAGTTAAGCCAAACAAACCCAATTATTTTTGGGGGCTTATTTTAAGCACAAAATGGCTTTAAGTTAGCCAGTCAAACGCTCAAAAAAGTTAAAAACAACTTATGAGCAACTTATAAGCCAATCCAAACGGGCTCTTAGCAAATACTTCTTTAGAATAGGTTCTTACAGGCATCCCCGTAGTCGAAAAAATAAAAGGTTATATCAGCAGGAATTGTTCTTTCTCATCAACAGCTCAATTTGTTAATAAGGTATAGCGATGCCAAAATTAGTCCATAAAAACATGATCTACCCAACCCGCGCAACTTTGGGCGGATTAAAGACCCGCTAATTTATTAGCTTAGCCAATTGTGACCCACTCAATTCAGCTCATCCGAAAATTGGGTAGCTATGTAGCCTAAATCAACCAATGAGGAATGTCTGTCAACATTTTAAAAAACTTTTCCTTTGTTTCATATGTTATATAAAGACATAATAAAGGGGAAAAAAGTATATTAGGTCATATAAGCAAATAGTAAAAAAACAAAGAAAGAAATTAAAATTTGGTGAGTTCGGCGCATTGGATGACGACCCATTGTTCAGCCCATTTCAACCCAAGCAACCTTAGTGTGGGTTAATGACCAACCCATTTATTAACTTAGACCATTTGACCCTGCCAAATTTAGCCCAACACACCCATTTGACACCCCTAATAAGGTAACATCACCCGTTAACAACTACGAGCAGAATAACTTGGGGTACATGTAGTGTAGTTGCATCAAGCACATAAATCAAACTACCATCTAACCATTATAAAAGCTTCTGTTTTTTTTCTAAATTTTTTTTGGGTTTTATACATTGAGAAGGAAGTTTTTTTTATAACTCAGGAATTGTTGCAACTCCATTGATGAAACTTTAAAATTCTCTCCGGAAGAATCGCCATTTTCCAAAGGCTTTTTCCCATTCTTCCAGGTATCTTTAATCTTCTTCTTCTCCTTTTTCCGGCGAAGTCTCTCCAGCAAAAGTTTTCTTCTTCTTCTTTATTTTTTTTCAGCGAGGTTTTTCTCCGGCGAAAGTCTACTTCTTCTTTATCTTTTTCCGGCGAAGTTCTTTTTCTCCAGCAAAAGTATTCTTCTTCTTCTTTATTTTTGCTGGAGAGGTTTTTCCCGGGGAAGTCTACTTCTTCTCTATTTTTTTCCGGCAAAGTTTTTCGTCGTTTTCTCCTTTTCTCGGCAAAATAGACCTGCCCAGATCAGTCAAGATCTGAACTAGATCTACCAATTTCTGGCGGTTTTTAGCAGATTCCGACATCGTCCAGACAGTTCTGTCAACGGTCGGAATTTTCAGGTCAAAATCAAAGTCGTCCACTGCTGACGCTGTCTTCTTTCCGACACAGTCTGCAGCTCAAGGTTCTGTTGTTCCTCAACTAATCTCTTGTGTACCAGTTCATCTTCTATTTTTTTTACTTCTTGACCTGCAGCCTTGAGTTATCGATTTTCTTTCCCCTTTCTTCACCTATTGTTAGTGGTCTTGATTTCCTGCATTTGCTTATTAGTTAGTGTTTTATTGTTATGTTTACTTTTAGCTCGTTGCTGCATTTTCTCGATTTATTTGGTCTCAATTCATCACTTTGTAGCTCATATCTTATTTAGTGGCTTTGGGGACTGATGGTGGACTAGTGCCATGTCCTCGATTGGGGTCGGAGGCGAAAGGGAATAGCGGTAAAAGGCGGATGGGTTTTCTTAAGTTGAGAATAGGATCGTGAAACATAGGATCTCTTACATAGAGCTAGTGAAGAGCCTTAAGATGAGAAAAATTAATATAGTCTGTGTTTAGGAGACCAAATTGGTAGGTATCAAAGCCCAAGATGTAGACGGGTTTAAATTGTGGTACTCAGGAGGCTCTAGGGATAGGAATGGAGTAGGTATTTTAGTCGATGAGGATCTTAGGGAGCGCGTGGTGGAGGTTAAGAGGATCAGTGATAGGTTGGTGACTTTTAAACTAGTTATCGGTAAGCTTATTGTGAACATTGTTAGTCAAAAAGCTCTATTGGGAGGATTTGGATGAGGTAGTGAGAGGTATACCGGGCACCGAAAAAAATTTCATAGGTGGAGATTTCAATGGGAATATCGATACAACTTCTAATGGTTTTGACAATGTTCATGAAGGCTTTGGTTTTGGGGAGAGGAACGGTGGTGGGGCGTCACTCTTGGACTTTGCTAAAGCTTTTAAGTTGGTAATTGCTAACTCTTTTTTTATGAAGAGAGACAATCACTTGGTTACCTTTCGTTGCTAGGACTCAGATTGATTACTTACTCCTTCGAAAGGGAGATAGTGGCCTTTGTAAGGATTGCAAGGTTATCCCAAGTGAAAATATTACCACTCAGCATAGGCTTTTGGTGGACTTGGAGATAAAGAGGGGTAGAAAGAAGAAGATCCTTTATGATCGACCGAGGATTAGACGGGGGGGCCTGACTCCTGCTCTTTCCCGGGAGATGGGGGGAGAAGTTGCATGGTTTAGGGGCTTGGAGTAGTAGCGGGGATGTGAATACCATGTAGGACATGATGACTCTTGGTTGCATTAGAAAAGTTGCAACCGAGGTTCTATGGGTTTCGAGAGGAATCTTTGATAGTCGTCAAGGAGAATGGTGGTGGAATGGAGAAGTTCAAGGCAGAGTGAAAGCTAAGAAGGTTGTCTATACGAAATGGTTGGAGTGTGTGGATGTGGATGAGGATGAGAAGGGGAGACTTAAGGTTATCAATAAGACGGTGAAGATGGAAGCGAAGTCAGCGGTCACGAGTGCTAAGACGGCAGCATTTGAAAGCTTATATGTCAAGCTAGGAGATAAAGGTGGGGATAAGCGATTGTATAGGCTCGCGAAAGAGAGAGAGAGAAAAACTTGCAACTTGGATCAAGTGATGTGCATCAAGGATGAGGAAGGTGAGGTGTTAATGGACGAGACCTCTATTAAGCAAAGGTGGCAAGCTTACTTGCACTAACTCTTAAATGAAAAAGGGGACAGAGATATTGTTCCTGGTAATTTGGTGCTCTCTCATAGTCTTCGAGATTTTGGATACTGCAGGTGCTTTGGGGTTGAAGAGATTAGACATGCTATTAGTAGGATGTGCAAGAGGAGAGCGACTGATCCTGATGAAATTTCGATGGATTTTTAGAAGAGCATTGACGAGGAAGGTAAGAAATGGTTGAGTACGCTGTTTAATGTTATTTTAAAGACAACTAAGATGCCAAACGAATGGAGGTGGAGTACAATGGTTCCATTGTACAAGAACAAGGGTGATATCCAAAACTGTAATAATTATAGGGGTATCAAATTATTGAGCCACACTATGAAGCTCTGGGAGAGAGTGGTGGAGGTGAGGGCGAGAAGAGGAGTGTTCATATCAAAGAACCAGTTCGGATTCATGCTGGGGCAGTCGACTACTAAAGCTATCCAACTGATACGGAGACTAGTGGAGAAATATAGGAAAACTAAGAGGAATTTTCATATGGTGTTCATTGATCTTGAAAAGGCCTATGACAGTTTCGAGCGATGTCCTTTAGAGGTGCCTAGAGGCCAAACGGGTCCCGATGGTGTTTATTAGGGCGATTAAGGACATGTAGGATGGAGCCAAGACTCGGATTAGAACGGTGGAAGGAGACTCAGAGTATTTTCCTGTTGAGATGGGACCTCATCAAGGATCTGTGTTGAGCCCATTTCTTTTCGCATTAGTGATGGATAAGCTGACACGGTCTATTCAGGAGGAGGCTCCATGGTGTATGCTCTTTGCGACTAACATAGTAATGATTGATGTGACTTGGGACACAATAAATGATAGATTGGAGGTTTGGAGACAAACTCTGGAGTCCAAAGGGTTAAAATTGAGCAGGACCAAAACAGAATACTTGGAGTGCCAATTCAGTGTTGTGATGGATGAAGAAGGAAGGAAGTAAGGCTTGCCACTTATCCTATTCTCAAGAGGAAAATCTTTAAATATCTTGGGTTGTCATCCAAAGTAGTGGGGACATTGATGATGATGTCACGCATCGTATTGGGGCGACATGGATGAAATGGAGGTTTGCCTCTAGAGTGATGTGTGATAAGAAAGTACCACCTAACCTTAAAGGTAAGTTCGACAAAATGGTGGTTAGACCGTTGCTATTATCTGGGGGGGGGGGGGGGTAGAGTGCTGGCCAGTCAAAAACTCACATGTTCAGAAGATACGTGTTGAGGAGATGAGGATGTTGAGATGGATGTGTGGCCATACTAGAAATGACAAGATTAGAAATGAGGTTATTCAGGAAAAGGTGGGAGTGGCCTCTGTGGCAAACAAGATGAGAGAAGCAAGATTGAGATGATTTGGGCACGTGCAAAGGAGGTGTGTCGATGCCCCAGTAAGGAGGTGTGAGAGGTTGAATGTAGGGGTTACGCGGAGGGGTAGGGATAGACCTAAAAAGTATTGGGGGAGGTAATTAGACAGGATATGGCGCTGCTTCATATCACCGAGAATATGACCTTAGATAAACAGGTGTGGAGGTCAGGTATTAGGGCAGAAGGCTAGTAGGGTTAGTAAGGTTTAAGGTTGGTCATAGGACTAGTAGTGCCTTTATAGTTGTGTTGTTGTTGTTGTTGATGATGGTCGATTACCACATTATTTTGCTACTATTATTGTTTGTGCAGTGTAGAATTTATTTTGCGCTTTGTTTTAGCCGTTATACTATATTTATCGTTTTCCTCTCGCTTGGGGCTGATACATTTGAGCCGAGGGTCTTTCGGAAACAGTCTCTCTACCTCCATGAGATAGTGGTAAGGTCTGCGAACACTTTACCCTCCCCAGACCCCACTAGTGGAATTTCACTGGATATGTTATTGTTGTTGGGTTTCATACTCACAGTTATGTTTTTTCTGTTTGTATGGAAGATTAATTCCTCTTCTTCACAAGTTTCACATCTCTTGTAATCAGCATGAGTTCTATGTTTTGATGACATCATTGTTTAATGAATTTGACCTAAATGATGCAATTTATTCAAAGCTGGACAGAATATGAACATGAAAACAACATGCCTTCAACTGATTTCAACTTTTAGTAAGTACAGTATTTTCTTTGCTGTTTTGCCTTTGTTAACAAGCATAATAAAGGGGAGGGGACAGCAGAAATGAGTGTTATTCAATTGAAAGCACTAAATCTGCCGAGTACACTGCTAGCACAAAATTCATCCCAGCAAAGTAAGTAATATCTACAAAACTTCCTAATCTTACAATCAGATAGAAAAAGAAAATAACTACCTAATTTGACCATGAATTTAGAGTTTCAACCTGATCATATTGTACTCTTTTTAAATAGCAGTGTCACAGAGAACACTTAGATGCAAGCTCTTACCATGCCTATATGTTTCTTCATGTTTGGACTGTAACGCAATTTCTCAATGGGCCTGCACAAATTGAACGCCATTGTTGACTTGTAAACTAAACAAGAACAATAAAACAACCAAAAGACAAAAGATCTCTGCTGGAATGTACTAAATTGTATAACAGACCCTTTCACTTCAAGTACATCGCCCGGTTTCAGTCTTGCAAAATGCTGGCTCATTTTCCCTTCTGGATAAACCTACAATATTTACATCGTTTCCAAAAACATTGTAAAAGAAAAGCAAGCTAATGAGCATGTTCTGCCATCTCGATCAACAGTGAGGTAACATAATGTAGGAAAACTAAAAGCATACCTTAATTAACAAATCAAAGTATCCCTTGGCTTCTGGATCAGATATAGGAGTATAACTGAAAACAGGAACATACTTCAGGAGATTTCGTACTGTTCAATTTAGAGCATCTTGTAATATTCCAAAAATATAAAGGGGCATTTTGGACAAAATAAAAGAAAGCAAGTAAACAAAAAATATAGAGAGAGAAGTGATGCAATTGGGCTAAGAAGGCCCCGTGTAAAGCAAAGGAAAAGATTAGTATTGTCAAAGGCGCGCTGAAGGCCTGAAGTGAGGCTCAAAACGTGTTGAGCTCTTCACCTCGCTTAATGTGTGCTTCAGTGTCGTCATCAAGGCTATAAGGCATATTTTTCCTTGCCAATAAGAGTCGTTTGAAGAGGCAACACTAAACAATTAATATTAAACTTTATCATAATTTCTTTTTCACTTTCTTTGTTCACATATGTCATTCACGCTTATAATTATTAGTCTTGGACTAAACATATATTTTATATTTTTCTCCCTTTGGGCCTTTTTTATTAAAGTCCATGTTTTATTTGCACTTAAAGCTCCAACGGTCCTTAGAGCTTTTTTGCGTTTTTTGCTTTTGATAACGCTAGGAAAAATGGAGCACGGGAAAAAAATAAGCTTCTTCAGAAGGAAGCGCTCCTTACGTGAGAAACAACAAGAGAGAAATAAAGAAGAGAGGAAGAAAGAACTTTGGCTATAGGTTTGGAGGAGATTTAACATGGTATTGATCTATAGCACACTCTGAAAATGCATAAGGTCTAGGATTTGACCTTGTTGACCAAGGGTTGTTTTTTTACTTTGATCAATACTTAAGAGGTAAATCCTATAAGAGTAATTGACTTTGTTATTGAATGGTTTGTAAAGATTGGAAGCATTTGACAGAGTTTGGAACCAGTAGAGAAGTTGAACATTTAGCTTAGACACGAGGCAAGTGGAGATCTTAACCCCTCGATTGCTTGTATTCTTAAAAGCATGATTTCTAATGTACCATAACTGTTTTAGAAATGTGTTTTGACTGTCGGGTATAGGGGGAACGAGCATGTGCTTGGTGGTAATTGTTTTTGAGAAATATGCCTGTGTTTTCAGACAGATTTTATCAAATTAACTTTGTACTATTATTGATAGCATGATTATGATACTATATTTATGATGATGCATGATAATAAATGTTTTAATACACTAAGCATGAGAATGTAATTGTCCTTCATGATGTACGCAATGATGAAGACAATAGTCTATGGGTGAGTCTCAATCTAATGTAAGATAGCACAAGACGTTGGGCTCGAATGCTAGCGCATTATAGCTTTATCGTGCCACTTATTGAGGGTAAGACACCATGTTCGAGTTCCAACACACTAAGGCTCATCATGCCACATATTGAGGATAAGACGTTGGTTTGAGTCATGAGGGGAGGGGGTGCACCATGATAATATGACGTCAGCTTTGAATCCTGCCGCACAATTAAGTAGAGACATTGGGCCAATGTTGTTGAAAGTGCTAAAGCGCTCTCTTTAAGCGAGAAGCGAAGCGACACGTTTTTGCTTTAATGCCTTGGAGCGAGGCGATAGTGAAGAAGCATGCACTTCTGTCCCAAAAGTGAGAAGTGTGCTCTTTATAAAGCCAGAAAAAGCGCTAACTAGGCTGTAAAATACTTGCATAAGTTTTTCCAAATATTTTCCCTCCTTTGTCGACTGCTGCTGGACTCTGCTGCAACTGCTGCTAAAGGTTAGTCTTCTTCTTCTCTTCTCTTCTCTTCTTCTCTTTTTGTTTCTCTATTGCGTATGTTTCTCTTCTTCTCTTTTTGGTAACTAGGGTTTTTTTCAATTTTCTGTTTGTAATGCTACTTAAGTAAGCATTATCTGTTCTTTTTTCTTCTGATTTGAGGTTCTCAGTTACTGTGTATGCTCTGTTTGTAATGCTATTGCCTATGCTCTGTTTTTTTCTTTTTTTTTGTTTTGCTACTCTGTTTTGTCTCTATTTTTTTCCTTTGTTTTTTTGTTGAACTGTGACTGAGTTACTGTTCTGTTTTTGCTTTCAATAAGTTGTATTTTCTTATTCAATGGCACAAAAAAAGGATCCAGCTTGGGCGTATGGAACTCCAAATGGGTAGTAACACAAAAGTCAAATGTGTTTTGTGATATGACATGCAATGGTGGAATATTTCGTCACAAAAAGCATCTTATTAGTGGTTATAAAGATGTAAAAGTATTTCCAAAGGTCCTGAATAGTGTGAAAGAAGAAATCAAAGAGTATTTTACGAAAAAAAAATTAGTAAGCATCCTTGGTTAATCTTGATGATAAAATGGATGATGATGAAGTTGAAGTGAATATGCCAATGGAGCCTCTCTCAAAATCTCAAAAGAAGCCTTCAACTAGTGGAAGTGAGTCATCCACCACTGGCAATGTCAAGGGTCCTCTCAATCTCTATTTCTCGCAAAAACCAAATGAAAAAAGAAAAGATGGACCTATTGATTTAGAGGCTTCTAGGAAGATTTTAAGGGATCGTGTTGTATCCGCTTTTGCTAGGTGAATGTATGATGCAGGGATTCCTTTCAATTGTGTTAATTACACCGAGCGTTTTGATGAATGCATTGAGGTAGTAGGCCAATATGGCCCTGGAATGAAGCCCCCCACCTATCATGAGGTAAGTGTTCCTTGTCTAAACAGGGAGGTGGAAAAGACAAACAAAATTATCGAAGATCATAAGGTTCAATGGAAAATGTATGACTATTCCATTATGATGGATAAATGGACGGCAAAAAATGGGAAAATGGTCATTAATGTTTTGGTGAATTCTCCAAAAGGGAGTGTGTTCCTTGAATCTTATGTTGCTGGTGACTCTTCTATTGATTCTAATAAAATGTTTAACTTGTTTGAGAAGACTATCTTGAAAGTAGGAAAAAATGGTACAAGTTGTGATTGATAATGCAAATGAGAACAAAAAAGCGGGTGAAATGTTGATGGGAGTGTACCCACATATTTTCTAGACTACTTGTGCTGCTCACTATATCAAGTTGATGTTTGGTGACATCTTCAAAGAAGTCCTGTATTCTACAAGTGAACTTGATATTTAATTTTCTGTTTTATACTTCATGTCCTCGGCAACTCCATATCACCGAGGACATAACTTTAGATAGAAAGGAGTGGAGGTCACGGACTAGGGTAGAAGGTTAGTAGAAGTAGAAGGCTAGTAAGGGTAGAATGATGTCTTGTCTAGGCGTGCCTTTGTAGTTGTGTTGTTATTGCCTTTGGATTATCACAGTATTGTGCAATTGTTATTGTTCTTGTCTTGTAAAATTTGCATCACTTTTCATTTTTGTCATTATGATATATATATATATATATATATATTGTTTTTTCTCTTATGTCATTATATTGGTTTTTCTCTCTTATTTGGGGCCGATACTTTTGAGCCGAGAATCTTCCAAAAATAGCCTCTCTATCTCCATGAGATAGTGGTAAGGTTTACGTACATTCTACCCTCCCCAGACCCCACTTGTGGGATTTCACTGGGTATGTTGTTGTTGTTGTATGTTAGTTTTCTTTACTTATTAACTATTAATTTTTGAAGAGTTTTTGGTAAGGCTGTTAAAATACATTCTTATATCAATCAAAGGGCACTGTTGTTGAATATGATGAGGAGATATACAAAGCAAAAAAATTTGGAAAAACCCGCCAAGACAAGATTTGCAACAGCTTTTTGACTTTGTATAGTTTTTATAAGCAAAAGAAAAATTTGAGAACCTTGTTTATGTCAACTGAATGGAGTGAGAGTGTCTATGGAAAGGAAACACTTGGGAAAGAAGTTACGAGACACATCATTGGTCCCTAATTTTGAAATGACATTGTTCAAGCACTTAGAGTTGGTGGTCCTTTAGTTATGTACTTCGTATGGTGGATGGGGAGAAAAAACCACCAATGGGCTACATTTATGAAGGCCATGGATAGGGCCAAAGAAAGTATTGAAAAAGCATTCAATTATGATGACAGGAAATATGGGAGTGTTTTTTAAACCATTCATACAAGATGGACGGATTAACTTCATCAACATTTGCATGCAGCGGGACATATTTTGAATCCAGTTCTCTTTTATAAAAATAATGACATGAAGACGTTAACCGAGGAAGTGTGAGAGGGATATCATAAATTTGTTGAGAGGATGATCCACATAAAAATTTGCAAGAAAAAATAGGGGAGGCGCTTGGTTTGTACATGAAAGTTGATGGGCTACTTGGCATTGAATCAGCCATTAGAGCCAGAACGAAATTGTCACCAGGTGAGCATTTCAACTTTTAATTGTGTTTAAAACTTTAAGTTATTAACTTCTAAAATAATTCTTCTACAGTTGAATGGTAGATTCAATATGGTTATAATGTCCCAAACTTGCAACAGTTTGCTATTAGAGTGCAAAGTTGAACTTGTAGCTCATCCGGTTGCGAGAGAAATTGCAGCGTGTATGAACATGTGAGAAACTATATTACATTATTACTAAATTAAATGGTATCTTAAATGTCCTAAGTCCTCCTATTAATTACTTTCTACGACTTCTGTGCAGATTCATACTAAAAAGAGAAATAGGCTTGAGTTAAAACGCCTCAATGATCTAGTGTTCATCAAATATAATAGAACATTGGTGTGTCATTACAATGCTAGCAATACCATTGATCCAATTATGTTGTATAGTATTGATGATGCAAATGAATGGTTAACTGGAGCACTCCAAAATCATGAAGATGAAGAAGTATACGAAGGAAAAGGTCTCACTTATGGTGATGTTGCTATGGCAAGTGGTGTTGAAGAGAATATTTATGGTTTTAGGGGGAGTACTTTAAGAGGCAAGAAAAAAGTAGCTACAGGTTCAAGTTCAAGTTCAAGTAGAATCCTTGTTGATGAGCCCTCTGATAATGAAGAAGATGAGGACCAAGTAGAACCCTTGTTGATGGCACTTCAAGAGTTTGAGGATCTTGTTGGAGCATAGGATTTTGCTCCCTTTGTGATTTGGTTATGCATTTGCTTTATATGTTATGACTTATGAGGATTATTGACTGTCTATTTACTTTTTAATCTAAAATTTGAAAATTTTACTTAATATGTTACCTCTATTGAGTTCTTGATTGTTTATCTATGCATATTTATATATTTTTTTTGAAATTGGTACATTTTTGTATTCCTCAGCATTAAGGGCTATGTTGGCCACCTCCAAAAACTGTTCCAAGAAAGGAAAAAAACTGGAAAAAATACTTACGAAGAGCCTATGAAGTCCACTAATTGGAACTCCTCTTCTATATCATGTTCTTCACACCAAAGCCTAGAGTAGTAATTACTCTCCATTTGATCTTCTGTAGTGTACACTCCTTTCCTTCAAAAATTCTCTGATTCCTTTCTTTCCATATAATCCACCAGATACATGTTGGAACGGTTCTCCACCATCTTTTCTGACTCTTGCTGCCTCCCCTTTTGATACAGCAGCTTAGGAGGTCAGAAGTGTGTTTAGGCATATTCCAATGCTCATTGGTTATGCTTGTAAACAGAGCCCACATCTGAGCAGTTACTTACAATGCATGAATAGATGTTTGTTAGTCTCCAGAGCCTCTTTACAGAGGAGGCATCTGGATGCTATGTTGATGCCCCTCTTCTGCATTGCCTCATGGGTCAGACAACTTTTCCTAGCAACCAACCAAGTGAAGCACTTCACCTTGGTAGGAGCCACACTCCTCCATATTGTGTTCCAAGGTCCAGTGGATCTTCCAGCACTTCTTCTGAGCCCCCAATTGTATAGTCCGTTCACAGAATATACCCCATCTTTGTGATGTACCCTGCTTATCTGTCTGGCTCTAGAGTAGTACCAGGGAATCCACCAATCAAGCTCAAGAGCTCTACCACTTCATCAATTTGCCAGTCATTATACAGCCTTCTAAATACTAGATTCCAACCTTGTGGTGACCACATCTCCTCTATCCTGCTATCAGTATTTGTGCATATTGAGAAAAGACTAGGGAACAGGTCCCTTAGAATCCCATTTCCACACCAATCATCTGACCAAAACTTTGTTTTATCCCCTCTGCCTTCCATCTGTGAGTTGTACTGGAGACTCACCCAAAAGTTTCTGATGGTCCTCCACACCCCAACCCCATAAGTTTCAGTGACTTCACTAGTGCACCAGAAATCATGTTGCCTAAATATGTGATGTATTATCTCTTTCCATAAAGCCTGCTCCTCCTGATTGTATCTCCACAACCACTTTGAAAGAAGGCTCTTGTTATGAACCTTTAAATTTTCCTCACTCCCAATCCCCCATTTCTCCTGCTTTGTTGTACTATAGGCCATTTAACCAGATTGAATCCTTTTTCTATCTTGTTCCTTAGCCATAGGAAATTTCTTGTAAGTGCATCCAAAACCTTCACTGCCCTACTAGGGATAGGAAAGAGGGACATCACATAAGTGGGTAAAGAATCCAGAACTGAGTAGGTACTGGGATTTCCATATAGCCAGTTTCTTCTCTATTTTCTCAATAATGCCATCCCAAATTTTTTCGGCTTTGTGCTTGGAGCCCAAAGGCATGCCAAGGTAAACAGTTGGGAGCTTCTCTACCTTGCATTGCAAAATACTTGCAAGAGCCTCAATCTGTTGCACCTCCTTAATTGGAAAATACTACTCTTTCTCCAATTTACTTTGAGTCCTGAGCATGCCTGAAAAACCACCAAGATCGCTCTTAAATAGCAAACTTGTTCCTGCTCAGCTTCACAGAAAACCACTGTGTCATCTCATCTGCATACAATATATGTGTCAATTCCATTGTATCATTTACCCTGTTCTTTATGGAAAAACCCCTTACCCAATTATTCTGAGAAGCAACTCTCATCAACCTGTCCAGACCTTCCATGGCTAAGATAAAGAGAAAAGGGACTAGTGGGTCCCTTTGTCTAAGGCCTCTTTCTGCTGGAAAAAAACCAACTGGTTCTCCATTTACCAAAATGGAGAACCTAGTGGTTTTAATGCAGAAATTTATGAGGCTGAGCCATCTCCACCCAAACCCCATCTGCCTTAGGATGTTGATTAGAAACTTCCAGTTCAAATGATCATATGCCTTCTCAATATCTAGCTTGCACATCTTCGCTTCATGCTTCTCGCTTCTGTGAAGCGAGCCTTCGTTACTTTTTTCTGCCTCTCGCTTCCCAAAGCACGGCATTGGACTCTAAGTCCCCATGCACCATGATGATATGATTATAATGTGAGAGACCTAGCACTTTGAAATGGTAAGACGGTTCAAGTCCCAACGTGTTGCTTGTAAGGCATTGAGGTTATGAGTATGCATTAGTATATTATTGAGATTGGGCAATGCAGGTGCATTTGTATATATGTATATGATAGGTATGATATGGAGCATGTACATGAATTCAGATTTCAGGGTATGTGGCATGTACATGCACTTGCACTTCATTACACTCATTGTTTTATAAAAAGATGTGTCCCCGGTTCTTAGAGTTGGGTTGTTAATGCTTGCTTGATTAGTTATGATATGGGAAATGTGCATAAATTCATATTTCATGGTGTGCAACATTTACAAGCACTTACACTTCATTGCACTCACTATTTTACAAGGAAATGTCCTCGTCTGTAAGGGCCAAGTAAAAAATACTTGTTTGATCCTTGTGGCTTGCCAGTTGCTGCTCTATGTTTTCCTACAACTAATACCACTACAGATTCTTTCTTTAGAAAGGTAGTATGATATGACTGCTCCTTTATGGACTTACTTCAGAAGAAAATATAGACAAGCATGTGGAGATAATCTTAGTTTCTTGGTTTCAAATAGGATAAAATATATAACCAGCAGTTATCTATATTTGTTGCTATCGGCAAGCTGTTACACCACCAGCCCCTCTTCGTCTTACTGAAGATTGGAAACTCGCCCTATCTCCTGCCAAGATTCTTGCACATCGATGGGTCAAAGAAGTTGGTGCTTCTTCTTTGGAACTGCTAGTTCAATGATTCACCGTTCCCTTGAAGAAGCAAGTTGGGAGAACTATGATCTCATTGCAGATCAGTTTCCTTCTTTTCGTCTTGAGGACAAGGCGACTTTTCAGGGGGGATGCACTGATATGACTGCTCCTTTACAGACATACTTTGGAAGAAATCTAGACAAGAATGTGGAGATAAGGTATCTTAGTTTCTTCATTTCAAATAGGATAAAATATATAAGCAGCAGTTATCTACAATAGCAACTGCTTATCTATGTGTTAGGAGTTATCTTTATGTTTTAGTTTAAATATATGTATCTAGAAGAATTCTAACAGCAAGGAGGATTGTCATTATCTTTGTATCTGGAAATTTGTCTACTCCATACGGACATAGTTATTGGTTAATGCAGTGTTTAAGATCCTTGCACTTTATTTAACCAGTACAGTTTCATTCTTATCTCTTCTTCATCATAGTTTCTATCATAATAGTTGTATTAACATGACACTAACAAAGCACTAAAAAGAAATATATTAGTTGCTCAAAGAACAAAGACAGTAATGTATCCTTTCTCAGTTCCTGTAGGGCATCCAAGAAATCTATCATGCATTCAGTGTCATCTAAAAGTTTTTCTTCACACCAAAATGATAATGAACAAAAACAATTCATTTTGATCTTCTGTATGGAGCTTTGCTTGTCTTCAGAATACCTTTGAATTCTTTTTCCCTCCATGGTCCACCAGATACTCGACGGATGGTGTTCCACCACTTTGCTTGGCTTTTATTCATGTTTGGTCTAACAAACAATTTAAAAGCTAAACGGGTTTATTTGGCATAACCCATTACGAGAGGTAATTGCGCAATGCTTACAAAGGAACTGTGAGAAATAACTGGAAAAAATATTATTGAATTGTGTAAGAACAATATTACACAAAGACCCTATTTATAGACACTATAAAACAATCTTATCCCAAGTAGGATACTATAAACAATTCTTAATTCTATTTCTATTCTAAGTAGAATTGTGTACACCTATTCCTATTCTAACACTCCCCCTCAAGCTGGTACATACAAATTATATATACCTAGATTGTTACAAATATAATTAATATGATGACGGATGAGGGACTTGGTAAAGATATCTGCAAGTTGATCACTTGACTTCACAAACTTTGTAACAATATCTCCTGAGAGTATCTTTTCTCTAACAAAGTGACAATCAATCTCAATGTACTTAGTCCTCTCATGAAACACTGGATTTGATGCGATATGAAAGGCTGCTTAATTATCACACACAAGTTCCATATGACCGGTTTCTCCAAATTTTAGTTCTCTCAGCAACTGTTTGATCCAAACTAGCTCACAAGTTGCTACAGTCATTGCTTGATATTCTGGTTCTGCACCAGGTCGGGCAACCACACTCTGTTTCTTACTCTACCATGACACCAAATTACCTCCTACTAAAACACAATCTCTGGATGTAGAACGTCTATCAGAGAGTGATCCTGCCCAATCAACGTCAGTATATCCGGTGATATGCTCATGGTCATCATCCTCGAAGAGTAGTCCTTTACCGGGAGCTGACTTTATATATCGCAGAATACGAATAACCGCATTCCAATGACTATCACAAGGAGAAGTCATAAATTGACTTACAACACACAGGAAAAGAGACGTCAGGTCACGTCACTGTGAGATAATTCAACTTTCCAACCAGCCGTCTATACCTTTCAGGATTACTGAGTGGCTCCCCCCGTCCTGGAAGGAGTTTAACATTTGGATCCATCGGAGTGTCACTGGGTAGTGTCAATGGGTCTACATCCCGTCATTCCTATCTCCTCAAGAATGTCTAAGACATACATGCATTGAGAAATAACAATACCTGATCTAGACTGAGCAACTCAATACCTAGAAAATACTTCAATCTGCTGAGGTCTTTAGTCTGGAAATGCAGAAAGAGATGTTGCTTCAAATTAGTGATATCATCTTGATCATTGCCGGTGATAACGATATCATCAACATAAACAACTAAATATATACAGAGATTTGGTGCAGAATACTGATAAAAGACAGAGTAATCAGCTCCACTACGAGTCAAGCCAAACTGCTGAATTATTGTGCTAAACTTCCCAAACCAAGCTTAAGGAGACTGTTTCAGACCATAGAGTGACCTACGCAATCGACATACAAGGGTACTAGACTCCCCCTGAGTAACAAAACCAGGTGGTTGCTCCATATAGACTTCTTCCTCAAGATCACCATGAAAAAATACATTCTTAATGTCCAACTGATGAAGAGGCCAATGACGAACGGAAGCCATAGATAAAAAAGGACGGATAGATGTTATTTTAGCCGCGAGAGCGAAAGTGTCACTATAATCTAGCTTAAATATCCGAGTATACCCTTTGGCAACAAGGCAAGCCTTCAGTCGATCCACCTGACCGTCTGAGCCAATTTTGACTACATAAACCCAACGGCAACCAACAGTTGATTTACTTGTAGGAAGGGAAACAAGCTCCCAAGTACCACTCGTATGTAAAACAGACATCTCATCAATCATAGCATGTCTCTATCCGGAATGAGAAACTGCTTCACCTGTAGTCTTAGGAATGGAAATAGAGGGCAAAGATGATACAAAGGCATAATGTGGGAAGGATAGAAAATCATAACTCAAGAAACTATAATGTGGATTAGCATTTCGAGTGGATCGTATACCATTTTGAAGTGCAATCAATTGGCTAGGAGGAGGCAAGTCCACAATAGGAACAGGGTCCGGCACATTACATGAATCATCTGGGACTACAATTGGACGCAAACGATGATGATAAGTCAGGAGTGGTGGCACTACAACTAGAGATGCAGGAGAAACCGTAGATTTCTCAAAAGTCGGTATAGGGAAGACCTCAGATACATCAGGATGATCAGAAGATGTATAATAAGGCTGAGATTCAAAGAATGTGACATCGGCGGACATAAGGTATCGATGAAGTTCAGGTGAATAACAACGATGCCCTTTTTGAACTCGAGAGTAACCAAGAAAGACACATTTGAGGGCACGAGGGGCTAATTTATGAACAAAACATGTGCTCCCAAAGACACGGGGGATAGAGTAAAGACGTGACTAAGGAAACAGTATGGAATGTGGAACCTGATTTTGAATAAAGGATGAGTGCATTCTATTAATTAAGTAACATGACACAAGGAGTGCATCTCCCCAAAAACGCAACAGAACATGAGATTCAATGAGAAGAGTGCGAGCAGTCTCAATGAGATGTCTATTCTTCCTTTCTGCTACATCATTTTGTTGAAGGGTGTATGGACAAGATGTTTGGTGAATAATTCTATGGTGAGTCATAAACTCCTGAAATTGGGAGGATAAGTATTCTAAGGCATTATCACTACGAAAAGTACGAATAGAAACACCAAATTGACTTTGTATTTCAGCAAAGAAACTTTTGAATATAGAAAATAACTCAGAACGATCTTTCATTAAAGAAACCCAAGTGCATCTTGAATAATCATCAATGAAACTAACAAAATAACAAAATCCTAAAGGTGAACTAACTCTACTAGGACCCCAAATATCAGAATGAACTAATGAAAAAATAGACTCTGAATGACCCTCAATACTACGTGAAAATGTAGCATGAGTGTGTTTCCCAAGTTGACACGACTCACAGTCTAAACTAGACAAACTAGGCACCATCTTTTACAGCTTGGATAGACTCGGATGTCCCAAACGTTTGTGAATTAGGTCGGGAGGATCTGTAACGAAGCATGCTATGAAGGAATTTGAAGAGGTAAGATAGTAAAGGCCTTGTGATTCATGTCCTATGCCAATCGTCTGTTCCGTACTGCAGTCCTGCATAAGAAAAAAAGAATATGCCACAATGTAAGGAACACATTAAATGACTAACGGATGCCAGATTAAAAGGAGTCAGGGACATAAAGAACAGAGTCTAGAGTGACAGAAGATAAGGGTTTGGCATTTCCAACCCCTTTTGGTTTTGTTTGGATCCCATTAGCTAAAGTAATAGATGGAAGAAATTATGAATAAACAATATCAGACAAAAGTGATTTATTACCAGAGATATGATCAGAAGCGCTTGAGTCCATGACCCATGATCCAAGAGTACTAGATTGTAAAACAAGCAAAAGAATTACCTGCAATAGAAACATCAGATTGTGCAACCGAAGCTACTTGTGGTAACGTTTGCTTACTTGCTCGATACCGGAGGAACTCATCATATTTTGTATGAGCAATACGAGCATTATTGGATGATTGATTAGGCTGAGCCATAGATGCTCCTTGTGGAGATGTTTGCTTACTTGCACGACTTCGAAGGAACCCATTATATTCCTTTAGAGCAATAGGATCATAACTGGGTGGTGGACCATGCAAAATATAACATATGTCACGAGTGTGCCCAAGTTTATGACAATGACTACACTTAGATCGAGGTTTCCCAAAATGCCTCTTCCTCGCCGATTCTCCATAAATTGATATGTTCGTTTTTCAATGGTTTGAGATGCAAGAACAAAGGAGTCCATAGTGGGTGATAAGGCTACTTTGTGACTGGGAGGCGCGACAAGACGAAGTAGATGAGAGAATAATTCATCAATTGTAGGAACTACAGGACTAGCTAAAATCTGATCACGCACTGAATCATGGTCAGTAGGAAGTCCTGCAAGTGTAAGAACTAGAAACAAAGTTTGTTTGTGCTCTTGTTGTTATTCCACATTCGTAGTAACTGACATCAACGTTTCAAATTCCTCCATGATTGCTTGTACCTGTCCCAAGTAAGTAGACATATCGGATTCTTGTTTCTTTAAGTTGGTCATTCGAGATATCACATCATAGAATCAAGATATGTCATTAGTGTATAAAGCACAAGCCTTTTCCCAAACTGAATAGCATGTCTGGGATGGGCGAAACAAGGGCATTAACTTGGAGTCGATAGATCACCATAGGAGACTATATAATTGAGCATCAACCTTCACCCATTGTGCTTTGGCTTTTGCATCTTCCCAGTAACCTTCCCCTTTTCATCTACCACACAAGCATTATTTGTTAAGTGATCTTGAACACCTTGACCCTTGCACCACAATTCTACCAAAGTAGCCTAAGCAAATAGTTGGAACTTCTCATTAATGGTTCTGAAGTGATTATAGGGGTTGAACTTCCAATCCCCATATTTTTGGAACAAAAAACATCACCCAAAAGACGGTGTGAAATTTGTCTTGAAAACAACAAGAAACACTAGATTACGAGATTTGGTTGCCGGAAAATCTGGATCTCACCGAAAACATGCTGGAATTCGCAGGAACCCTAATTCCAGCGATCGAATCTGGTCAAAAACTGTATGGATCTGGTCGGAACGGTTGGATGACCACAACTAAAAAAATTGCTCAAAAAAAATCGATCGGAATCGCCAAGACACAAATCAGCCCCAACAGCCACCACAAATTGACGCATGGTGACTTGTTTCTACCCTTGAATCTTTTCACCAATGCTCTGATACCATGTGAGAAATGTAGGGAAAAAAATATTATTGAATTGTGTAAGAACAATATTACACAAAGACCCTATTTATAGACACTATAAAACAATCTTTTTCCAAGTAGGATACTATAAACTATTCTTATTTCTATTCCTATTCTAAGTAGGATTGTGTACACTTATTTCTATTCTAACAGGAACAATGGTTTATGCCTTCTCTACAAATAAATAACATCTTATACGTAATTGAATTCCTCTCCTTTGTAAATTTTCACGTTAAGCAAGCTTCTTTTGCCACTAACCATGTAAACATAACTTTTTACGGAGCTTTTGACATCAATATTAGCTTCCATGCCCAAACTAAGTTTTGTTGTTGCGGTAACTTTAGTGTCTTATAACATGATCTAAGAGTGAACTTACCATCTAAGGAAGGTTTCAATAGCACTTTGTCTTCATCATTTGATAAACCAGAAAAAGTTGCAAGTCAATCAAAAATTCAGTCATTCAAAATTCCCAATTATTTAAACTTCTTCTAAATTGTATATTCCATTAATTTTGCGCTCTGCTTGACGCCAAAGAATCCTCCTTTTGTTGTGCTAAAACAAATAGATAAGGAGATATTTGTTTGAGTGACCAAAATCATCAATCTAAATATCACCCCGAAAGGAGGATTTTCCTTCCATTGCCCACTTTGAAACCAAGATGTTCAGTATACCTTGACCATCTAGAGTTAATACTTATCCAAGTACCTACTCTCCATGTGGAGACATCACCACTTTTGTGGCCCAACGGTTGTCACACCCATATTTACATGGAATGACTTCTTTCCATAAAGACTATAGTTAATTGTTGTGCAGTCACTATGGAATTGTAGAATGAGATACTGGTTTGGGGCTTGAGGCGTGAACCTCTAAGTTTTATCAGTAATATCTGATCATCCTGCATTAAAAGAGATCTCAGGAATAACAATAAATCTTTTTCTCTATCGCTGCCATGAGATATCGACCAAGTCTGTTGAAGTTTTGGTATTACCATGAGATGATGATGATTTCCTTCTTTTCCGACCTGCTGCTGATGTTTCCCGACCTTTCCATAGTCACAGCCACATTCTAAACAGATCCATGGCATGAACTGTTTAGGGGAAGTAAATTCCAGTAACCCCAGGTCTCGTTTCTATTCATTCATACCAACAATTAGGTTCTATGACTTTTCCTTTTATCTCAAAAGATTTATGACCGGCAGAGAAAAGGGTGCTCCTATGCCCACCAGTTTTAAGATCGGTTGGCAGAGGTGATCCTAAGAAAACTGGTTAAAAGGGATTGAGGAAGAAAAGATGAGAAAAGGGGTCAGAAGCTCGATGGAAGGAAGCGTTACGAGAAGAGGAAACAATCAGAAGTGGACAGATAATTAGCCTTCATCAGAGGAGGGAAGATTGGTTGACATTACAGTGGACTAAACTTAGCAATTTCTATGGCGCTGATTTTCGACAACTATAAAAACTTGCCATTTCAAAAATAAAAAAGGTAGGAACAAAATGTGAAGTACAGCAAGTTTGACAACTTGTTTGGGGAAGAGGCTTTATAAATTTGATTAGTTACAGGTTTGGCCATCTGAATTGAAGTGATCTGAAAATGGCTTCCAATGAGAACAATCATGGATCCACAACAAAACCATCAGAGCCTTCACCATTGCGAAAGGCAAAACTTTTCCAGGTATTACAGAGAACCTCCTTGTAATGTGGTAATCCAGTTAGTGTAGAATGTGCTCGATTGGATATTAATTAGCTTTCATATCCTGTTTATAATAACAACTACACCTCAATGCCAAGTAAGTTGGGATCGGTTGTATGAATTTCAATGTCCATGTACTCCATTTAAGTCCGTTTCAGTCCAATTGTGAAGATTCATCATAAATTGACCAGTTTTACACTAGTGGTCAACCTAGTGCAAACTCCTTCCTTTATCCAGGCTTGGGACCATCAATGTTAGGAAACTCACACTGGCACAGTTTTTACACCTCCTGTTTACAGTGGCATCACTGTTATTACAGTTCTCTTTTCTGAATGATATGTATTGCTTCCCTTATTAGTTATCACGTATTGCTTCCCATATTTCATCTTTCAAACTGCTTTGAAATGTTTTAGTAGAGTCAGGGGTCTATTGGAAACAGATTTTCTATCTCCACGAGATAGGATAAGGTCTGCGTATACTCTACTCTCTCCATACCCCACCCATGGGATTATATAGGGTATGTTGTTGTTGCAGATTTGTCCATTTAGAAACAGAAAAAGAGTGCCAGTCAAAGGTAACTTAGATGGTAAAATATGTCGAGCTTTTACCCATTCAAGAGAAGAGATGAATGCTCTTGACACGGATTAAAATGGAAAGTAGGTACACAAAAGAGGGGATAATGGAGTAGGAGAAAAGCATATAGATGTTCCTTTTTGACTTTTAATTAACTTGAAAGTCATAATACACAAGGGTGGTGGCTTAGTAGTCAATAAAAAAGGAATTGACCGTGGAAGACCTAGATTTAAATCCCAGCAGATGGTAAAAAAGCTAGGTGGATTTTTCCCATTTGTCTAACCCTTGGTGGTAAAAGTCACCCAGTACTTCTATGGGTAGAAGGTAGCAGATAATCAGTGAAATAGTGTAGGTGCAGCCAAATTAGTCTGGACACTATTGCCACAGAAAGATTAAGTGGAAAGCATATTATCTGAACGGAGTTATGTGTACTCCCAATCAAAGATGTAACCTTTCCATTTTTTATTAGAGAAAAGATATAATTTTGGTAATTAAAGTTATTGTCCACATAAAAATGTAAGAAAGTAAAGATGGCTTTAAGTTCATACAGCTGAAAAGAAGCTAATTAGTATTCAAATGGATAAAATAGTACAATTGTGAGAAAGAAGAGAAAATGTTAGAAAAAACTGCTTGATTTTTCCCTCAAAAACTATTATGGTTTAAATAGTGGCATCCACATGTTCTTTTTTCCTGATAATTGGGTGTCACGGTCAGCTTGCGCGCTACACGACTAATTCCACGGGATACCTACCACCTCCCACCAGCAACAGGGACCAGGTAACTCTATTCCCCATTGCTAGAACAGATGGGGAGAAATCACCTAGCGTTTTGTCTCTGCAGGGATTTGAACCTAAAACCTCATTGTGCTCAACTCACTTCATTGACCACTAGGCCACACTATTGTGTGTTGACGTCCACGTGTTCTAATTACATCAATAATTACAGGAAGAGAACCAATCTAAATGATCCTAACAAGAACTAAACATGAAAAGGGAAAAGGCAAAGAAAGAGAAATTATAAAAGTGAAACTTACGGCCGAATGGCATATTTTGGTTTTCCTTCAGCATTTTCTCCCATTTGAGCCCTAAATGAAAAAGTGTATTAGTATAAAAGAATGCCAGAGGAATGATCAGAAACCATATTCTCATAATTCTTGTAACACAGCTTCCAAACTTTAAGTTACAAACATACGATGTAAATGAAATTTAAATGTAATGCAATTTACCTCGTAAGAATGCAAGATGCAATATCAAGACCTAACTTTGAAGAAGGATCAAACGAAAACCTAAAATATTGGAGGAAAGAAAGAATAGATCAATATTGTAACCAAACAACTCAACATTGACTGCTCTCTGTATACCCAAAATGATCTATTTAGTAACTAACACAACAAATGGAAACGAAAGCAAAATTACATAGAAATCCAATTATCTCCTCAGCAGCAGAAATAAGCAACGGAAACAAAAGCAGAGGTTTTATTAATCTAACCAAAGAGCTAGCATGGTCTAAATATTAATTATAGCAATCCCCCTCCCACAAATTCAAAGAAAGATTAGAAAGGAATATTAACGTTGACCAAATTACCCTTAAAAAGTTGGCTGACCTTAATACCCTTTCATCATATATACATTATTCATCAACATATGATGAATATTAATTGTCTCATAATGTTGCCAAGTATTTTTCACTAATATTAATTACAATAATAACTACTTAATGTTTTGTTTTCTTGCAAATGTTTAGTACGCTTTGAATTCCAATCTATACATTTAGTTGTTTGCTTAGGGATATTCAAATGGAATAATAACAGTTATATTGATAGACAAAAAGATCAAACCCACTAAACATGAAGCATCTCAAGATAGTAGTGAATGGAGACAACGGAGCTAAAAGCAGAGACTTAATTCTTGATATGTTTATAATCCTATATTTAGTGATGCCAAACTCCTGCTCTTTATCAATTTATCTCTATATTTCTTTTATGAGAGATGGACAAGTGGGACATGAGAGCAGTATAAGAGCCCTAGAACCCATCAAAACAAGGTGCTTCAGTGCTTACATGATAATATTTCAGTCACAAAATGATTCAAACAAAGATCAGATTGAAAGTCACACAGTTAAAGAATGAGAATTCATGTATATATATAGCAGAAGTTGTCAGAACCAACTCTATCACCAATGGGCTTAATTGGTCTACTAATATAATTTCCATTTCGGAAGATAAATCTGTGTTTTCATGAAATTGTTTGAATGAAGTTGGTCTATATTGATCAGATATCCATTGCAACTCCTCAAATACGCTCATATAGCAACGAACATAAGAGCATCACTGCGTTTGCTCTCACTCCCTCTGTTCATAGTTCAAAAGTTAGAGATGGAATTACAATAGACGGAAGATATGGTAATGCTGATGAATCTATAAGCCTTGTACCCATTGAAATTATTTCCATCAAGGTATTAGGATTAAAAGTTGTAGGAGAGGAAGTAGGACTTATCTAAGGTAATTTTTAATATGTGATAGATAAATTGAGTTGAGGAAGAAATTCATGTGTCGTCCAATGCGTATTTTAGATTTTATCATATTATGCTATTAGTATATCTTTTATGGATGTCAACAAGCTAGCTTAAAGGTCACCAAATATTTGTTTGTTTTGTTGCTTCTCTTTAAACTTTCTTGAAGTCACAACCTAATGCGTAAAGAGCTCATGTAAACTTTGTCTGATTAAATTGAACATTTATTTTACCTAATGCGTAAAGAGCTCATGTAAACTTTGTCTAATTAAATTGAACATTTATGTTATCTCCCTTTAAGAAAATACCTCCGACTCTCCGCAACATTTCACATAGTAAGTATTTTGTTAGTCGAAGGAAGAAAGAAGCATGAGCAAAAAGTATGGACATGTTATATGCCACTTTAATGACATAAACAATTATTGCAAAGAAGCTTAAAATATTGCTTCAAACTATCATAATTGTGGTGTTCCTCATGTTAAAGATTTTGTTCCATCTTTTTGTGTAGTCTTGTTACATTCAAGCTTGCCTTTTCAAGTTGTTTCGTCAAAAGAATCGTACGGTCATAGAGGATCAAAATACTAGTGTGAATAATGTAAATCCATATATCAGAATCTCAACAAGACATCCGAGAACTTCTTTTGAAAAGGGTTTACCTAGATAAGTTGAATAGGATGTTGAAAATTGCTAATAATAAATAGTTTAGTTGTAGGCGGAGTCTTTGTTTAAATTCAAATTCAGTTAGATAAGATTCATTGAGATATTTTAGGTTTTTGAATTCTAAAATATGGAGAATTTTTTGTTCTAAGTTGGCTATTTAAAGCCCTCTATGCTTGATAAAATTATAGAAAGATAATTTCAATCACTTCTAACGTTTTTGCTGCTCCAGCATCTTTAAAATACAACAGTGGTATCAAGAGTCTCATTAGTCTTACGGGATTAGGGATGGCAATGGGGCGGGGCCCCCTTCTGTGTTTTCTTGTCCTTCACTTTGTTAATTTTCATTTTAGTTTTAAATTTTTCTTAACTACACTACTTTTCTGTAATCATTTGAATTTCAATTAACTTCAATAAAATGTTGCTTTCATTTTTTTACTATATTTTGATACCAAAGTTGATGTTGTTAACAAAACTGACACTATGAATATGAACAATTACATTAATGTTCCGACAAACCCTCCCCGGATTTTAACCTTTTCATTGCTTCCAAATCATACAATGTGGTAATTCTTTGAACAGCCACAAAGCAATGGATTAAGGCATTAATCTAGAGAAACATAGATGTTGTTCCCATTGCAAATGAATGTCTTGACTCAAGATTGAAGGATAAAATCCCAGGCACATTTTCCGAAAACTCTTTCCTACTTCTAGGGATGCAATACACCTTTCCGACAAACCTTCACCAGATTTTAACCTTTTTTCATCATCACCCACTATGATTACTGAAACACCCTTTTGATCAGATCGTACAGAACAATATGGCAGAGAATAGAATTTATTTTGCAGTTGGTTCAAGTCATATGATATAACGAGATTGAGCACCATAACAGAAACCTGGTTTGAATGGGTGGAAAGAAGCCGGAATTTGATGGGCAGAACTACTTTTAACAAGAAAACCATGAATGGATAATCTTTGTTTTGCGAGAAGCTTCGAGGGACTCCAGAATGCATACAAGAAGGTGGAAGCTTAATGACAAGTTCACAGACTTTTTTAGCTCAAGAAAACAAAATAAGTTTGGGAGATTTTTTATTAGCATTGTAACCGTGCAAGGAGGGAACAGATCAGTCACTATTATCCCAAAACTCGCATTAAATAGGCGATGGGGGACATTGCATTAAAGATAGAAAACTTCATTAAAAATCAAAAGGAAGCACCTAGTACAAGTAGACCTAGATTGACAGATCCAATAATTCCTTATGCCAACTCAGTCAGAACCAGTAAATGGGAATCAAAGGTAGCATTCCAATCAGGAAGCAGTAATAACAGGGAAGTGGCAACCCCTGTGGTTGACACAGAGATACAGCAAGGTCTTCTGGGCAGGTGCTTGGTGGGAAGCTTTGTGCAGAGGAGAAGGAGACACCCACTCGAAGATGGGCCACTAGCTCATGCAAGAAGGCTTTTAGAATCAATATATATGAGATGGATGGAAGTTATTTCCTTTTCGAATTCCCCAACAGGAACATGGCAGAACTTGTCCTCCATGGAGACTGGACTTGGTAACACTTTTTATCCATCTTCAATGGTGGACACCAACAAGTGGGATGTTGCACTCGGCGCAAGAGCTCAACTTGGATAAGAGCTGTGGGTCTCCCTTTGCACCTCTGGACGGAAAATGCCTTCAAAGCCATTAGGGATCAATGTGGTGGATGGCTAGAAATGGAGGAGGAAACGTACCTAAAAAGTCACTTGAAATGGGCAAGGTTGAGGGTAAAATGTGACGAGGCGAACATCCCGAGAGAGGTCAAGGTATCAAAGAAAGGGCTCACCTTTTTTATTCCAACCTGGAAATAAAGTCAGACCTTGGTGATAACTGGAGAAAGGAAGAAGACCACGGGTAATGACCTTTGGATATTAGAAGATAACAGAGGAAAAAGCAGAGATCTAATCACTGGTATAGACAAGGACAGGCACATGGGCTCTGTATCTGACACAACAGCTGTCGTGGGCCCTTAACATGTGCACAACAACAACAACAACGACCCAGTGAAATCCCACAACATGGGGTTTGGGGAGGGTAAAGTGTACGCAGACCTGACTCCTACCAAGGTAGGACGGTTGTTTTAGAAAGACCCTCGGCTCAGTAAAATCAAAAATCAAAAAAAGAAGTCAGATAAGAATTAGAAGTTCAAAGCGATATAGAAAAGCAAGTAACGAAAGCCACCCAGATAAGATAGAGCAGTCAAAGTACAGAAAGTATTGAAAGTAATAAATAATAATAGACATCGTACCACAGGGAATTATAAATGATATTGGGCCAGTTTTAGGGAGAAGAAATTTTTAAAAGAAAAGGACTTTCAACTAAGGGAGGCCCAACTCCTTTTAATGATGCCTAAATTTTTATTAATGAAGCCCAACATCTGGAACCCCAACGGACAAAAGACACGGCACCAATAAATCTTGACCCTGTGGTGTTTGAACTCGAAGCAAATTTACCTGAGGGGGGAATTTTTTGACAGCATCGTTGGAGAGGCAAACACAGGAGAGCAGGAGACTCTTCTTGCAGAATTCACAAATCAGTCTGAGAAGGTGAAATTCGTTGATGCAATAAGAATTACAAATGATGAGAGACCAAATACTCCTACAAATGTCTCTTTATCAGGCATGCAAATTATGGATGGAGTGGAAGCAGAAACCTGGAATGTGGTGGAGGCAGAACCACTGGATTTCCAGAATGCAGAAGAGGAAAGGGATGGGGAGATGGATGTACCAATCTGGGTAACCAAAATTTAATCAAGATGAGCAAAGGAGTTTGGGGTGACTTTTAATGGATGCAAAAAGGAAGCGTTACCACTCTTCACGAAAATAGCCAGGAAGAGGCACATCGTAACCAAGGAACCAATAAAACAAGTGGGGAACATATCAAAAACAGGGGTATGCAGGAACTTACGGGGCTGGCCATTGATACAAAGTTTGAAAATAATGGTTCAAGAATCAAGGGAAAAGGAAAAGCTACAAATACATGATGAATGTGAAGATAATATCATGGAATGTGAGGGGATTAAATTGCAGAGATAAGAGGAGAACTATCAACAGTGTTTTTCAGGAATGGAAGGCAGATGTCATATGTTTGCAGAGGAAACAAAGTTAGAAGGTGAAAATGTGGGGAAGCAGGGGAGTTAAATATGCACAATTGGAGGTTAGTAGCACTAGAGGGGGGATACTAGTGCTTTGAGACAGTAAACATTGGGAGGGGAAAGTTGTGGAAACTGGTTCCTACACTCTTGACTTGTGGATTCAATTCAAGAAATTATGATTTTGAATGGCATATGATAGGGGTGTATGCACCTCCTTGCAATCTTGAAAGACAAGAAGTATGGTGGGAAATTGGAGCTGTTAGGAGTTTATTTACTGGACCCTGGATACTAGGGGGTGACTTTAATATTGTAAGATATGCTTCAGAGAAGAAGCACTGTTCAAGGAACTTCATTTATATGTCTGATTTTTCTTATATGAATGAGGATATGGAGTTGATTGACCCTCAACTAGAGGGAAGTAATTACACATGGATCAGGGGGAACAATGCAAAATATGGCTCAAGAATTGACAGAATAATGTATTCAACTGAATAGGGGGAAAAGCTCAACAATGTAAAGCAGGAATTGATGCCAAGAGTATGTTCAGATCACTCACCAATTGCACTCACAAGTGGCAATTGGATCTATACCAAATAATACTTCAAATTTGAAGGGTGGTGGTTGGAGACTGAAGGCTTTAATGAAAGAATCAAAGAGTGGTGGAGAACTTTTGTTTGAAGGAAGGCCAGACTATATCCTAGCTTCTAAGTTGAAAGCTTTGAAGACCAAACTAAAAGAGTGGAGCTCAAGCACTTACGGAAATCTGGAAAAGAAGAAAACAGAGTTGCTTAATAAAATTACTGAATATGACAATATTCAACAGGACAAACCTCTGTCTGATGATGAAGTAATTCAAAAGGCAAGTTTAACTAAGGAGTTTGAAGACTATGCTAAAAAGGAAGAGATAGCTTGGAGGCAAAGATCAAGGACATAGTGGATTAAGCAAGGGGACAGGAACACTAAATTCTTCCAGAGGATTGCAAATGTTCACAAGAAAGCCAATCACATTGATAAATTGGTGGTGGAAGGTAATGAACTAATAGAAGCAGCAAATATCAAGAAGGAGATGATTTTATTTTATAAGAAGATGTACGGTGAGACTGAAAATTGGAGACATGCTTACAACATGAACCTCTGCCCAGTGATCAACAGGGAGGGGCAACAAGATTTATAAAAGCCTTTTGAAGAAGATGAGGTCCTGAAAGGACTCAAGGCATGTGCTATAGACAAGGCACCAGGTCCGGATGGGTACACTATGGGCTTTTTTGTAAAGTGCTGGGAGATCACAAAGGGGGATGTGATGGCTACTATACAGAATTTCCATTCTCAGGAAATCTTTGAAAAGAGCCTCAATGCAACTTACATTGCACTCATCCCAAAGAAGAATGGAGCCAAAGAATTGAGAGATTTCAGACCAATCAGTCTGATTGGAAGTGTCTACAAGCTAATTTCCAAAATTCTTACAGAAAGGCTAAAGAAGGTGATGCCAACGCTGGTCGACACTCAACAAATGGCCTTTCTTAAAGGAAGACAGATTACTGATGATGTTTGCAAATGAACGTCTTGACTCAAGATTGAAGGATAAAATCCCGAGCATAATGTGTAAATTGGACATAGAGAAGGCATATGACCATGTTAACTGGGAGTATTTGCTTGGCATAGTATGGGTTTTGGGAGGAAGTGAATTAGATGGATGAGGTTTTGCATTAGCACTGCCAGGTTCTCAATACTGATAATGGCTCTCCAAAAGGTTTCTTTCTGGCAAGCAGAGGCCTGAGACAGGATGATCCACTCTCACCTTTCTTATTTTTGCTAATCATGGAAGGCCTGAACAATATGATTAAAATAGATCATAGGAATGATTGGATAAGGGATTTTAATGTGGTCACGGAGGTAAATACTAGATTGGAAATCACCCATCTGCAATATGCAGGTGACACTTTGATTTTTTGTGATGTAGAAGACAGCCAACTAAAATTTTTGAGGATAATCCCCTTACTTTTTGAGTCAGTATCAGGGTTGCACATTAATTGGAGAAAGATTCACATCTTTCCAATCAATGATGTGCCAGAATACAGCATCTGGTGGATATTTTTTGGTGGAGAAATAGGACAGTTACCATCAACATACTTGGGTATGCCTTTGGGTGACAAAAGCAAATCCAAAGAGATATGGAATGGTGTAGAGGAAAGATGTGAGAAAAGATTGTCTAGGTGGAAATTTTAATATTTATCAAGAGGTGGTAGATTAGTGTTGATTAACTCAGTTTTGGATGCATTACCAACTTACTTAATGTCAGTTTTTTACCTTCCTACAAAGGTGGAAGAAAGAATTGATGCCCTAAGAAGGAATTTTTTGTGGCATGGTGAGAAGGAATATAAGGGTTTCCACCTAGTCAAATGGAAGATACTACTACTTTCCAAGAAACAAGGAGGACTGGCCATCAAAAATCTTAGGAAGCAGAACAAAAGTCTTCTCATGAAGTGGTTGTGGAGATTTCCTTTAGAAGAGCAGTCTTTGAGGGGTAGGGTGATCTAGGCCAACTATGGGAAGGAAGGGCCCTGGAAGACTAAGGAAGTGACATCCACATATGGAACCAGTTTGTGGAGATCAATTAGAAGCTTATGGCATGGTTTCTATGCAAATACAGAATGTAATGTGAACAATGGGAGGAAGATCAGGTTTTGGGAAGATAATTGGTTAGGCAATGGAAGTCTCAAACTCTTATTCCCAGATATTCATTACCTGAACCAACAGCAAGAGTCTACTCTTTATGAAGTTTGGTCTGAACATGGATGGAACCTTACTTATAGAAGACTGATGCAAGATTAGGAGGTGGAGAGATTGGCTGAATTTTATGGAACACTTGATCAGTTCTTAGGCTTCAAGGAAGGAGAAGACGCTCTTAAACGGAAATGCCATAGCAAAGGACCATTCACTATTAGTTTTGCATATAGAGATATGAATCAGATGGGATCCCAAGTTAACTTTCTGCCTTGGAAGCTTATATGGAAGGTTAAAATACCATATAAAGTGGCAGTTTTTACTTGGTTAGTGGTGAGAGAGGTTGTACTCACAAGAGAATCTTATGAAGAGGGGAATACAGATGTGCCCAAGATGCTATTTTTGTGTGCAGGTTGTAGAGACAATTAACCATCTGTTCTTACATTGTAAAGTGGTTGGCCAGCTGTGGAATTTGTTTATTAGCTTCAGAGGTATAAGTTGGACTGTTCCCGAGAGAACAGGACAGGCTCTAGAGAGCTGGAAGATGGAGGGCAGTGGAAGCATAGACAAGAGTAGATGGAGAATTGTCCCAGCAGTTATTTGGTGAACCATATGGAAAGAAAGGAATTCTAGGAGTTTTGATAACAAGAGCAGCCCTCTGCACAAGATTAAAATGAACTGCATTGTCACGTTTTGCTATTGTGTAGTTCAGAGTATATAGATGACCCTGTGGCTCTTGAAGCCATTCTAGGGTCCTTATAGAGATGGAGGAGGATCTAGGGATAGTGTTTTTTCTCTTCTCTTCTTCTCTTTATCTTTTGTTTATGCCAGACACACAGGTGTGGAGGTAGAACACACAGTTCATCTAAAGAACCATTTTCAAACTATTTTTAACTAATACCAGTTTTAACCTATTTTTCAAACCATTTTTAACAAATATTAATTTTTAAGCCATTTTTCAAACATGCCCAGAAGTCATCTCCCTTTGAATACCCCATAAATTTTCATTAATGAAAACTATCAAATTTGGTCACTAAAATTGAAATTATACCTTCAACCTATGATTTATGGGATGTTGTGATGAAAGAAAAATCCTTACAACAATGTTTTGCAAATCCTATAATTATCCAGATTAAAGCACTTTTAGAAAAGCTTTCAAACAAGACAAGGTTATTGAGGATTTTTGTGTACAAAACCAAAAGAAAATAGAAGAAAGAGTCATGTTACGTAAAGTGTGCAAGTTCAAAAGCAGTCAAAAAGAATTCATCATTAACCGCCAAAGCAGAAATTGAAAAGAGACACGTTTTTTTCAAATTGCAACAATTAAAGCAAAGGAGAGTTGAAAATTGCTTTTGCTACTGTTGATTTACCAGAATATCAAGTAGTTTAGTTGGAGTCTTTTGTTTAATTTCAAATTAGTTAGATAAGATTAGTTGAGATATTTTAGGTTTTTGAATTTTAAAATACGCAGATTTTTTGCCCTCTATGCTTAACAAATTTATAGAGAGACAATTTCAACCGCTTATAATGTTTTTCCTGCGCCATCATCTTTTCAAAAACCAACATAGGACATATAGTTATCAATTTTTGAAACTTACATTTTTCTTTTATTTCTATATTTAAGCAACATACAATTTTAATAATGTTTATATGATTACTAATACTGCCTACACCCGTTGCCATAAATATACATCCACCCTGCTTACCATGCATTTCTATGAGTTAGGATCTAGTTTATAATTAACGTTAGCAACCAAAGCCAATCTAAAACATGATTTTATTGAGCTATATGTACCAGAACTTCAGAGGCAGAATTACCTTATCAATTCTATATGATTGAGGATATGGAGTTGATTGACCCTCAACTAGAGGGAAGTAATTACACATGGATCAGGGGGAACAATGCAAAATATGGCTCAAGAATTGACAGAATAATGTATTCAACTGAATAGGGGGAAAAGCTCAACAATGTAAAGCAGGAATTGATGCCAAGAGTATGTTCAGATCACTCACCAATTGCACTCACAAGTGGCAATTGGATCTATACCAAATAATACTTCAAATTTGAAGGGTGGTGGTTGGAGACTGAAGGCTTTAATGAAAGAATCAAAGAGTGGTGGAGAACTTTTGTTTGAAGGAAGGCCAGACTATATCCTAGCTTCTAAGTTGAAAGCTTTGAAGACCAAACTAAAAGAGTGGAGCTCAAGCACTTACGGAAATCTGGAAAAGAAGAAAACAGAGTTGCTTAATAAAATTACTGAATATGACAATATTCAACAGGACAAACCTCTGTCTGATGATGAAGTAATTCAAAAGGCAAGTTTAACTAAGGAGTTTGAAGACTATGCTAAAAAGGAAGAGATAGCTTGGAGGCAAAGATCAAGGACATAGTGGATTAAGCAAGGGGACAGGAACACTAAATTCTTCCAGAGGATTGCAAATGTTCACAAGAAAGCCAATCACATTGATAAATTGGTGGTGGAAGGTAATGAACTAATAGAAGCAGCAAATATCAAGAAGGAGATGATTTTATTTTATAAGAAGATGTACGGTGAGACTGAAAATTGGAGACATGCTTACAACATGAACCTCTGCCCAGTGATCAACAGGGAGGGGCAACAAGATTTATAAAAGCCTTTTGAAGAAGATGAGGTCCTGAAAGGACTCAAGGCATGTGCTATAGACAAGGCACCAGGTCCGGATGGGTACACTATGGGCTTTTTTGTAAAGTGCTGGGAGATCACAAAGGGGGATGTGATGGCTACTATACAGAATTTCCATTCTCAGGAAATCTTTGAAAAGAGCCTCAATGCAACTTACATTGCACTCATCCCAAAGAAGAATGGAGCCAAAGAATTGAGAGATTTCAGACCAATCAGTCTGATTGGAAGTGTCTACAAGCTAATTTCCAAAATTCTTACAGAAAGGCTAAAGAAGGTGATGCCAACGCTGGTCGACACTCAACAAATGGCCTTTCTTAAAGGAAGACAGATTACTGATGATGTTTGCAAATGAACGTCTTGACTCAAGATTGAAGGATAAAATCCCGAGCATAATGTGTAAATTGGACATAGAGAAGGCATATGACCATGTTAACTGGGAGTATTTGCTTGGCATAGTATGGGTTTTGGGAGGAAGTGAATTAGATGGATGAGGTTTTGCATTAGCACTGCCAGGTTCTCAATACTGATAATGGCTCTCCAAAAGGTTTCTTTCTGGCAAGCAGAGGCCTGAGACAGGATGATCCACTCTCACCTTTCTTATTTTTGCTAATCATGGAAGGCCTGAACAATATGATTAAAATAGATCATAGGAATGATTGGATAAGGGATTTTAATGTGGTCACGGAGGTAAATACTAGATTGGAAATCACCCATCTGCAATATGCAGGTGACACTTTGATTTTTTGTGATGTAGAAGACAGCCAACTAAAATTTTTGAGGATAATCCCCTTACTTTTTGAGTCAGTATCAGGGTTGCACATTAATTGGAGAAAGATTCACATCTTTCCAATCAATGATGTGCCAGAATACAGCATCTGGTGGATATTTTTTGGTGGAGAAATAGGACAGTTACCATCAACATACTTGGGTATGCCTTTGGGTGACAAAAGCAAATCCAAAGAGATATGGAATGGTGTAGAGGAAAGATGTGAGAAAAGATTGTCTAGGTGGAAATTTTAATATTTATCAAGAGGTGGTAGATTAGTGTTGATTAACTCAGTTTTGGATGCATTACCAACTTACTTAATGTCAGTTTTTTACCTTCCTACAAAGGTGGAAGAAAGAATTGATGCCCTAAGAAGGAATTTTTTGTGGCATGGTGAGAAGGAATATAAGGGTTTCCACCTAGTCAAATGGAAGATACTACTACTTTCCAAGAAACAAGGAGGACTGGCCATCAAAAATCTTAGGAAGCAGAACAAAAGTCTTCTCATGAAGTGGTTGTGGAGATTTCCTTTAGAAGAGCAGTCTTTGAGGGGTAGGGTGATCTAGGCCAACTATGGGAAGGAAGGGCCCTGGAAGACTAAGGAAGTGACATCCACATATGGAACCAGTTTGTGGAGATCAATTAGAAGCTTATGGCATGGTTTCTATGCAAATACAGAATGTAATGTGAACAATGGGAGGAAGATCAGGTTTTGGGAAGATAATTGGTTAGGCAATGGAAGTCTCAAACTCTTATTCCCAGATATTCATTACCTGAACCAACAGCAAGAGTCTACTCTTTATGAAGTTTGGTCTGAACATGGATGGAACCTTACTTATAGAAGACTGATGCAAGATTAGGAGGTGGAGAGATTGGCTGAATTTTATGGAACACTTGATCAGTTCTTAGGCTTCAAGGAAGGAGAAGACGCTCTTAAACGGAAATGCCATAGCAAAGGACCATTCACTATTAGTTTTGCATATAGAGATATGAATCAGATGGGATCCCAAGTTAACTTTCTGCCTTGGAAGCTTATATGGAAGGTTAAAATACCATATAAAGTGGCAGTTTTTACTTGGTTAGTGGTGAGAGAGGTTGTACTCACAAGAGAATCTTATGAAGAGGGGAATACAGATGTGCCCAAGATGCTATTTTTGTGTGCAGGTTGTAGAGACAATTAACCATCTGTTCTTACATTGTAAAGTGGTTGGCCAGCTGTGGAATTTGTTTATTAGCTTCAGAGGTATAAGTTGGACTGTTCCCGAGAGAACAGGACAGGCTCTAGAGAGCTGGAAGATGGAGGGCAGTGGAAGCATAGACAAGAGTAGATGGAGAATTGTCCCAGCAGTTATTTGGTGAACCATATGGAAAGAAAGGAATTCTAGGAGTTTTGATAACAAGAGCAGCCCTCTGCACAAGATTAAAATGAACTGCATTGTCACGTTTTGCTATTGTGTAGTTCAGAGTATATAGATGACCCTGTGGCTCTTGAAGCCATTCTAGGGTCCTTATAGAGATGGAGGAGGATCTAGGGATAGTGTTTTTTCTCTTCTCTTCTTCTCTTTATCTTTTGTTTATGCCAGACACACAGGTGTGGAGGTAGAACACACAGTTCATCTAAAGAACCATTTTCAAACTATTTTTAACTAATACCAGTTTTAACCTATTTTTCAAACCATTTTTAACAAATATTAATTTTTAAGCCATTTTTCAAACATGCCCAGAAGTCATCTCCCTTTGAATACCCCATAAATTTTCATTAATGAAAACTATCAAATTTGGTCACTAAAATTGAAATTATACCTTCAACCTATGATTTATGGGATGTTGTGATGAAAGAAAAATCCTTACAACAATGTTTTGCAAATCCTATAATTATCCAGATTAAAGCACTTTTAGAAAAGCTTTCAAACAAGACAAGGTTATTGAGGATTTTTGTGTACAAAACCAAAAGAAAATAGAAGAAAGAGTCATGTTACGTAAAGTGTGCAAGTTCAAAAGCAGTCAAAAAGAATTCATCATTAACCGCCAAAGCAGAAATTGAAAAGAGACACGTTTTTTTCAAATTGCAACAATTAAAGCAAAGGAGAGTTGAAAATTGCTTTTGCTACTGTTGATTTACCAGAATATCAAGTAGTTTAGTTGGAGTCTTTTGTTTAATTTCAAATTAGTTAGATAAGATTAGTTGAGATATTTTAGGTTTTTGAATTTTAAAATACGCAGATTTTTTGCCCTCTATGCTTAACAAATTTATAGAGAGACAATTTCAACCGCTTATAATGTTTTTCCTGCGCCATCATCTTTTCAAAAACCAACATAGGACATATAGTTATCAATTTTTGAAACTTACATTTTTCTTTTATTTCTATATTTAAGCAACATACAATTTTAATAATGTTTATATGATTACTAATACTGCCTACACCCGTTGCCATAAATATACATCCACCCTGCTTACCATGCATTTCTATGAGTTAGGATCTAGTTTATAATTAACGTTAGCAACCAAAGCCAATCTAAAACATGATTTTATTGAGCTATATGTACCAGAACTTCAGAGGCAGAATTACCTTATCAATTCTATTTCCAAAAGCAGAACTCCACACATTCAACCACCTTCGGTGGATACAAATGGGCTAGAAAGTTTTATTTTCTATGTAGTAATTGGTGTAAGACCACTGATCCAATAGTAACAGTGGTAGAATGAACTCAACTTGCCAACAGAATTTCCAAAGCAAACAGGCCAGGTTTAGTTCACAGAAAGGGTCATCATTGAATGAGCAATGTCACTATTAAAGCGTTAAAGCCATAATTGTAAAATAACAAAGAAAGAAAAAAATAACCTGAATAGATGACTATTGTGGCTAACTGGTACTCGATCTTGCAGCTTAAATTCAATCCATTTATCAGGATTTAGAGCTGAAAATGAAGGAGACAACAGTAAAATCAAGTTAGATCCTTGTTTCACTTTAACAACTGTCACAATGAAACAAGTCTTCCAATATGCTGATGTTACTGAAGCACTTAAACTGGACATCAAAAAGCATGAACTCAAAGAGAAGTCTAAAGGGAGAGGGTATATACACAGATTCATGAAATAAAAAAGCTCACATATATCAAATAAATTAGCTTATAAGCAGAAAAAACATGCAAATTCTTCAGACAAAAGTATATACAAGTTACCTAAACACATTCCTTTAACCTGTTACACCCAAAGAGTTCCTTATATCTTATCTCTGGTCCCCCTTCTTCCTTAACTAATTTCAAATGATAGGACTTATAATTCATTACATCTGAGTATATGAAAATGAAAGCCCACATTTTCAACTTCCCACTTTACTGCATCCACAGAGAACTTATATCACAGACCCTAAATTAAAATCAACACAGTTGGCTAAAACAGAAAGAGAGTTTTGATTGAGTTGGTGTTCCAACCAACTCTATGAATCTCTTGACTAAAGCATAAGCTTAAGAGAGGCATAAATAGAAAAACTAACCAAATTTTTTACCAGAATCTTCATTGATTTGCTCCAAGTACACCTGTATTTGGAAAACTTTCAGCTTTCTAATGAATAAAGTATACAGTAGAACAGCCAACCTTGGAGATGCCAAAATTTCTCAAATTGATCAATTAATGTAGGCACTCTGAAGTCACAGAAATAAAAATCATGAAGAGACATTATCCAGTATCTAATGAGCAATAACATGATGGTTCAACATCTACTCCCGAAAGGAAAATTAGAAACAAATAATCTAAGGCGTAAAACTAGGAGAATCTAATGATTTAACTTTCATTTCCAAACCACATAAGGCGAAAGGAAACACAAACAACGGAAAATGCTCTCAGTCACTAGTTTCGAGGCAACACACTAAAGTTGCTTTTGAATTAGTGGTCTGACTCTGGTAGTCCTTCCGATCATCGGAAATCACTTCTCTTTATCTCTTCCTTATGTTCAGATGGGTGGGGGTGGAGGTGGGGGTGGGGGGGAACTCTTTTTCATCTCAGGAGGCAAATCTTTCGAGTTAATAGACAAACAGTGAAGACAGTGACAGATGGTTCCTATGGTTCGAGCGAGGTAGCAGATTCACGAGAAGAATTAAAGTTGACGAGGAAAATATCAGATGGATATGCAAACAGATGCTTCAGGCTTCCCACCGTTCTGGGAATTTATTCAGGACATGGGGGAGGAAGATCCAAGCTTATTTGTATAGGGTGTACCAAAACTACAATGTATATGGCAGATACATTAGAGCAATCACCTGGGTCGAAGACAAAAAATCTACTAGTATTATTCCAGAAAACAATTATAACAGTGGCTGGGGACATGTTCCCTTGCAGTAATTTTTGTTGTGTTTGGATAGAAAGGAATAGAAGATGTTTGATGGGATTTCAACTCCTATAGTTGGACAAATCATGCTCCTGTAAATGATGTAGTTCCTTTTGTAAATTTCATTGGCTCTCTGAGCCCAGCTTAATAGCCCTTTTTGCTTTTGGTTAGCTCCCTACTCTTTAAGGCCTATTGTTGTTGGAGCTAACATATCTTTTGTAACTTAGCATCTTCTTGATGCCAGGGCAGCAATACAAAATCTTACTTCATTAAAAAGAAAGGAAAGACGAGCAAGAAGTTCCCACCAGCTCTATTGCACTGAGATATTATTTATTTCAGGGCACTCGGTACAGCAAATCAGTAATTAGTAAACACAACTGCGTCCCTAATTATAATAAGGACTTAATTGCAATTACATTATTTTAAAACAGAAATTCACCAGTGTAAGACCATTTTTTCCTCTATGATTCTTAGTTAAAAATGAAACAAGCTAAGGAAAGGTTATTGTGTTGTTCACAGCGGACAAATATTGATGTATGCTAAAGAAATGAAAGCAATATGTTGTCATTTGCCTATACTATAAATTATAGTACATACATATACATTTAACATTCTAAGCCATTAGCCTAGTAATTGTCAAATCCCGAAAAGGAGATCTCTTATTATATTATTCCTCTAGATTCAGGGTAACGACATCTCTGTGGCATGTGAGCAACTTCATATCACTTATTTTCTTTCGTTTGATCATGAATAGCAATTATATCAGGACGGAAGGATCTCAAAACAAAGGGAAGAGAAACAAGAATAGTAGTTTCCGATGTCCTTCTTGTTACCTTCCACATTCTAAACATAGCAAAACCTAAAAGATTCTTATCAGTACTGAGCAATGACAATTAGTTTTCCAATATAAATACTACATGTCATATATATATCCATATGAGACATCTTTCAACTTGGAAAAGTGAAGCTTATTTTCTTCTCAATGTACTTTATCAAATAATATTTTTTTATAACTAAGAAACTCCGAGGACCTGTTGGAGCACAGTTTGAAACTCGATTTATAATGAGTCCGTCCTTCTACCCTTCTCCACTTAAATACTAGCCTTTTGTTAGTTGCAGGGTTCAAACACGTGACGCACATCTAACCCGTACATTATACATAGTGATCTTACCCCTCACTAGGGCAATTATTGTGTTAGTAGTGACAGGAGAAGATAGTCCGCTAATCACATATATCAACAGAAGTATAAAATCATCATGAAGATAAAAGTCAGCTAAAATAGGACAAGATCTGACACAACAACTACCCTCAACCCATTTGGACATAATAAAATCGGGAGAAACCCACAACGAAACTGTCCTTAATCTCCCATATAAACAACAAATTTTAAAACACATTATGTGAAAGCAGAAAATAGAAATGAAAATATAGATGTGACGAATACCAAACTCGGAGAAGAATGGCAGTAATAATAGGAAACGCAACCAGCAACGGCTGCAATAGCTCCAAAGGGGAAGCGATGATCAGCAAAATTTGACTTGGAATCGCCTCGAAATGCTTCACGGAACGCAAAGGGTGCAGCCTTGGCTAGCTTCCTCAAGAACGCTGTCATTTTCACTCTCTCTACCCGTGGGAAAAAAGGTGTAGGATTTTATGAATTGTGAATCGACTGTTGAGCTCTTAATTTCTTATTTTGTTGAGTCCTTGATGCAGGGGACTATATTTTCGTCCCTGATATATTCGTGTAGATAAATTTAAGTGATAAAAAATATAATTATGCTTTGTAGTTAGAATTTTTCTAATTACGCAAGGTAGTTATAGTTTTAATTATTATGGGAATTCTAATTTATATATTTTGCGTGTGTCAATGTTTTATACAAAACAAAATTTAAATTTTTTTATCAAATTGCACAGTAATTTCGATTGGAAAATGATAAAAAATCACTGAAATTAAGGAATAGTATCTCGTTAGACTTTGACTTTCCTCATACAAACAACACGATTTTTTTTTAGATTTATGATATCGGCAACTAAAATTCAAAAATAAATCAATTAATTACTTCGTTAATTATACAAAAGGTACATAATACACTGAGTTCACCTTCTCCTTTTTGTGTTTTAACAATATGTATTAAAGATTTGGGCATAATTGTATATAATTTGATTTGTATTCACTTTGTCTTTTTCAATTTTCATAATGAATACATTGATAATTTGTATTCACTTCGTCTTCTTTAGTTTTCATAATGAGACCATTGATAATTATTCACTTCGTGTTTATCAGTTATCAATAATGAATTCATTGATTGTGAATCCATTTTATTTGAATAAATTGAGTAATCGAGACGTATAAATTATCAATTGATTTGTAGTTGGATTTTTATAAATTATTTTTGATCGATTAAATACATTGATACTTGAAGTTTTGGTGGAATATATGTTTTCAATTGTATTTGACTTGATCGAGTGATGAACTATAAGTATGGAGAAGTGATATATTTGTATATGTATCAATTGAAGACTGGATTTATTGTACTTGCAGATTTAGTATATAGCTTTTGAATCTAATTTCCAATTTGTATATATAATTACAAATTATAAATTGTTGGATTAATTTTTAGTTTTTTCTTCTTTTTTAATTATATACAGAAATGTCCGCCATAGTTATTTTGGTAATGCATTCAGAAAAATTGGATGATGCAAATTGTTATGTTGAGTACATTATCTAGGGGATTGTCTTTAGAGAAAATGCATCTTATATAGAATTGAATAATTTGATTGTATTATAGCTAGGTGTGGATGTGGCTACCAAGATACTAAAAATTAAATATAAGGTGGAAAAGAACAGTTCTCTAATGGTGATACACAATGACATGGATGTGAGAGTATATATAATGTTAAAAAAGCTACAATAAATTTAACAGGTATCCAATTAGTTAACTCTTTTGGATAGGTGTAATCAAAACAATGAACTTTGTAAAAGTTCAAATCAGAGGCCATATGGTAGCTTTGGATCACTTTGTATAAGTAGGATTGATGAGCTTAAACAACAACAACTGACAATTTCAGAGATCAACTCGATGCATTTGAATCAAAGAACTATAATGTGGTAATTCCAGATTCATGTGATAAGTGTGTGGAGGTGGACCAGGTATACAATAATAAAGTTACATTGAAGTCTGTGATGGAGAAGTATGCAATTATGCAACGTTTCCAATTTAGAATTCATAGGTTAAATTCAATCAGGTAATATCTTCTGTATAATTTTGTTCAATTCATTGCATATGTATTCATTTGTGATATGTATCTGTACCTTTTTTGTATTAATATTGTGTGATTTGTATAATTCTAACTCTTTTGTAAATGTTGATTAGTTGTAATGTATTTTTCGTATAATTATACATTTTTGTGTTTCTTCGATGACTATGATTGATTAATAAAGGCATCAAATATTAAAAAATCGAGAATGTTCAGAATTAAAGCATTCAACTCGGAATATATATGTTCTTTGAAGGATAAGGTATATTCACAGCTACAAGTAACTAGTAATTTGGTTGGTGGGATTGTTAAGCCTAAATTGGTAGATCATAAAAGGAAATACACACCTATCGCCATAAAAATGATATGAAGTCGGATCTCGGTGTTGATGTTACTTACATGTTGGTTTGGAAGGCTAAAGAAAATGCTTTACTTTCTTTGAGGGGGACGCCTGTAGGATCATACAATAAACTATCAGAGTATTTGTATATTCTGGATATTAAATACTCATAATCCCATATATTCAATTGTATTTGACTTGATCGAGTGATGAACTATAAGTATGGAGAAGTGATATATTTGTATATGTATTAATTGAAGACTGGATTTATTGTACTTGCAGATTTAGTATATAGCTTTTGAATCTAATTTTCAATTTGTATATATAATTACAAATTATAAATTGTTGGATTAATTTTTAGTTTTTTCTTCTTTTTTAATTATATACAGAAATATCCGCCATAGTTTTTTTGGTAATGCATTCAGAAAAATTGGATGATGCTAATTGTTATGTTGAGTACATTATCTAGGGAATTGTCTTTAGAGAAAATGCATCTTATATAGAATTGAATAATTTGATTGTATTATAGCTAGGTGTGGATGTGGCTACCAAGACACTAAAAATTAAATATAAGGTGGAAAAGAACAGTTCTCTAATGGTGATACACACTGACATGGGTGTGAGAGTATATATAATGTTAAAAAAGCTACAATAAATTTAACAAGTATCCAATTAGTTAACTCTTTTGGATAGGTGTAATCAAAACAATGAACTTTGTGAAAGTTCAAATCAGAGGCCATATGGTAGCTTTGGATCGCTTTGTATAACTAGTATTGATGAGCTAAAACAACAACAACTGACAAATTATGATTCACAATCAAAATATGAAACTAACGACACCAAAATTATAAAATTCGGATAAAAGGGTCAAAATGGCTCAAAATTTTGATTCCAAAAATGGGTTCTAAACCTAGAAATTTGTACATGAAAATGTTGCTCAATGCATTTGAAATCCATTGGTGAAAACCGTTTTAAAAAAAGAGTTCAAATCAGTTCATAATCAATATTTAGCCAAAAACTCAAAGTTCTTGAAAAACCCCAATTTCTTTTATTCAAAATCACCAAATTTCATGTTAAAATCCATAAATTGTCAATGGATAACGAAGGTTTTTGGTTCAAAACAACTTACCCAAAAATTTTATCTCAAACTTGAGATCTTCTCGAGCTCCCAAGGTCCAACAATGGTCAAAATGGATGTTATTCCGATTTTGAGAATTAATTACTGTTTCAGCTCACTAAACCTCCATGATCGTGGCCTAGACCTCGCAAACGCGAGGGTCAAACCACTTGACCCTTTGCAATTATGATCAAGGCTCCACGAACGTGGAGGTCTAGAATTTGATACCTTTGCAAATACGAAAAAGTCTTGAGACAGATGACAACAACAACATAATATTCTAAATCATTGAATGACCCCTCGAGATTCGTTCAGAATTCCATATACACAAACTATATAGGCCACCCTACTAAATTCAATGTTTGAAATTCAGTGGAACTATTAGAATTTGAATTCGAGGTCTCCGTAACTCGAAATTCAATAAGTTTCAACCAAACCAACTCTAAGCCTCAAGAAGACCAAAACGCCCTTGGGGCTTCCAAAAAATACATAAAAACTCTCTCTAGGCGTAAAATCATCTCTCAAATCTAATGGAGTCATCATAATCGAATTTTGAGCATCCAAATTCCAAATGTTGGCCAAAGTCAACTCTAAATCCAAAAAATCAATGATTTCCAACTTAGGATCTCAAATCCTTGATATAACTCTGAATCAGATTCCGTCAACTCTCTTAGACCATCTTCTATATTTTGGAGTTGATGAAATCAATAGAATTCCATTCTGAGACTTGAAACTCCGAATGACACCGAATACCACTATTTTACAACTTAGGCCTTCAAAATTCAAATCTTTCCAAAAACTTAATTTCTTATAGAATTTCACAAAACCAACTTTGAGTACTGATCAAACATGACTCGGGGCAACTATTGGAAGGAGTAAAATAGTTATTTGATAAAAATCACCAGAAATAGCCTTAGGGTCATTACAGTTGCTGAGGTATATCATTCACATAAACGATATTAAAAGAATTGTAGTCTGTGTGAATTTTGTATTTTGGGTATAAACATTCATTTAGGCCTTTCTTTTCATAAAATTCAGACATCGAAAGATACATGGGTATAAGTTGCGCATATTTCTTGATCTCATTAACTACAAATGAATCATGAATGACATCTCTAAGTAAATCATATATCATTATGCAACGGTCGTTAAAAGATACAACAATCAATACCAATTTAATCTTTCCTTCACATTAATCAAAATGAATATATTATCAACAATATACCGTGCACAACAACCTGCATTCTATATGCATTAATATACTCAAGAATTGTCTCCTCGAAACAGGCCTTAGATGAGAGTTCATTGATTTCATAATATGCTTCCCAAAAGTTGTGAATTAACGTGTTAAAATTGCAATCAACAATGCTGAAACTATATGTGGTGCTAGGAAAGTACTTTCCTTTTTTGCTCAGATAATACAATATCACATCTATGTATTGTAGGAATAAAGGTAAACAGAAAAAATGAAATAATATAGGAATATAATAGATGTATATTTAATAAAATTATGAGTAAAAATTATACCGAATCATCAAACAATTGTCCTTCATTAGCAAATTTGTAGGACCAATTTTTGTCGAAAATAGTAACAACACCAAAATTCATCAATATTGATAAGACAATCTTGTTCTTTTTGTATCGATCATCATTGATGTTCCTGTCATCCAATTAAAAGGTTATGCACAAATGACGTATACTACATAAAATTAAAAAATGATATACAATTATACATTATATAAACTTGAAAATGAATTTTTATTATTTATATTTTTTATACAATTGTACAATTACTTGCTTTGGTGTCTAGCAAGAAGACCTTTCCTTGATCATTTTCAGAAATATGCATATAAAGATGTATCCTGTGTTCCTGTAATAAAATTAAATGGATGTTTTTGATTAAATATTATAGTTAACTTTGAGACCTATGTGGATCAGATTTGTATAAATTTAGAAAATGTATAATGTTTAATTTATACTAGAATCAGATGCAAAGGCTATCATATATGGCAATGTATTTTATCGACTAGAACGCCTAATTCGAGAAATTGGTGATGGGCATCTGAGGTGTTCATTGACGTCTTACATGTTCTGATTAGATAAATCAGCACCATCAGTCGAATTTTGTTTATCCCTATTTTCTATGTGATCTGGTATATATTCATCGGGGAAAATAACATTCAGTATAAAATTAAAAGTATCAAATACCAAAAAGTTAATTACACTAAATACTAAAAAATAATGCATATATACCGCTGCACTTTCATTGACGTCTAAATGATCATCCATGAAATCTAGTTCTACTTGAAATTCACTAGGTAAATGTAACAACTTCTAAAAACATTGTATATGATGTTCCAATTCTCGTTGAAAATGATATTACTTCTGTATTTTGGGCATAACCTTTAATAGTTTGGTTCAAATTAGGTGATTTAAATTTCTGAATAACCCGAACATCATTACCTACAACTTTTGTGAGATCATATTTTAAGTTTTAGAGGTTAAGTAGGTCAAATAAATTAATTGTTGCAAGATATGGTGCTGTGATGAAATGGAGTATTTGTAGAAGAAAAATCATATTTCACTATATGATGCTCCAAACCAATTGATTCTTGAATGATATGAATGTAGACTGCTAAAGCAACAATTCATATGAAGACACCAAATCCTAATAAGAAAGTTATCTTTCTCAAACACAGCTCCGAAAAAGGGTATTCCGTTAAAAGAAGGTTCATCTCTCCAATAATGGAAAGATCTAGATCTATTTGACATCACTCATGACATCAATAGTCCTCCATTTGACATCACCCATAACATCACAATCTTCCATTAATTTTTCAGATTTTTTTATAATTATTTTAATTATTGTTAGATTTCTCCTTCACATCTATAAATATCCACCTTATTTCATTATTTTGTTCATCAAACTTTTTCAAGAAACTCTTATCTCTATACACTCCTTTACTCATTTTCAAAATATAGTTTTTATTCTTAGTAGTGTAGAAATACTATTTCGGTGATTCATATACTTTGGGTAGTACATAAAATGCTCTGGCCAGGAGAAAATGCTAGGATTCAAGAGTCCTTCGATTCTGAGTAACGCTTCGGATTTCAGGTATGTAAGGCTTCAATGAGAGTATTTCTTCCACTCTCATGCCTAAAGTATTTTGATTATATGACAAATTATTTTTATTTTTTCTTTAAGTTTTACTCTAAGTTATGTGTGTGTTTATCTATGGGTTTTTCCACCCATGTAGTCCAAAAATCTTTCAATTAAATCTCTTGATTTCAAATAAGATTTTCTTATGGGTAATTCTTATTTCTACTTAATATCATGAATCATAGTTAAACTAATGATTATTTATCTATTTTGATGCAAAATGAATTCATATGTGTGAATTAATGGTCTGGAAGTATTTTCTCTATTTAGCTCTTTAAAGGTTCTTGAAATTCATGATGGGTTGTTTAAAGTATGATTTTTAATTAATGAATTTCAAAGTATTTATGCATATTCATTTACATACATGTTTGCAAGTTGAAGTGATTTGAAACCACCTAGTTTTACTATGTTTTCAATAAAGTTTGACTTGAAAGCTTTGACTCCAAATGAATGTTTATGAAAGCAATATCTATGATCAAAAGGGAGTCTTATGAAATGAAAGAATGATGGATTCTTTATAAAATAAGGACAATTCTTGCATATTTGAATTATCAAAGGTCTTAATGAGCTATTCTTTTGAGATCTTTAGACACTTACTATGGTATTTCTTTATGATATGTTGAGATCTTTAGACACTTACTATGGTATTTCTTTTTATTATGATTGAGGGTGAGCTAGGGAGTATTATCCCCGTTAAATCTAAAAGTTAGAAGTATTGTTGGACATATGTAAGTTGAATATTTACTGTTATGATTTTTGCTTGTTTATTTATTGTCATTATCTATGAAAGACTAAAAGAATGCAAAGAGGCTTGTTTGAGGTATTTTCAAGTTTCTCATTCGCCATGTCATGTCTAGGCCCTAGGCTTGGATCGTGACATTAAATCTTGCCCACCATGCTTAAATTTGATGTAAAGATAAAATCTAAATAAAGATATAAATGAATGGGCAAATAATTTATATAACAATCTCAATACATATAAAAGAAATTTAAAAAATAAATTAACCTCTGAAGTTTTATCATTCGGTGATATCTCATTAGTGATATGAACCTTCAAATATTGACCATTATTCTTTGATATGAACACAAACTCTTAATAAATAACTTTGTAAACGGTTAATTTATATAATCACCTCCATACACAAAGGCATGTATAAAAGATAACGTGTAAGACACAATCAAAATTCTTAAATCTATACATATAGACACTTGAACATTGTACAAGTGTAATAACCCTCCAGGTCATTCATTTCATTGTTTAAAACATTTCTATAGCGACTTTAAGTAATTATTGACTTGTTGGCATTGACAGTTCGGTCGCTTGGTCATTCATTTGAGTTTTAGGTCTATTTCTCTATTTTGGAGCTTTTATAATTTGAAAATTGACTGCGGTCATAACTTCAGGAAAACTACCTCAGAATAGAATTCTAATGGTTCCATCAGCTCCAGAATTGCCAAATTAGGTTAGTAGAATGATCAACACGAGTATCAAGGCAATCAATATGAGTTTGGAGACATTTGACGCTTTTGTCTTTGAAACTTAGCCTATGGTGGACTTTGGTCAACAATCTTGAAAAATGCACTCAGATGAAAATTCTGACAATGCGGTTAGTTCTAGAATGTCAATTTGATCTAGAACAACCCTTCATTCACTTTTCAGGGCTTTCGATATAATCTTGAGGCCCGTTGTAGAATATGGCTCAAAATAACACTTGGGTGTGGAAGCTACTTTTTATTAAAATAACCTCGTATGGGAATTTCAAATGTGCCATTGAGTCCAAAACATCAAATTTGGTGGGGTAACATATCTCGTCTTCACACGGAGTTTTGAACGAATTTCGAACACTCCATCAGAGAATTTTACATGCTAAGTTCATTTTTGCACCAGCTGAGTCTGGTGTTATCGCTAAAGCAACTTCTGGTTGCTAAAGCGAGTGTCGCTAAAGTGTACAAGAGGTTGCGACCAAGACCTCTTGGGCGGGTGTCACTTAAGCGACAGACCTGTCGCTAAAGTGACCTGGTGTCGCTAAAGCGATGCTCGCCTCTTTAAGGTGGTCGCTTAAGCGACCATCGGCTGTTCGCTTTTACGATACCTAAGGATCATTTTAGTCCCAATTTCTCTCTCAATTTGGAGGTGATTTTAGTGATTCTAAGGGCTAGATTGCGTGATTTATCAGGGGGATTCCAGTGGTGTGGTCAGAACTAGGATTTAAATCTTTATTTGAGGTAAATTCCCTTTTTTTCCCAGCGAGTTTGTTGTTCTTGAGCTAAGTTGTCTTTTGTGTTGCATGTTTGGTTGTGGATGATTTTTTTATGTGAATTGTGTTCGTTTTTGGAACATAAGCTAATGGTAGTAATTAGAACCCATTTTTGGAGTCAATTCTGTGAGTTACAGAGTGGGTCCCACAATTCCCAATTTTTGATTGTGAAATTGGCCCGTCTCCGAATTCAATAATTTTAGTATTATAATGACATATTAATGTTGTGATTATATTATTGATAGTGTGGCAACATTCGAAGGCCGTTTGGAAGGTAAAAGCTCTGATTTCGTGAGTTGAAGCGCGCGTGGTCAGCCTACAGGTAGGCTATAGTTTTCCTCTCTTTAGACTGAGCATGTTTAGGCACTTGTATACTAAATTGTATAAACTTGGAGGGGTTTGGGTGTCAAGCATGCTAAATTACTAGAATTCATGTCCTAGGTTTTTTTTTTGTGTGGGAGGTTTCAGACTGATAAAGCTTCACTCCTGTTATTATTGATTATCCCTACCTTGTGGTGTGTGCTGTGCCTTTGGTTTATATATTTGGAAGCATGCTTGGCCTTAGTCTAGGTGTAATCTAGTGTTGCGTTATACTTATGTGATTTTGGTGCCGTTGGGCCTGGAAACTTCTCCGACATCATTTCAAAAAGCTTAGCTCCCTGTACACTGATATAGCGGACTTGAGTCTGATAGTCTGAGCTTTAGCTAGGAAGTTACACATCTTGGGAACCTTACCTCCATAATGCCTACTCTTTTGTCGGTTTTGTATCACTTGGTTCTTAGTTTTGGAAGTATTCTTGATGATTCTGGTTGGATGTGGTTCGGTTAGAGCGATTGATGGCACTCTATTTGGGAGTACTCCCCGTGACTCTCGGTTGGCCATTGATCCTAATTCTGTCCGACTCGTCTCTGTTCGTGGTTCAAGTCTCCAATTCATTCCATCAGGCGAGTTTCAAGCCCCTGCCTTGGTATTATAGCCTTGCTTCAAGTCCATATCTCCTTACTTAGCCGTGGTTTGAGCCCACCGCCTTTATGTAGCCTTGGTTGAAGTCTATCGCTCCTCACTTGCTTTAGTTTGAGCCCTTAGCTACTATTATCCGGTTCAAGTCCTTGGTCTCTTTTACACGTGGTTCAAATCCATGATTATCTATTACCCAGTTTAAGTCCGTGGTCTCTCTTACACGTGGTTCAAATCCACAATTATCTATGACACGGATCAAGTCCGTGGTCTCTCTTACATGTGGTTCAAATACATGATTATTTATTACCAGGGTTCAAGTACTTGGTCCCTTTTTGCACATGGTTCAAGTTCACAATTATCTATCACCTTGGCTCAAGTCTTTGGTTGATGTTATGACCCGATTTCTCAGGTCATGATGGAGCCTACTATGACCTTCTAGTAGGCAAGTCGACCCATATTCTAGAACTGCGAGTAATGTGATGTCAGTGTAGAAGACCAACAATTCAATCTAAAAACAGTTTGAAATAATAGGAACATAAATGAATAGGCAAAGGCAAAGCTAAATATATTCAAATAAAAAGATCCCTCCCAGAACCTGGAAGTCACATGTACAGAGCTACTACAAAAAGGGTACAAGTCCCAAAAGAGGACCACAGAAACAGGACTGTCTCAAAAAGCAAAAGTCAGGAAAAATATATGTACAGAGGGAAACAAGTAACTCCAGAATGCTATGTGCTCATCCTCACATCTGATTAAGACAACAGCTGGATCGAATCTACGTCGGTAGCTATTACTCAGACCTGCATGACAAAAACAGATGTAGAGTGTAGTATAAGTACCAAAACAACAAGTACCCAGTAGGCATCATAGGCCGATTGAGCAAGATAAGCAAAAGTAAACTGAAATATGAGAAAATAACCATAACCAAAGATAGGGCAAGAAGTAAATGTACGTATGTACATGCGCGTACTCAACACACAAAGAGAAAGAAAGTATCTAAATCCATCGGTCTCCCATAAACCCAATAGGTACGCTCGGCACAAGTCTAAGGACCCTCATAAGCCCGACAAAAGCAAAGATAGTTGAAGTAAAAATAGAGGATGTAATAAAGTTCCAACAATGCCACCAATTTCTCGGACTTGAACTGAACCATCCTGAAAGCCTAAAACCTTAACCCAAAGCTGAGAGTAGATAAAGACTCGAACCGATGATTCATCATAGGATCAGGAACCCAAACTGAGATTAGAAATCAACTACGAACTTGAACTGGGTGACAAATAATCGTGCACTTGAACCACGTGTAAGCTAGACTACGGACCATAACTAGGTAACAGTATCTAAGTAGTCGAACCAAAGTGAGTAAGGAGCGACAGACTTGAACTGAGGTTGTATAAAGACGGTGGGCTCGAATCACGAATAAGTGAAGAGCAATGGAGTTCAACCAATGTGATAATAAAGGTGGTGGGATCAAACCACGGCTAAATGAGGAGCGACAGACTTGAACTGAGGCTACAATAATAAGGTAGGGGCTTGAACTCCGTCCGATGGAGTGAAATGGTAACTTGAACCATGAATTAGGATCAGTGGCCAATCAAGCATAATGGAGAGTACCCCCAAACCGAGTACCATCAATGAACCATTCCAGCCTGAACCATATCCAACCCAAATCGTCGAAAAGATTTCCAGAATCAAGAACCAAGCGATACATGACCGATAGGTGAATAGGCATTATAGAGGTAAGGTCTAAAAGCTATGTTACTGCTAGCTAAAGTTCAGGCTATCAGACTCAAGTCTGCTATATCAATCTATAGGGAGCTACAATTCAATCTAAAAATAGTTTGAAATAATAGGAACATAAATGAATAGGCAGAAGCAAAGCTAAATATATTTAAATAAAAAGATCCCTCCCAGAACCTGGAAGTCAGATGTACAGAGCTACTACAAAAAAGGTACAAGTCCCAAAAGAGGACCATAGAAACAAGACTGTCTCAAAAAGCAAAAGACAGGAAAAATATATTTACAGAGGGAAACGAGTAACTCCAGAATGCTATGTGCTCATCCTCACATCTGATTAAGACAATAGCTGGATCGAATCTACGTCGGTAGCTATTACTCAGACCTGCATAACAAAAACAGATGTGGAGTATAGTATAAGTACCAAAATAACAAGTACCCAATAGACATCATAGGCCGATTGAGCAAGATAAGCAAAAGTAAACTGAAATGTGAGAAAATAACCATAACCAAAGATAGGGCAAGAAGTAAATGTATGTATGTACATGAGTGTACTCAACACACAAAGAGAAAGAAAGTATCTAAATCCATCGGTCTCCCATAAACCCAATAGGTACGCTCGGCACAAGTCTAAGAACCCTCATAAGCCCGACAAAAGCAAAGATAATTGAAGTAAAAATAGAGGATATAATAAAGTTCCAACAATGCCACCAATTTCTCGGACTTGAACTGAACCATCCTGAAAGCCTAAAACCTTAACCCAAAGCTGAGAGTAGATAAAGACTCGAACCGATGATTCATCATAGGATCAGGAACCCAAACTGAGATTAGAAATCAACTACGAACTTGAACTGGGTGACAAATAATCGTGCACTTGAACCACATGTAAGCTAGACTATGGACTATAACCAGGTAACAGTATCTAAGTAGTCGAACCAAAGTGAGTAAGGAGCGATAGACTTAAACTGAGGCTGTATAAAGACGGTGGGCTCGAATCACGAATAAGTGAAGAGCAATGGACTTCAATCAATGTGATAATAAAGGTGGTGGGATCAAACCACGGCTAAATGAGGAGCGACAGACTTGAACCGAGGCTATAATAATAAGGTAGGGGCTTGAACTCCGCCCGATGCAGTGAAATGGTAATTTGAACCATCAACATTGGCGAGTTGGTCCGAATTAGGATCAGTGGCCAATCAAGAATCATGGGGAGTACCCCCAAACCGAGTACCATCAATGAACCATTCCAGCCTGAACCATATCCAACCCAAATCGTCGAAAAGATTTCCAGAATCAAGAACCAAGAGATACATGACCGATAGGCGAATAGGCATTATAGAGGTAAGGTCTAAAAGCTATGTTACTGCTAGCTAAAGTTCAGGCTATCAAACTCAAGTTTGCTATATCAATCTATATGGAGCTATGCTATTCAAAACATCGTCGGAGAAGTTCTAAGGCCCAATGATATTAAAATCGCACAAGTCTAAGACAACACTAGTCTATGACTAGACTAAGGCCAAACATTCTTCCAAGTATATAACCAAAGGAAAAACACACGCACAAGGTATAGATGATCAATAATAACCGAAGACATGCTTTAATAGTCCGACAATAACCCAAAAATAACACCTAGGGCATAAAATCTAGGAATTTAGCATGCTCGACACCCAAACACCTCCAAACTCACACAATGTTGTATACAAACGCCTAAACATCCTTAGTCTAAAGATGAGAAAATCGTATCCTACTTATAGGCCAATTGCGCGCAATCCAACTCATGAAATCTGAGCTTTCCTTTTTCGAACGACCTCAGAATACTGACATGCTGTCAAAAATAGAATCAGAATGTCTTTACGGTTGTTTAGACACTAAATCACAATTTTTGGAGACAGACTAATTCGGGGTCCAAAACAGAAAATATCAGACCCATATCCAAAATTTTGGAATTGACTCTAAAAATTAATCCAAAATAGTACCCCAAGCTCATGAATCAAATTGAAACACTATCTGGAGTTGAAAAATAACCCGAATCGATCATGCAACCAAATTTCCATAATTCAAGCTAAAAGGAGCAAATATGACAACATCTATAAGGAGTAATTTATCAAAAACAAAGCTCCCACGACCCAAACCAAATATACTATGATGTTCCTTGTGGAAAAGACTCACAATTTAGCCTCAAGAATCACTAAAAATGGAGCTAAAATGGCCAAGATATAATCCTCCAAAAATTCATAAAATCCCAACTCGAAAAATGATAATGTTAAAAGCTAAGCTAGAAAATTTACCTCAACATAGTTCCTAAACAATATTCCGAGCTCACCAATGGATTTCCCATGCAATTTCCTTAAATTTAGACCTTTGGATCACCAAATTTGGTTGATAATTAAAGGAGAAATCAAAGTTTGAAAGTACTGAATATGACTGAGTTCGTCCTTGGTCTTTTATCAAACAACCAAAGTCTTGACTTCCGTGAACGCGGCCTAAGTTCCCCGTGAACGTGGAGGTCAGGAAGGTTGGCCTTCGTGAATACAGCTAGAGGCCCGCGAATGCGGAGGCAAAAGAGATAAACTTCCACAAACGTGGCCCAGGCCCCGTGAACGCGAAGGGAAATTTCTTGGACCTCCGAGAATGCGACTAAGGGACCACAATCATGGAGAACAACTTTGGTTGCACTAATTATCACCTGAAATGCTGATTTTCACCAAATTTAAATATTCTGACGGGTGCTCAAAATCCGTTCAAAATCCCGTGCATGCAAACGAGATATGCTACTCCACCAAATTCGATATTTTAGACTCAATAATGCAGTCAAAATTTCCATACGAGGTCATTAAGACTAAAAGTGGGTCCCACACTTAAGTGCCATTTTAAGCCAAATTACACAATGGACCTTGGGATTAGACCATAAGCCTAGAAAAGCAAATGAAGGATCATTCTAGACCAAAATCGACATTTCGGAGCTAAACAAATTGTCAAAATTTTCATCCGAGCATGATTTCCAAGAATGTTGATCAAAGTCAATCATAGACCAAATTTTAAAGACAAAGGTGTCAAATGGCTCCAAACTCATACCATTACCTCGATACTTATGCCGACCATGCTACTAGCCTAATTTGACCATTTCGGAGCTGATGGAAACATTAGAATTTCATTCTGAGGTAATTTTTATGAAGTTATGACTGAAGTCAACTTTTCAAGTTATAAAAACTCCAAAATAGGGAAATGGGCCTAAAACCCAAACGAACGACCAAGCGACCGAATAATCAGTGTTAGTAAGTCATAAATGACTTGGGGTCAGTACAAGAACGATATAAATGACAGAATGAATGCTTTAATTCAAAAATGACCTGGAGGGTCATTACAATATCCACTACTAAAAGAACTTTCATTCGTAAAAATAAGAGTTAAGAAGTACCCGAAGGCTCAAATAAGCCAGGAAAATGTGCCCGCATCTCATGCTTGGTCTCCCATGTAGCCTCCTTAACTAGATGATGCCTCAAATAGACCTTAACCACAGGAATGGCTCTGGATCGCAACTGCCTGACTTCTCTATCCAAAATAGCAACTTGCTCCTCAATATTGTTCAAACGATCACACAAGTCAACCGCTTCTTACTGAAGAACATAGGACTCATTTGGAATATTCCGATGCAACATCGAAACCTGAAAGACTGGATGAATAGTTGCAAAGGCTAGAGGTAAAGCTAGCTCTTATGCAACCTCTCCAACTATCTCCAATATATCAAAAGGGCCTATATACTTGGGGCGAAGCTTGCCCCTCCCCTCCTAAATCTCATCACACCCTTCATGGGTGATACACAAAGAAACACCCTATCATTGATGGTAAATCTTAACTGTTGCCGCCTACGATCTGCCTTGAATCACCCTCAAATAATCTAAGGCCTTCTATATCAAGTCTGTACCACACGACCTGGGCCTTGTAGACACAAACTAGCCAATCGAAGAGCGAAAAAATCTACCATATAAAGCCTCGAACAGGGCCATATAAATACTGAAATAGTAGTTGTTATTTTGTGCAAACTCTGCTAAGGGAAAAAACTGATCCCATTGTGTCACACCCTAACCTAAAGGGGCACAACTGATACCTAATGCCAAAATTTAGGCTAAAGCCAACCCTGCCGAACCACTTGCTACTAGCGCATGATAGCCAGACATAGTCAAGAAAACAAATAAGTATATGTCGGCTTAAAAATTAGTCCTGGGCGGACAAGGCCTATATCAAAAACTCTAGAAAGAAAACAACTACTTCCAATAATTCATATAAAGACGTAAGTAGGTAGCACATAAGTCCTGATTGGGCCGTCGAGGCCACCATGATATCTATAAAAACATAAATGCTATGTGGGACACCAAGGCCACTATGATCTCTATATAATAAGTGAAAAAATATATACACAATGTAAACTAGTCCATTAAGTTGCTAGCTTCTACCAACATAACAACAAGGCCCAATTGGCTAAAAAGATGCAACTAATAAACATAAAAGCCCAAAATGGCCACCATTGCAGCCACCCAGTTGACTAGTCTGCAAGCCTTTATGAATACAATACTTTATAGGACAAGGCCCCAACCTACCCAAAAACTATAAATAGCAAAAAGGTAAATCTTTAAGGCTATAGCGACCCCTGAAAGGAAAGAAGCCTACCAACCCGCTGAAGCTCGGCTGTGCTACTTTGCTGGTCTTTCTGATCATCACTCAAAGCATGCAATCATGAATGCAGTGCCCCCAGGCAAGGGGCACCAGTACTGAATAATGTACCGAGCATCTAAGGAAAATAGAAAGCTGAAACTGAAGTATAAGTATTGAACAAAAAAGGTAAGGGTGAAACATAATTATAATGCCTTATCTCGCTATAATAAGACATTATAACACATAACAAGTAATAACCTGACCCAGACCCTATAAGTCTTGGGCTGATAAGGCCCATGTCAACAACTCTAGAAAGAAAATAACTAATCCCAATAATTCATATAAAGACGTAAGTAGGTAGCACATGAGTCCTGATTGGGCCGTCGAGGCCACCATGATATCTAAAAAACATAAATGCTATGTGGGACACCAAGGCCACCATGATCTCTATATAATAAGTAAAAACATGTATACACAATGTAAACTAGGCCATTAAGTTTCTAACTTCTACCAACACAACAACAAGGCCCAATTGGCTAAGAAGGTGCAACTAATAAACATAAAAGCCCAAAATGGCCACCGTTGCAGCTATACAACCTAGCTGACTAGTCTGCAAGCCTTTATGAATACAATGCTTTGTGGGACAGGGCCCCAACCTACCCAAAAACTATAAATAGCAAAAAGGTAAATCTCTAAGGCTTTGGCGACCCCTGAAAGGAAAGAAGCCTACCAACCTGCTGAAGCTCGGTTGTGCTATTCTACTGGTCTTTCTGATCATCACTCAAAGCCTGTAGTCATGAATGCAGTGCCCCCAGGCAAGGGGCATCAGTACTGAATAATGTACCGAGCATCTAAGAAAAATAGAAAGCTGAAACTAAAGTATAAGTACTGAATGAAAAAGGTAAGGGTGAAATATAATTACAATGCCTTATCTTGTTATAATAAGACATTATAACACATAAAAGGTAATAACCTGACTCGGACCCATAAGCCCAGTAGGTACAAATAACATACAATCACTATAAGTCCTAACGAGCGTAAATAATCTCTAAATACCCATATTAGCCCCCTTACCTAGATTCTAATAATAATCTAATTTGAACTGTTTAAATGTACATGTGCCATGAATTAATGCAACTCTGAAGATTCGTGGTAGAATACATATATGCTCCCTCATAGGTACAACCTGCCCATCATGTAGGTACAGTCTACCCAGCCCATAGGCTCGGTCTACCTGACCCGTAAACTCAGTCTACTCAGCCCATAGGATTGGTATAACAATCAATCTGTATGCTCAATAATCTTGTAGTATCAGTGTCTACTAAGGCTAAAATAAGCTCATAGGCGGCAACTAGATGATATAAAATAGCAATAATAACAAGTAATCATAATTGATCAAAACGCTATTATAACATGATCTTGTAGGCCACTAGGCAAGGAGTAGAGTATCAATGATAGACATTATATTATATGGTGGTAGCTAACTCAATAGGACAAGGCTACATGTCAAATAATGACAAAATACTAGCCATGACAATCTTAGGCCATTAGGAACATGCTAGAAGAGAAATAAAAGCCTTAACATACCTATAAACCAAATCCCAAAAGGTGCCTCCATGAAGCTTGGCCAACCCAAGTAAAGCAACAACGCGAAAATTAACAGGGCTATAAGAATAAACTCTAAGTAATCAATAAGGCGCTAATGCCACATTCGTGATCAACTATGTCCAAACCATAAAATGAGTCCAATAGAAACAATAATAAGAAGCTAAATCCATTGAAGACATTCCAATAATATCTCGAAGGAGCAACAAGCTTTAGAGGTAACATAACTAGGCATTCTTCACGTCGTTCAATCCAACAACCATTTAATGCAACTCTAATAAGAATCAAACCAACCTCCCTTTCCCTACAGAATCTTAGTACAATTAATAAACAATAATAATAGCCAAACTAACTAAGAAAAGGGGGTTTTCCACATCCACAACATCAAATACACCATCACGCAACTTGAAAATTTATAAAAACGATACTACGACATGTAATTACGAAGAAGGGTTGTAAGATGACAATTACCAAACCAAAATGTTGGAAATATGAAGATTGAAAATCTTTATCCTTACACCAATAACAAATGGAGCTTAAATCAACAAGAAAACTATACCACAATGATGAGCTCGCAACATAGAGCAACTTATGTTAAACTTCCCAGTTGAAATGATCAACACCCATGGAGTCTTTAGTGCCTTGATTTTTGATTTTATGGTGTATTTAGATTAGTTTTAGAGAAAAACAAATAAATTAGATGGATATATATATAAATCAAAACCAAGTTAGAGCTTGGGGATCCATTTGCGGTGTCTGCTTGCGCAGTCTCACAAAAACGTGAGTATCTCTCAATTTTGCAGTTTTATTAACAAATTGTTTAGTTCATTGGAAACTAGAATCGTAGGCGTTTGATTTGATAGGTCATGGGCATTCTAAATCATCATATATTAGGAGAAGAAAAGTGCTGAGATATTTGACCCAAAATTTCCGAGTATTCCTTAACGACATTTACAACACATTTTTCAGACTTTTATTTCACAACTTCCTTGATTTGCACACTTAACATACGATTTTTTTGCAATTAAAATAACTCATAAAATATCCTTCATAATATGTTAAGTAGTCTTAGTCTTATTCCAAGAGTACAAATTATTTCCAACTCTCAAACATGTGAGGTGTTACATTCTTCCCCCGAGGGATATTCATGTTCAAATGTTGATAATACTTGCGTTATCGTAGAAAATAATAAAAGAACTCATATAATACCTAAGTAACATACCTCATATACTCAAAGGTGGGTCTATTCAGATGAAGGAATGAACAAGTGGAAATATTTGAACTTCATGTCTTCCTTAGCTTCCCACGTCAACTCTTCAACATTATGGCTCCAACATAATTCATTCACATAAGCTATATTCTTATTTTGTAATATTCTTATAGCGATATACTCTGGAAACAGAGACTTCTTCATAAGATAACTCCTTTGAAATCTGAAAATCTTTTGTTGGCCTTATACGTGTTGGATCTCTAATATACTTTTATAGCATAGAGAAATGAATAACAAGGTGTATTGCTTCTAACTCTGGAGGAAACCTTAAATCATAGGCAACTCACCCTATATGTTGCAAGATGCGATAAGGCCCAATGTACCTAGGGATTAACTTTCTTTTTTTGCTAAATATAACGCCCTTTATAGGCCAAATTTATGAAAAGACCCAATCATCAACATCAAACTCCAAGTCTTGCTGCCTAACATCCACATATGATTTTTCATGGCTCTGAGCTGTCAAAAACTACTCTCTAATTAACTTAACTTGTTTCGTGGCCTTCTGTACTAAGTCTGGTCAAAAAGAGCTTGATTCTACAACCTCGAACCAACCGAGAGGGGATCTATATTATTTTCCTTATAAAGCCTCATATGGCACTATACTGATGTTGGAATGATAGTTATTATTATAAGAATGCTCGATAAGTGGCAAGTAATCATCCTAATTTCCTTTGAAATATAACACCCATGCCCACAACATATCCTGGAGCGTCTGGATTATACATTTCACTTGGCTGTCAGTCTGAGGATTAAATGTTGTGCTAAGATTTACCTTCATCGCCAGACCCTTCTAGAAACATTTCGAAAAGTGTGCTATAAATTGTGCTCCTTTATATAAAATAATCGATATAGGGACACCATGCAATATAACAATCTCTCTAACATATAGCTCTGCATAATCTTGTGCTGAAAATGTGGTCCTAACTAGTAAAAAAATAGGCTTATTTTATCAAGTTGTCGACATTCACCCAAATATAATCAAACTTTGATTGCGAACGTGTTAAACCTATAACAAATTCCATATTTATTGCCTACCACTTCTACAATAGAATGGGTATCTCCAGATTTATCCCACTGGGATTCTGGTACTCGACCGTCACGTGCTGACAATTAGGACATTGTGCTATAAACTCAGTAATAGTTTTCTTCATCCCAGGCCACTAGTATATCTTTTTAATATTGTGATACATCTTTGTAGAGCCTGGATGAATGGAATATCAAGATTAGTATGCTTTTTTTATAATCAGGTGTCGAAGACCTACAACATCTGGAACACACAACTGATATCCATATCTAAGGATTGAATCTTATGCTATATTGAAGGCTAAAGTCTCATATTGCTGAGCCTTGCCCTTGAGTCGCTTGAAGCTAGGATCCTTATTTTGTTGTGCCTTTACCTCAGCATCTAGAGACGGTATGGCTGAGTCCCGAATTTTAACTCCATCATTATAAATGAACAACCTAACCCTCAAGTTAGCTAGTTGATAAATCTCTTAGGATATCTCCCACTTCTCCACTCTTAAATACGATAAGATGCCCATCGATTTACGATATAAGGCATCAGCTACTACGTTTGCGTTCCGTGTATGTAATGAGATTTCCATGTCATAATCTTTCAGCAATACGAGCCATTGCTATTGTCGTATATTCAATTCCTTTTGTATGAATATATATATTGGAGACTTTTATGATATGTGTAAACATCAACATGCACGCCATGTAAGTTATGCGTCCATATCTTCAAGGCATAAATAACTATAGCCAATGCTAAATAGTGGGTCAGGTGGATTTTCTCATGCTGATTTAGCTGTGTAAAAGCATAAGCAATTACCTTATCATGTATCATCAGAAAATAACCCAACCTGATGCCTGAAGCATCACAATATACCGCATAGACCTCTGGACCCTCTAGTAAGGTCAAAATTGGGGTTGAAGTCAATCTTTCTTTCAGCTCTTGAAGGTTCTGTACACATGTTACGGTCCCCTAAAACTTAGCTTCCATCCGAGTTAGTTAGTCTAAGGTGCTGAAAGCAAAGAGAATTCCCTCTATGAACCTCCTATAATAGCCTTGTAAACCCAAAAAGCTATGAATTTTTATTAGGGTCATGTGTCTAGGCCAAGTCTTCGTGGCCTCAATATTTTGCATGACAACTTGTATACTAGTATATAATATGATATGGCCTAAGAAGGCTACACAATACAATAAAACTCACACTTTGAGAGCTTAACATATAATTTCTGACCTTAAATTACCTTAAGCACTACTTAAAGATGTCCTCTATGCTTCGACTCTAATCGTGAATATATGAGAATATCATCAATAAAAACAATCACAAACAAGTTATGAATGGACTAAATATATTATTCATTAGGTCCACAATTACTGTTAGGGCATTTGTCAATTCAAAAGACATCACAAAAAACTAAAAATGACCATATCTTGTGCTGAAGGCTGTCTTTGGAACATGACTCTCCCGAAACTGCTGATGGTATCATGAACATAAATCAATCTTTGAGAAACATCGAGCACCTTGTAGCTGGTCAAATAAGTCATTAATCCTTAGCAACAAGGATTTTTTTTTTATAGTCACCTTATTCAACTGTCGGTAGTCTATACACATGCGCAATGACCCATCTTTCTTGCGCACAAACAATATTGGTGCACCCCACTACGATGCACTTGGTTTGATCAAGCCCTTGTCTATCAAGTCCTTTAGTTTCTCTTTTAATTCTGCTGGGGTCATTCTATACAGAAGAATTGATATCAATTGGACATCTGTTAATGTATCAATTACAAAATTAATGTCTCATTTTGGGGGAATACCAGGTAACTCATTTGGAAAGATATTTGGAAATTCATTAAATTCTAGATTAACTAAAGTGTTGGTAGGTCAACATCAATATCTTGAACTCGGGTGGTATGGTAAATGCAACCTTTGGTGATCATTTTCTTTGCTTGATGATAGGAAATAAACCTGCCTTTTGGCATTGCCACATTACACTCCCAGTCATAAGAATAACATGCTGTGGAGTCCTGAAAACATCTCTCGAGATATGATCTACCACAAGTATCACAATGTGGCATAAATAATCTAGAATTCTCTGGTTGACGATATTGTTGCAAGCCCAAAGTCTGTGAATTCTCCCTAGGTCTAATTGTCCTCGACGATCATATCTACTACTTTAGGATTGCTGTGGTGCATACCTAGGTTCCCTACTAGAATACCTATATTTAGGACCTCCATGAAAATCTTTCCAAATATCAGTAGGTCTAATCTCCTCTGCTGCCCCCTCTCAGTTCGCTCTACTTTAAGTTGCCGATATCTGAAGTCCTCTAGATTTTGAGCGACCGCCTGTATATGGATTGTATGAATATCCTTATTCAGTACTACTATTATACAAACCTGAACATACTCTAGATCCTTCCTTCCTATAAATCTTCATATTCTAGCATCCATCATATTTACAATTATTGCTATATACTTGGCCAGGGAATCAACCCGAAGCTTGTAGTCCCTTACACTCATACTACCTCAGAAAGGTTTAAGAACTGATCAACTCGGACATATCGAATATCTCTTGGCAGATATTGATCTAAAAAGGCCTCAGTGAAGCGATCCAAAGTGGTTGGGGTATATTAGCCCCTATGGACCTCTCCCAATCCCCGTACCATAGAACTACTAGGACTCTAAGATTAAATATTTCTAACTCAAAAAACTCTATAGCTGAAGCGTACATGACCGTAAAAATCCTATGCAGTTGGGCTATAAAGTGCTGAGGGTCCTCTTTATAGTATGTACCTGCATATAGGGGAGGACTTAATGCAAGACACTCTTGCACCCTTCAAAAGGTCCTACTATATCTGTTTCCATTGCCTGACACTACATGGTTGTTAACTGAGTGAATGTATAAACTGTAATACTAAATTCCTAATATGTAGAAATAGAAAGAGCTGGAAGTTAATCTAGAGGTTCTGTAGGTGCCAAATGTAAAAATGATACTAGGGTGAGGGGTAAAGATGTCTCCTCTACTTCCTTAGGTAGAACTTCCCCGATAAGTGGTACTCTACTTGTACCATTACCTATGGGCGTGTATGAATTTTGGACAACTATTATCTAATGTGTCACGCATTTCTTTTTTAGTACCAGGTCAATAACAATCGAAGGTCGAAGAACTCAATCCTTAAGACTCAACTCTATAACACAATTTGAGTAGAAAATGGGCAATATTTTTGAATAATTTCAGTAGCTTCTTGCTTATACAATGTGGTGCACATCATATTTATAAGCAAGACTCTACCAGACATGGCTTGTAGACTTCCTAGGATATGACATTGCTCTGACACCAAGTTTGTCACGCCCCAAACTCAAGGGGCGCAACTGGCACCTAACGCCAAAACTTAGACCAAAGCCAACCTTGCTAAACCACTTGTTACTGACCCCCAAAATCCATAACACAAGCCCGCAATATGTCCTCAAGAACCTAAATAGTGCGCTCTGACTGGCTATCAATTTGTAGGTGAAACGCTGTGCTAAGGTTGTTACACCCTACACTATTGAACCTTGAAACGTATCTCTAATCTTATTGAAAGTAGACATGAGACCCCTACTATCCACACACATTAAACAACTCGAAGGAAAGAAGAATGTGATACCCCGTGAGAGGGATGGTTGGAAATAGAATTGTAGGAATCCGGAATGAGTTGGAGGCCAAGAAATGAGTCGTAGGACTCGAATTACCTACGTAAGCTACTAGCTTAGAAGTATTACATACCTAAGCTAATTGAGGACATACCAAGCTTACGTAGCATGGATTAGATGGGTTCTTAAAATAAGACGAGATTACGAACCCACGAAGAAGAGGAGAAGATGACATGTGGCAGCCTAGGAAGGCGACACGTGGCAGTACCTCAAGCAAGCAGGTGACCCACCTTCTTGGGGTCAAGTAGGTGACCCACCTACTTGGGGGTAGGCCCCACCAAGGACACGTGGTAGCCCCTAACTAGTTGTATGGTTACGTTGGCCTAATAAGGTGTGGACACGTGTCCCCCTATGGGGATGACACGTGTCACCTCCCAAAACAGCATATAAAGGTATGTTAATGACTCTTAAGTCATTCATTTTCAGCAAAAAGGAAACCAAAGAGATGAGAGAACAAACGTGAAGCAAGAAAAGGATTAGCTACGACTTTGGCCAAATTTAAGGCGAGTTCTTCAATTTTCCTCTGTGAATTAATTATCTACAATGTTTTTCAACCATGTGGGGGTGTATACATGTGTCTTAGGATGCTTACGAAACCATGGTTGCAGTTTACACTTGGAAAGAAATAAGAGAAAGTTGAAGGAGAAAATGTTAAGAACTAATTAACAAATCCGTTTTTGGAAGGGACTGCTGTTAGTAATATTGGTATAACTTCTTGTGTTCAGATTCATTTCGAATGATTTAATATGTTTTGAAAAGGTATTTCATAGTCTATAACTTTCATTTAGACTTTCAAATCCACTTTTTCTTTTAGCTTCTCGAAAGAGGGTGATGAAGTGTAGAGGAGGTACTGCACAGATTTTGGGTTTGGAAATCTTACACGGATTGCTGGTTGTGTTTTGGGCATATATTTTTGTATAAAATTGATGTAAGGGTGATTCTAAATTGTATGCGAACCTAAGACACATGTATATAACTTTCATGAAGGACATAAATCCCGTTTCCCTCCATTACCCCTTCGAAACGAAGCAACAAGGTAAAACAGTAAGCTGTCCAGAATTCACATTTTGATAGTTTTGAGTGAGTTGTTGCTACAGGAGTGTAATGTATTGCTGCAGGGCCTAAATGCATTCTAAAAAGGATGTGGATTCTGCTGGTTGAATCCACATGACCCCTCGTTGCGTATAATGAAAGGCGTTTCAAAATAAAGGCTAGACGCCCTATTATGATATCGTATTTTTGAATAAGTCGTTTGGAGTTTATGTTGTATATTGTTGGTGTGGATTACTTAAACATATGCTGCAGGTTGTTGTTGTTGGTTGGATGTAGGTCTTAGGGACCTAATTGGAAATTTGGATAGGGAACATTATAGAGGAGGTGCTGCCCAATTTTCGTTAATGCCTTAACAAACTAAAGAACTAGTCGAGGAAATGACTAAGGAAATAGATTCCATTAATACTAAGGTATAACCTAAGATGCTGGAAAGCTAAGAGTAGTTGATATTCATATTACTTTCATGTTGAATAGGTTCAAAGGACGGCGAGGCAAACATGATAAGGAATAATTCAGATAAGGTATGTGAAGCTTCTCTTGGTATGTTTTTGGTATAGGTATGTAAAGCCTATCTTTTCTCTTTTGGCATGTCTTAGATGTAAGCAGGATATGATATGAGCTTTGGGGGTAATTCCATTCCCAGGTTCTAAATATGACTTTAGGTCATATCTTGCTCAGACCAATAAATAGAGCTGAGGTTATAGTTAAAGCCGCTAATAGAAAACCGAAATAACTAGTTATAGTAAGCATGAAAGGTCACTCACTTTTGAATGTTAAACTTTAAAGTAGTAAGCTACTATCTTCGAGTCTTCTATATGACTGTATAATAATTGATTCGACTAAACTCTTATTTGTAAAAAAAGAAAGGCTCTGAGATAATCAATGCTCGGATTGCTATAAGATATTTCACATTGGCATACATCTAAGATTTCTAAAAACTCCTTTTTACATAGTCCTTAGTGACAGTTAGGGAGTATACGTCAGATACCTTCTGCCCTGATCTCCAGGTGATGGTTCACTTGATGACTTCATTGAGTCTCAGATAATAATTTAAACTGTGTTTTATTTCTCACTACTCTACTCGTGTATACTGTAACACTTCTTTCACCGAGTCCCGGGCCGGGTCCGTTATCGTGCATAACTCATTGCATTATCCACCGAGCCCTTCACTAGAGGGTCGGGTACGTATGTATATATATATGATGATGATGTGTTATAATAAGGTGACGATGGCACGGGGCCTGATACTAATACTACAGATATGATTCACCGGATCCCTGAAAGGGTCGGCTATATTGTATAATTTGAGCATGCATGCTTTTATGACTCACAGAGGACAAGTACAGGTTTCCAATTTTGATAGTTTATCCCTTGTTTCTCTACTTCATATAAGCTTCCAGTTGTATTATGTTATGTTCTACATACTCAGTACATATGTCGTACTGACCCCCTTTCTTCGGGGGGCTGCGTTCATGCCCACAGGTACAGGAATAGGTTTTGGGAGTCCGTCAGCTTAGGATTCCATGCAGCTCAGCTGGACGAGGCTCCATTGTATCAAAGCCTAGATTTGGCACTAGCCACTGATGTATATCATTATTTTATTTATTTAGGGATACGGCGGGGGCCCTGTCCCGCCATATGTTGTTATTATTATTTTAGAGGTCTGCAGACATGTATATGTAGGTTGTGTATGTCAGTTTGATTCAGCTGGGTCTACCTGATATATAATATATGTGATTATGTTATGGTAGCCTTGTCGGCTTGCATGCCCTATCATGTTGTGACACAAATGAAAAAGGCTATAGGTTTATGAAAATATTATCGCCCAGTGAGGCTCTGTTGCATGATATTATCTTATTTATGATTCAATGTGACCACAACTAATAGATATGTATACGAGGGGTCCAGGTCGGACCCTAGTCGCGGCCTACGAGGTTGGGTCATGACAAAGGTTAACACGGGTACCCAACTTCTCTTCAAAAGTCCTCCATATGCTAGATGTGAACTATGGGCCCCAATTTGAGATAATAGAAACTGTCACACCATGAAGGTGAACCACCTCCCGAATGTATATATGGGCAAACCTCTCAGCATTGTAGGAAGTATGAATGGAAAGAAAGTATGCTAACTTGGTCAATCGATCCACGATGAACCAAATACTATCAAGACTATGGGAAGTGCGAGGCAACCCCACATTAAAATCCATGGTGATCCGTTCCACTTCTACTTTGGAATAAGTAATTTCTGAAGATCACCACCAGGCCTCAAGTGCTTGGCCTTAACCTGCTCACAACTCAAACAATGTGACATATAATCTATGATATCTCTCCTCATTCCACTCCACTAGTAATGCTACCTTAAGTCATGATACATCTTAAGGTGCCCGGATAAATACAGTATCAAGAATAATAAGCCTCACTAAGGATCAACTGAATCAAACCCCCAACTCTCAAAACACAGAGACGACCACCAAAACTTAATATCCCATCTGAATCTAAAGTATTTGGGCCGACGTCATATCCCAAAACCCAATCTTAAAGTGCAACTAAATCCTCATCCTCAAACTGATGGCTGTGAATCCAATCCAATAGAGATGATTGAGCTCCCATATAAGCTAGCATATACTAGGAATCAGAGATGTCAAGTCAAATTATTTGGTTAGCTAAGGACTGGATATGCAAAGCTAATGGTCTCTCCATAGTAGAATAGAAGGTTAGACTACCTATACTCTCCACATTACAACTCAAGGAGTCTGCGACTATATTCTCCTATCTCGGATGGTAGAAAATAGAGAGGCCGTAGTCCTTTAGTAGCTCAACCCAACAACACTGCCTTGAATTAAGATCCATTTGTCTCATAATATACTGAAGGCTCCTATAATCAGTGTAAATCTTGCATCGAACTCTATACAGGTAGTCCCTCTAAATCTTAAGCAGAAAAACTATCGCCACCAACTCTAAGTCATGAGTAGGGTAGTTGCACTCATGCATCTTAACCTACCTCAATGCATAAGTAATAACTCAACCCTGCTACATCAATACACAACTTAAACCAACTCCAGATGTGTCACAATAAATGGTGATCCCTCGCCCTCAACTGGAAGATTCAGTATAGAAGCGGTGGTAAGAAACTCCTTGAGTCTCAGAAAGTTCCTTTCACACTCCTCCGACCATACAAACAAAACATCTTAGTGATTCGATAGAGTCAGAGGTGCCGCTATAATAGATAACCCCTCAATAAAATGCCTATAGTATCTTGCCAATCCAATGAGGCTACAAATCTCAGTCACAAATATTGGCCTGGCCCAATCACGAATAGCCTCAATCTTCGCCGAATCTACCATAATGCCATCCTTGGACTCAAGCCTAAACTCATATTTTGAGAAATTGGCATAAAGTCTTTGATCTTTGAAAGTCTGAAGCACTACTCTCAAATGCTGCTCATGCTCATCTAGGCTCAACAAGTATACCAGAATGTCGTCGATGAATACTATGACAAATGAGGCCAAGTACGACCTAAACATCCTAGTTATCAAATCCATGAATGTAGCAGGGGCATTAGTCAACCCCAAAAACATTACTAAGAACTCATAGTGGCCATAACGATTCCTAAATGTAGTTTTAGGGACGTCCGCTGCCCTAATCCTCAATTGGTGGTAGCCGAATCTCAAATCAATCTTAGAAAATACCACGACACCCTAAAGCTGGTCAAATAGATCATTAATCCTAGGCATTGGGCAATAGTTCTTTACCATCACCTTGTTCAACTATATGTAATCGATACACATCCGTATAAAAAGTACCATCCTTCTTCGTAATGAATAGGAATGGGGCACCCCAAGGCGATACACTAAGCCGAATGAATCCCTTATCCAAGATATCCTGAAGTTGAACACTAAGCTCCTTTAAATCTGCGGGAGCCATATGGTATGGTGGGATGAAAATATGATAATTACCTAATTCTACATCAATGGCGAAGTCAATATTGTTATCATGAGGAAGGACAAGTAGATCGGCAAGAAACACACCTGCAAACTCTTAGACACATGGTGAGGGCATAACCATTCCATGCCCAAAATCATATCAAAATCTACCATATCAAGCAAAATGAGATCAACCCTAGTGTCTCATCCCTGAATAGTCACCACACAGGATCTAAAGACCCAATCCACTACTAAAGAATCACTTACCGGGATCAAAATATATAATGGCTCAACTAAGGGCTCTAGACTAATACTTAGTCGAAGGGCATAATGTATAGATATATAAGAATAAGTGGAGCCTGAATCAAATAAAGCGGATGCAGGCTATTGACATAATAAATCCATACCTATGATTAAATTGTCTGAGGAGTCTTTGCTCTAGTTGGGGCTGCATAAAAGTGGGCTTGGGTTCCTCTACCCTACGCATCAACCCTATCTCCCGCCCTTTCTTCATAGAGACCTCTTCGTGCATCCTGATGACTACCCCTATGGTCTTGGCTTTAGCCTCCGCCTCTAACTGGAGGTGTTAATGCTGGCGCAGGTCTAGCTTCCTGTACAACTGGTAAGGCTGGCCTAGGATAAGGGCCCTCATAGGACCAATAATCTAGCTTCCCACACTCATAGCACCCCTGTGACTGTTAGCTCCCAATTGGAGGTCGTCCACCTCAGTCAAAAGAATCCATCTATGGACCACCTCGATCTTGACTCTGATCGACACTAAAGCCACCATGACAATGCTGGTCACCCTCTGAAGTATAAAAGGAGGCCTGGAAGGGGCAGTTGGACTGGACCTGCTGAAATCTCTTGCGAGATCTTTCGTAGGCCTCCATAGGTCTAAAGCAGCGCCCATCCTAGCTATCCTCTTGTCTATCTCTCTTGCCGCTACCTGTTTGGGCATCGTGACAAAGCTGCTAAAGTATGTGGGCATAGTCTACCACATCTAGAAATGAGTGGCCCATTGAGACTAAATACTGAGTCTCAATTTCTATCTGGAGCCTCAATCCTTTGACGAGGCACTAAACTCTCTCCTACTAAGTAGGTAAGATCACAATGGCATACTAAAAGAGCTCATAGAATTGGTCCTCATACTCTAATATAGTCATGGAGCCCTATTCCAATTGTGAAATTGATCTCGGAGCTGATCTCTGATGTTACTAAGAATAAACCGAGCAAAGAAGGCCTCCAAAAACTTAGCCTATGACATCAGTGTGGACCCAGATGGTCTAGTCTCCAAATACTAATGCCACCACTGCCAGACGGGATTGTCTAGCTGATAAGCAGTGAAGTCGGCTTCTCTCGACTTCACTAGACCCAAAATCTGCAGTCGCTCTCAGCAAGTAAGTAGAAACTCATGGGCATCCTCACTCACAACCCTAGAAAACCCCGGTGATGATAGTCTAAGGAATACTGCGAGCATCTTCTGCTCTTAAATCGATATGACACCCTCCAAATCACTAGAGGCCGAGCGACTGGTGATGGTGGATGCTGAATAATTGGTGCCTCTAGCATAGGCTGGTCCTGCGGCACTGTAGCAATAGAAGTTGGGGCCTGCTGCATACTCCCAATAGTAGCTAAAATTTAAGCGAGCACCGCTTGTAAATTCGGAGCAGCGAGAGGCTCAAGTGGTAGGTGGGCTTATCCTGGTCTCATAGACTCTTGATGTACTATAGAAACTAGTGGCTCCACCTCTGGCTCAAAAACTTCTCTCTGTCTTGGGCTGGTGTTGCAGACCTGGCATGACCACGAGTCGACCTCTAGCTCTATCATACATGCGAGCGATCTTATAAATTAGTGGAACAAGTGAGATTTCCAGAAATCGATAATATATACTACACGAAAGCAATACAAAAGAGATACATTCCTAAAAACATCCTGTAGCCTTCTGAAGATTAGTCACGGATGTCTCCACAAGACTCAACTAGACGTTAGCTCTGTAAACGTAAGATCGGTGAATCTGGTGCTCTAATACCAGCTTGTCACAATCTAATTTCTTAGGTTATGATAGAGACTATTATGACCCACCAGTAGGTAAGTCGACCCATATCCCGAAACTGTGAGTAATAGGATGTCAGATTAGAAGAACAACAATTTAATCTAAAAATAGTAATAAAATAATTGGAATATAAATAAACGGGCGAAAGCAAAGCTAAATACATACAAATAAAAAGATCTCTCCTAGAACCTGGAAATCACATGTACAGAGTAATACGAAAAGTGTACAAGTTCCAAAAGTGTACTATAGAAACATGGCAATCTTAAAAAGCAAAAATAGGCAAAATATATGTATAAAGAGATCCCAAAAGTGGACTATAGAAATAGGGCTATCTGAAAAATTAAAAGACAGGCAAAATATATGTATAGAACGCTATGTGCTCACCCTCACCTCTGATCAAGACAGGAGTTGGCTTGAATCAACACCGGTATCTAGTACTCATACTTGCATCACAAAAACAGATGCACAGTATAGAATGAGTACAAAAAATATAAGGACCTAGTAGGCATCATAGGATGATTGAGCAAGATAAGCAAAAGTAAACTAATATGCGAGAAAATAGCCACAACCAAAGACAGATCAAGAAGTAAATGTAGGTATGTACACGAGCCTACTCAATATATTAAAAGAAAGAAACTAGCTAAATCCACTGAGCTCCCACCAATAATGCTATCAATTTCTCGGACTTGAATCGAACCATCATGAAAGTCTAAAACCTTAACCCAAAGATAAGAGTAGATAAGGAAACGAACCGATGATTCATCAGAGGATCAGGGACCCGAATCAAGTTTTAAAAGCAATCACAAACTTGTACCGGGTGAAAAATAATTGTGTATTTGAACCACGTGTAAGCTAGACCACAAACTTGAACTGGGTAATAGTAGCTAAGGAGTCAAACCAAAGTGAGTAAAGAGCGTTGGACTTGAACTATGGTTGTATAAAGATAGTGGGCTCGAACCACGTCTAAGTGAAGAGTAACAAACTTAGACCAAGGCAATAATAAAGGCGGTGGAATCGAACCACAGCTAAATAAGGAGCGATAGACTTGAACCAAGGCTATAATAATAAGACAGGGGCTTGAACCCCGCTTGGTGGAGTAAAATGGGGACTTAAACCACGAACAGAGGTGAGTCTATCCGTATAAGGATTAGCGATCAGTCGAGCATCATGGAGAATACCCCCAAACCAAGCGCCATTAATGAATCACTCTAGCCTGAACCACATCCAACCCGAATCATCGAAAAGACTTATAGAAACAAGAACCAAGTGATACTGGATCTATAAGCAAATAGGAATTATAGAGGTAAGGTCCCAAAGTTGTGTTACTTCCTAGCTAAAGCTTAGACTATCAGACTTAACTCTACTATATTAGCCTACAAGGAGCTAAGTTGTTTGAAACGATGCCGGAGAAGTTCTAAGGCCAAATGCATCAAAATCGCACAAGTCTAAGGCAACACTAGTCTAAGCCTAGACTAAGGCCAAATATGCTTCCAAGTATATAACCAAAGGCATAGCAGACACCACAAAGTATGCATGATCAACAATAACCGGAGATATGTTTTAATAGTCTGACAATACCCCAAAAATAACACCTAAGGCATGAAATCCAGGAATTTAGCATGCTTGACACCTAAACCCCTCTAAACTCACACAATTCAGTATACAAATGCCTAAACATGCTCAGTCTAAAGAGGTAAACATCATAGCCTACCTATAGGCTGACTACACGCACTCTAACTCACGAAATCTGAGCTTTCCCTTTTTGAATGGCCTCGGAACACTACCATGCTATTAAAAAATAATATCACAATGTCGTTAAGGTCGTTTAGACACTAAATTTAAATTTTTTTGGAGATGGACCAATTTTGAGGTCTAAAATAGGAAATGTGGGGCTCGTGTCCAAAATTCCAAAATTGACCAAAACACTAGTCCAAAATAGCACCCCAATCTTAAAAATCAAATTGTAACACAGTCCGAAGTTGGAAAACAATACGAATCGATCATGCTACCAAATTCCCGCAATTCAAGCTAAAATGAGCAACTATGGTAGAATCTATAAGGAGTAATTTATTAAAAACAAAGTTCTCACAATCAAAACAAAGCATACTATGTTCTGTCTTGCGGAAAAGCTCACAATTTAGATACAATCCTCCAAAATTTCATAAAATTCCAACTCAGAAAATTATAATGGCAGCAGCTAAGCAAGTGAAATTTCCTCAAATATAGTTCCTAAACAAGTTTTCGGTCTCACCAATGGATTCTCCATGCAATTTCCTTGAATTTAGAGCTTTGGATCACCAAATTTGGTTGAGAATTGGAGGAGAAATCAAAATTTGAAAGTTGTGAATGTGGTTGAGTTCGTCCTTGGTATTTTATTAAAAGACCAAGGTTTTGACCATCGCTAACGCGACCTAAGTGGCTCGTGAACGTGGAGGTCTTAAAGGTTGGCCTTCGCAAATGCGACTAGAGGCCTGCGAATGTAGAGGCAAAAGAGACAAACCTCTGTGAACGCGACCCAGGCCCCACGAATGCGAAGGGAAATTTCTTGGAGCTCCACAAATGTGGCTTAGGGCATGTGATCATGGAGAAAAACTCTGTCTGCACCAAATATCAGCTGAAATGCTGATTTTCACTAGGTTTAAATATTCCAATGGGGTGCTCAAAATTCAGTCAAAATCCTGTACGTGCAAACGAGATATTCTATCCCACTAAATTCGACGTTCCAAACTCAATGGAATAGTCAAAACTTGCATACGAGATAGTTATTTCTTAAAGTGGGTCCCACACCAAAGTGCCATTTTAAGCCAAATTGCACAACTGACCTCAAAATCAGACTTGAATCCTTCAAAAACAAACAAAGGATTGTTCTAGGCCAAACTCGACATTTTGGAGCTAATCGCGTTGTCAAAATTTTCATTCGAGTGCATTTTCTAAAAAATATTGACCAAAGTCAACTATAGGCTAACTTTCAAAGGCAAAAACGCTAGGTTTTTAACTTTAGACTTGTGCATGAGCGCACCTATCGGGTTTATGAGAGCCTAACGAATTTTGTAGTTTCTTTCTCTTTGTGTGTTGAGTACGCTCTTGTGATTATTTTCTTGCATTTTAGTTTACTTTTGCTTATCTTGTTCAGTCGACCTATGATGCCTACTGAGTACCTATTATTTTGGTACTCATACTATACACTGTATCTATCTTCGTGATGTAGGTCTCAGTACTAGCTATCGACGTTGATTCAAGCCAACTGTTGTCTTGATTGGAGGGGAGGGTGAGCACATAACATTCTAGATTTACCCTTTTTCCTCTGTACATATATTTTGCCTGTCATTTGCATTTTGAGACAACCCTGTTTCTTTGGTCTATTTTTGGAACTCGTACTCTTTTTATAGTAGCTCTATACACATGGCTTCCATATTTTAGGAGGGATATTATATATATATATATATATAATATATATATATATAAGGGTAAGTTCCTATATTTCTTTATTGTTTATAGTTGTAGTGTTGGTTTTCTACTTTAACATCCCATTACTCACAGTTCTGGGATATGGATCGGCTTGCCTACTGATGGGTTGTAGTAGGTGTCATTATGACCTTAGAAATTGAGACATGACAAGGTGGTATCAGATCTCTAGGTTCACCAAACTCACTTGTACAGAGTTAACGTCTAGTAGAGTCCTGCAGATCGATGTAGAGATGTTTATGACTTATCTTCGGGAGGCTAAAGGATGTCTTTATGAATGTATCTCTTTTGTACCGCTGTCGTGCAGTGTGTGTCTTATCTATTTTTGGAAATCTCACTTGTTCCACTCTTTTACAGGATGGTTCGCACGCGTGCTAGGGGTAGGGTCAACCTCGAGGTCGTGCCAAGGTTATAGCTCCAGCTCGGGACAGGGAGCAGACTCTAGAGCCGGAGGTAGAGCCACCAGTAGCTCTAGTACATTATCAGTCAGTGGGGTCAGGACCAGCCCACCACCGCCTATGCCAGTTGCAGCTCCTGCAGTCGTGATCGGAGGCGAGGGTGAGAACATTGTGTCTTGGATTTACCCGTCTTCCTCTGTATATATATTTTCCCTCTCTTTTACTTTTTGAGACAGCTCTGTTTTCGTGGTCTACTTTTGAGACTTGTACTTTTTTACTAGTAGCTCTATACATGTGACTTCCAGGTTCTGGGACAGATCTTTTTTTTTATATATATCTAGTTGCTTCCACCTGTTCATATATGCTCCCATTATTTCTTTACAATGGTTAGAGTGAATTGTTGGTCTTTTGCCTTGACATCCCATTACTTACAGTTCCAGGATATGGGTCGATTTTCCTATTGGTGGTTCATAGTAGGTGTCATCATGACATGAGAAATCGGATCGTGACATTAAACATGACAATGATGGATTGATGATATTTGAGAAAAATAACTTGAAGTGCAAAAATGATTGAACGTCTCTTTAGGCAAATACATGTGTAAGTCATCAATTATATTAATATTTGTATAGCATTATGTATAACAACTTATAATTATATAGAAATATACATCTATAATAAAGTTAAATATAAGGATAAAAAACATACCTGATTATTGACACCATTGAACATCCCTTTTATGAAGTAGTCGAGGCGAGGGAAGTCCCTTCTGGTGGTTCAGTTCAAAATTCTAGGAATGTGCTGAGAAACCTTAACGACAATTTTGCAGTCAACCTCCGAATGACATTCATAAAACCAAACCTGCATAGCAATAGAGAATCCATAAATTCTATAGTACTTTTCTTCCGGTGTCATTTTTAATGGAGATTTTTCGTTAGCTCATCATAAGCTTTGTTACCTCATGGATAATCCATGTACATACCAGATTCTACCATATCAAAGTCTATTCTATCAATTGTTGTGCTGGATGGCTTTTCAGATAGACTGCATGTATGTATGAAATACAAAATTCCAAACTTCAAAGCATCATCGATATTGTCGCCCCATACCTTGTTAGTAAAACTTTGAATAACAACTTTCCATAAAAAACATTTGCCTCCAAAATACATATGGAGAATCTTGTTTGGTTCTTCATTGTTGAACTAAAATTGTGAAAGATCATCACTTCACTTTAGGCCAGAAACTACAGAGAACTCCCTACGGGTGAAACGTAGAGTGGTGCCATTTATGTATATTATAAAGGCATCAGTAGAACTACCCTCTACCTCTCGCCACATAAAACATCTAAACAATTGTTCTTGAACATGACAACGATGGATTGATGATATTTGAGAAAAATAACTTGAAGTGCAAAAACGATTGAATGCATCTTTATGCAAATACATGTGTAAGTCATCCATTATATCAATATTTTATAACATTGTATATGAGGGACATTGATTGGAGCTTGTTTAAGGATAAATTGTACTCCCTAATACATCATGTATAAAATGAATTATTCAAATGAAAATCCTAACACTGGCAAATATATACAAATATACATTCAGATTAGCTATATACAATTAGAAAATAAACCAATGTGGGTACATATTTAGATATAAAAACATATTTATTTTAGGAATTATATAATTATCGAGATTATAAAAACTTTTTATTTGGAAAAATCAAAAATTTCTTGAAGTTATTCAAACATAATCATCAGAAATTTCAAAATAATTATACAAATAATGTTATGCAATTTACCTCAATTCCTTGTCCATTTTGTTGTTCCATTGAATCAGATTGGACATATTTTTTTTCTGGATGATTTTCAGTTATTGCTCATAGATAGAATTTCTTTTACCTTTTGCTTATTTTTTGAAATCGAAACATCGTCTGCATTGTCTTCTTTCTGTTCGTCACTTTTTTTGTTCTTATTTGCAGAATTAGTAGCATGCATGAATTGTTGCATCTTCAATGGATCATTCCGGTGCTGTTCTCTTACATCTTGTTGATTAACACGAGATTTAGCAATAGATCCTGAAATTTCTTGAAAATATTGAGTTAGACCCAAAGAAAAGAATGAAGGATCATTCAATTTTTGTTGAATTATTTTTATACCTCTAGTGATTCTCTTAGAAAGTGTTTCTTCATCCATGGTTTGGTTGTATATAATGATAAAACTGAAAAAATCAAAGAAAATCATTGTCATATACAAAAACAAATCAAAAGAAGAAGAAAAGAATCACCAAAATAAAAAATAAAATCAAAAATTAAAAATGAAATGCAAAACCCTGAGAATCTGGAATCATGAATTGAGAGCGAAGGGACAAAATTTTCAAATTTTGGAATTTGTTTGTGTTGAGTGAATTAAGGAGAAAATAAGGTAAACAAGATTATGGAGAGGGAAAGTAAAAATTGTATAAGAGGTTAAAGAGAAACCCACTTCCTTATACAAAACTAAAATGTGGCCCACGTAATTAACGTGATAAGTTACTGGTGATTAGTAAATTAATTAAACTATAGCTATGTATACTTATTAACTAGTATATGCTTGCTTATCCATGTAATTTTCTCTTAATCTAATTCTCATAAGTTTGCCCTTTGACTTGCTATTTTGGATGATGACTTTAAATTTCAAATTCTTTAAAAAAAAATATTTTTAAAAAAGATGTAAAGCTTTATTAACAACTTTATATTTTGTAAAAAATAATTATCATTTTAAATTTTATAAAAAAAACTCATGTTCGGCGTGAAGAGAATTATTTATACCATGTGAAGGATTAATTAAAGAATAGTTAGTTACTGCTATTTTTGATTAGCGTATATTTATAAAATTGTGTGAATTTAAAAATTTGTAAACCAAATAAATTATGTACCATGTACGTGAGATTTAAAGGATAAGAAGTATTATTCTGATCGAGGCAGATAAATTATTAAGCAAGTAATAAATAATCTAATGATTAATTGAATATATTAAATATATAATGAAATAGAAGAACTTGAATTGACCTGATTCCAATGATATCAACGCTAGAGATATCCCCGGGCAAGTGTAGCTGAATGAATAAGTTAATTCAACAAGTAATGAAATTGCTAAAGACATTATAATATTCTGGTAATGTAGAGATGAATGATTTACAAGGTGATGATCATACAACTTTTAAAGGGTGTGGCTTCTTATGAGTTGATTGACCATAACTAATCTCTATAACTCATGATAAATAACATAATTAATGACATTTAAGAGCAAAGAGTAACATTTAGCTTCACTCTTGGGATAATTTCATAACGGCTATGTAACACCCCATTCAATCCTAGCCTAGATAAAGTTCAAAAACCAAGGGGAAATCTGAGAAAAACTAAGGAAGAAGTGACTGCTAGTGGCCTATGACCCACTCTACGACCCATAGAAGCTTCTATGAGTCGTAGAGAAGGGCTCGTAGGGAGTATAGACACTTAGCCAAATTACAAAAGGACAGATCAGTCCTACGAGTCAAGTCTATCACCCATAGGAAGAGTTACGAATTGTAGGAAGGCTCGTAGATGAAGTTCAGAAACTTAGAATCTTTGGTATGCAGGAAGAGTTAGCAGGACGACTCGTCGAGTGTTCTACGACCCATAGAAGATGATTGTAGAACCTCTTGACACTTAGTAAAAATTCAGTGGTCAAGGACCACTCCTATGATCCAAGATGATGATCCATAAACCCGTCAAGGGGTCCATATAACCCAACCCCTCCTTCCTACAGTGAAGTCTACAAGGGACTTTGACGATCCTTCCTAGGGTCTACATCCCATAAAAGGGTGGTCATTTACCCATAAATGCAATTTCCAGAATGTCCAATTTTCGGACCAAGGTTATTATGAACGACCTTCTATGGTCCATAGGAAGGCACCGGTAGATGGCCTAGTCTATTTTAATAAGGGGTATTCTGGTCTTTTCCCCACCATTCTCAAACTTAACCCAACTATGTTGGGACTAAAATTAGTCCCTTATCAGTACTCAATGTATTATTTTTCTCATTAACACTTAGTAACTTTTGAGAGCAAGAATTTGAGAGAAGGATAAGAGCTAGGATTTAAGGTTTTCGGGCAAGGTCTTCGATTTTCAACTAGATAATCATCATTCTAGGTATGTAAGGCTATCATAATATTTGGATAAGTTTGTCCTCATGCCTACATCTTCATACAGTCAAGTAAAGTTGAGTTTTGAGTTCCAATTCCAGCAAAGTGAATTCTTGAGTATCTATAGAACTTTTCATTGAATTCTAGTGTGTATATTTTACTATACTTTGACGAGTTGAATGTTTAAGGTTATGGATTCATGTTTACATTTATGTGAACCCTATTTAAGTTTTGCATTAATTATTTTATGCATTATTTGATGAAAAGGAATGATGATTTTCAATATTAAATTAAGGAAGAGTTGAGCATGAGTTGAGTTTGAAAAACTCTCTTGATGTCTATTTTCAAGCTTGAGTATTAGTACATTTTAGACTTCTTTTTGTAATTGACTTGAGAAGTTAGCGTGTGCTGTTTAAATGTATTATTGAGATGAGATGTTACCTATCTTTAAGTGAAGAGATGAGATAAGAAAAGTTGAGTAAATTGATATAAAAGTGTAATGAGACTAGATGAGATGTATTTTGAGTAATTCACTCATTTGATATATATGAGCATAATAAGTATTTTGAAAATAGTATTCAACACTAACTTGGTCAAGAGTTTAGACTACTCAATCTTCATAAACTACGTGGCTAGTATAGGTTAGGATCATACCATTCATTCAAATGATTCCTTATAGTCCCAAAAGAGGACTTTTTATATGGATCCAGTGTATGATGTCCCTTACCTTGGTAAGGTATTGGACGACTATGGTAACGATAGTGCTTTGTTGTATCATCACTAGCTCATAAGTGATGGTTGTCGGTTAGAAAAAATCCATAAAAAGTAAAGTATTATATTTTAATATACTGAGTTGCATTCACTATTGCATATGTTTCAAAGCATTGTTTTATCATATTACATGCTTTATTGAGTTGGGCTATTTTTAGAGTTGAGATTTAGTATCTTGAGTAATTTTACTTTCAGCCATTTTACATACCGTATATTTCATGTACTGATATCATTTGATCTACATTGTTTTATGATGTAGATACAAGTATAAGAGATCATCAAAAGATGTATCGTTGAGGATCTATCTTTTTTAGTTTTTGGTTAGACCTCTTTGCATTCAAAGGAGCTCCTTCTTTATTAGTTTTCTTTTATTATATTAGTTCCTTGAGGTAGTCGTGGGCTTGTCTTGACACCTTTTTAGTAGTTAGTAGAGCCTTCATAGACTGAGTAGAGTGGAGTCATTATGAGTCTTTCATAGTTTGTTTTAAAATACGACTTTCATTATTGTGTTATGATATTGAGTTATATTTTTAATTGAATACTTTAAGTTATTATTTAAAGATTGATGATAATGTTTTATAAATGTGCACTTGAGTTACTCTTTTATTGAGTCGAGCCTTCTATTGAGTGAGTTATCCAGGCAAGGGTTCACTTAGGACCAGCAATGGCTTACGAGTGTCGGTGACATCTAAGATGTAGGCTCAAGGCATAAAAAACTTGGTATCAGAGCACAAAGTTTAAAATTCCTAAGGTGTCTATAAAGCCGAGTCTAGTAGAGTCTTTCTTATCAGTATAAAGCGCCACATCTATAATAGGGAGGCTACATGACTTTAGGAATTGTCTCACTTTTTTCTTACTTCATTTTGTGCTATAGAGTGTAACTCTATGAAAATATGCTTCTAAGGTGTTTCATAATTTTAGATCATGCCTTCAAAAAGAACCTTGAGTCATAGGAACATTATTGAGAACAAAATTCCATATCCATCTAGAATATAGACCCTGAATCGAGCCCGAACTATTAAGAATTAGAATGAGGTTGAGAATAGTACTCAATAGGCTCCATAAACGGTTCTGCTTACAATGAATTCTGAGGTTGAATTTAAGGGAGCTATCTCTATGCTCACCCAGTTGGTGGTTGCATAGTCAAGTCATAGAATACTCCAGTGCACAACTCTATTTCCAGAGAGCCATCTGCTCCTAACTAAATTAGAGAATTTCTGGGAATGAACCAAAGTTAAGAAAGATCGTCAAAGTTGAGGTAAGGATGCCGGGCTTATAGTCTGGGATGAGTTCGAGAGTGCATTCCTAGACCATTTCTTCCCACAAGAGCTGAGGGGGGTAAATGTAGAAGAGTTTGTGAACTTAAAGCAGGAGGGGATGACTGTCAAAGAATATAGCCTCAAGTTCATTCAGCTATCCAGATATCCTTAAGAGATGGTTCTCGATGTGAGAGTTATGAGTCTGGAATTTTGACTCATTTAGCGATTAAAATCTAATGAAATAGTGTTCTCATTTCCTATATTGTGTCCATAACTAAGATTAAAGTGCGATTAGCAGATATAAAGGATCATGGACAAGGCATTGATACTACTTTGAAGAAAAGAGCCAAAAACTTAGCAAAACAAAGAAAAAAAAAGCTAGAGCTTGCAAATAAGGCCTTGGCGACTAGCCAAGTTGCCCATCCTATCATTTTACTACCTTGAAAGATGAAGCTAATAATCAATCTATCTTGGTGAACTCAAATCTAGAAAAGTGACTCACCAAATAAGAAGGCGAGTCCGATCAGTCTCGTAGAAGGGACCTGAAAATGTTGTTCAAAGTGAAGGAACCAAAAGGAGAGTAAAATGAGAAGAAGTTGACTCGCCGATATAGAAGGCGAGATCAACTGAGCTCTCCCAAAAGTTTTGCAATTTCTGAGCAGATCGAGAGACAAAAAAACGAGGATATTTCTACTTGTCGATTCGCCAACATGGAAATGTGAGGACTAATGATCTCACCAACTGATTAGCCTAAGGACTAAAGAAGCAAGCAATGGAAATATGAGATATCGTTCTCGTAGAAGACTCACCGACTACTTTGATGGGTACGACTAACATCGCCAAAATGGTCGAAGCATGGTTTTTCAACCAATTGTAGGAAAGGTATAAATAGTCTAGAGGAGAGAGAATTTGGTACTTTTGCACTGTTGTGAACTCAGAGAATAGAACATTCTATTTATTTTGGGTTTGATAATGCTTTTTGAGTGATTTTGGGAATTCTAACTTTGGGCATTGGAGAATTAAAGTGTAATCTTGCTGAATCTAATGGAAGATAATTACTTTGGTATATTTTGTTTCAATTTTGCAATGTGTAGCTAAAACCCATTCTTCTAGGGGTGTTTATGTAGTTCACTTGTAGTTTTGAATTTGGGTTCTTGCTTCAGCTCAAGACTTGTTAATTTGATATGGATTTTGTTAATTTAACATTTATTCATTTATGAGTTATTGTTCCAAACATAATTTTATGTTATATTTTATATTGGATTGAGAAGGTTATGTGAAGTGATTGAATTAACAAATAGCCATTGATATATGCATGTCAATTATGAATCTCTCTCTCGAGAGGAGATAATTCTAAGGATAGGGTTAATTTGTGTTAACACCTATATTTAGGTTTGAGAGGGCTTGCTTGGATAGCCGACTAGTGATTGAAAGATACTTGTTGTATGATTGTCTAATCTAGCCTATCCATTGACACTTAATGATATTGAGTTGTGCATTTACCCACATTCATACTATATTTCTAACTATGAACCTACCCTAGTAGTCTCCTAAAACTTGTTTGAACTCGGTTACTATTGATCTTGGTAGATATAAACTAGTAAACTCTTTTAATTGATATTTGAAACTTATGAATTTATATTATATCACATTTTTATTATTCTAACTCTACAACAATTTAGAGAACTTTTGTACTTCTATAAGACCTTGGAATAAGTAAATTCATGAAATAAGGATCAAAAGATGAATTTCCAGAAAAACTCAGTTTTTGGGACCTGGTGATGACCACGAAAGCCATCATGGGATGTGTTCCTCACCACGGTTCATGGTACACTATTATGGTGGAATTTTAGAGTCTAAAATTCTACAAGAATGGGTCCATGATAGGGACCACAGGCCATGGTGAGCACCACAAGTCATGGTGCCTTTTGTAGTGACCCTCCCCTGATACCCTCAGATTTCCACTCCAAGTCTGGGACCATGTCCCAACCACCATAGGCCATATTGGACTTCAAGGACCATGGTAGGTCCCATGGTGGGCAAGTCCCTTTTTTAGAAGTTAAAGCCTACCCCACAATGGGGACCACGGCCCGTATTGGCCTTCATGGGCCGTGGTGATGGTCCGTCTTGAGTTTCGAATTTAGTTTTAAGTTGGGGTTATTTTTGTAATTTTCTCATATTTCATTAATGAATGTGGATGGTTTTTGGGACTATATTCTTACTTATTAACTAACCTATATTTCATTAATGAATGTGGATGGTTTTCCATTAAAGAACCTTCTTCTCCCTCAAACAATTAAAAGGATTTCTTCAAGGTCAAGGTTCCATTCTCTTCAATTTAGGGGTCAAAAGGTCAAGGTATGTGGGAATTCATCAATGGGTACCTTTCACCCATGGAATCCTAAAGAATTCTTCTAAAACTTTCTTATGATTTCTGCAATTAAAGCCGTAATTTAATGATTTTATTGGTTCTTCTAAATTATGATATCCCCTTAATGCTATAAGCCTAATTACGCATAATCCAAATCATATTGTATAATTTCAAGTTAAATTTCAATGACCCATGCTATATGCTAGTTTAAAGTATGATTTATGAGATATGATCATGATTTTTAAGTTATATTAATGAAAGCTTTATGAATGAGTTTAAAGATGTTTTATGCAAAGAAGTTTATGGATGATAATTCTATAACATTTCAAGAAATTTAATGATAGGGTAAGCTAAGTTCCTAAAGATGTTTTATGAATAAAGATATGTAATGATAGAAGGCCTACACCCACATTACATGAGTAATATGATAGATGAGCTAATCCTATGATTTTACTATGATAATGCTAGATGAGCTAATCTTATGTTATTTTATAAAGATGGATTGATATCTATTATTATCTTTCCCTATGATGTTTATGATCATGTTTTGTGAGAATTTCATTGGGATAATAACTAAACATTGCAAGGACTGTTAGGTGGGATTTGATCCGGTAAACAAAGGTTTGTTAGCCAAGGTAATCCTAGTAGCAACCTTTATTCCCAAACTTCATTACTCGCATAGGTTCAAAGATGCCAATATGGCGATGCTAGTGGATCCATATGTCAAAGTTAAAAGAGTTACTTAATGGAGTATGCCCTGGCAAGATAGCCTTCCTGTCTCGATGTGGGAGTCATCAGATTTGATGTCTTAGCTCACATGGTCTTATATGTTGGTTAAAGGTCCTATCCCACAATAGTTGTAGTTGTGTTATGAGTTATTATGATGAATATCAGATTTTGATGCATTGACCAATGAGATAAATATTTTAATGTTTTCATGACTTTATTCTTATTTTAAAGATATTGGTCTTGTATCCCATGATTCATATTGATTATGTCCTATATTTATTGTTCATGCATCTTCTCACATACATAGTGTATTCCATGTACTAACACAGGCTTTTTCCAATATTGTATCATAATGTAGGGTCCAATGATCACGCTCATCCTCCTTCCGCTCGTGGCTAGTGCTTGGTATTAGCTTACTATTGGTGACTCCTCACAGTTCGAGGACATGAAAATTATTTCATATTCGGCAGTTGTTACCTTAGTACTCTTATGTTGTCTATTTGGGTGAGCTAAGAGCTTATCTTATTCCCCCATCGAGTTAGTAGAGGTATGTTAGATAGTAAGAGTTTATGTTGTCATTTTATCAATTCAAGACTTATGCTTATATTGAGCTTATCCTTCCATACCCTTTGATCTTATTTGTTTACCTTATATATGCTCATAAATGAAATACTAAGAGGCTTGGTTGGGGTCCTTATGGATTCTAATCATGATGTTACAACTAGGCCCTAGGTCAGGTCATGACAAACTTGGTATAAAAGCACAAGGTTCAAGTGTCTTAGGGAGTGTAGTGTGCTGCATCTAGTAGATTCTTGTTCATCGGTGTGAAGCACGCCATACCTATGAGTAGGAGACTATAAAGCGTCTTAGGAAATACTTCACTTCTTTCATGATCTCATCTTGCTATAGATTTGAACTCTAAGGTTTCCTCCTCTAATACTTAATCTTTGCGTTTATTGAATCTGGCCTCCACTATGATCTCCCATCCTAAGGAATGTTGAAAAGGAGCCACAAGCTCCAAATTCTCCTTTGAATAAACAAGTTACTAATATAGAGTTTCGAGCCACTTTTTAGATGCTAGCCCAAGCTGTGACTACTCAAGTGAATCAATGAGTAGTTGTTCCTCTCAATGTATCTACTCCACCTTCAAGGGTTAGAGACTTCATAAGGATGAACCATCTCGAGTTTCATGGATCCAAGGTTGATGAGGATCCCCAAGATTTTATGTTTGAATTGTATAAAGTTGTGTATATTATAAGAGTGTCTTTAGAGGAAAAGGAGTAATTGGCGGCCTACTAACTCAATGATGTCGTTCAAGTGTGGTACAACTAATTGAAAGCTGAAAGGGTTGAAAAGGGTCCCATAGGTTGGGAAAAGTTTAAGGTTGCATTTCTCGACCACTTCTTCCCACTTGAGTTAAGAGAGGTGAAGGTGTTGGAATTTATCAACCTCAAGCAAGGAAACATGAGTGTTAGGGAATATGCCCTCAAGTTCATAAAGTTGTCTAAGTATGCTCCAACCTTGGTAGCTAACTCTTGTGTCCAAATGAGTAAGTTTATTTCAGGACTGTCGGACTTGGTTATGAAAGATTGATGAACCTCTATGCTCATCAAGAAGATGGAAATGTCTATGCTCATGACTTATGTCGAGCAAATTGAAGGGGAGAAGCTTAAGAAGAGGAATGCAATGGAGTCCAAGAGGGCTTGGTTTGAAGGTAGGTTTTCTCACAATAAATCTAGTGGTGGTAATGGTCATTTTTGATAGGGTCAAAAGTTTCAAGGCCAATGTTCTTCAAACACTCTGACTCCAAAATTTGAGAAGGACAAGGTGTCAAATTCCAAGGCATAAGGTGGAGATCCGGGTGGTCAAGTCATCCCTCCATGTAAGAAGTGTGGGAAAAACCATAGGGGGGAGTGTTTAGCGGGGTTAGATATTTGATACAAGTGTGAAAATACGGGTCATCATGCAAATAAGTGTAGGAGTGGGGATAGACCCTAGGTTCAAACTCAGGCTACTGATCATCCAAATCATCGTGCTACTACTTCAGGTGGCGGTCAGCGTAGAAACAGATTTTATGCTTCACAGAATCATTAGGAGTTAGAGGATTCCCTCGATGTTGTGACTGGTATGTTGAAATTCTTTGAGTTTGATATTTATGCATTATTAAATCCAGGTGCTATTCTATCATTTATTACTACTTATATTGCTATGAGATTCATTATTAGCCCTGAGACATTGCGGGAGCCTTTTGTTTGTCTACACTCTGGTTGGTGATTCAGTTGTGGCTAAAAATGTTTATAGAAATTATCTAGTTTTAGTTTTTCATAAAGTCACTTCAGTTAATCTTGTAGAGCTTGATATGACCGATTTTGATGTTATCCTTGGCATGGATTGGCTTCATACATGTTATGCCTCTATATGTTATAGAACCCGTGTGGTTAAGGGTCAATTCATCTCATGCCTTAAAGCTCAGAAAATGATTTCCAAAGGTTTCATCTATAATCTAGTTTGGGTTAGAGATACTAATTTCGAAACTAGTACTCTGGAGTTAGTTTCTTTTGTTAATGAGTTTTCATAAGTTTTTCCTAATGGTCTCTCATGCATTGCTCCTAAAAGGGAAATAGATTATGGTATCGATCTCCTCTCCAATGTTCAGTCTATCTCTATTCCTCCTTACCGAATGGACCTGACAAAATTAAAAGAGTTAAATGATCAATTGAAGGATTTGCTAGATAAGGGTATTATTAGACTAGGTATATCTCCACTGGGTGCTCCGATTATCTTTGTTAGAAAGAAGGATGGTTCTCTTTTATGTGTATTGATTATCGGTAATTGAACAAGGTCATAATTAAGAATAAGTATACCATTCCAAGGATTGATGACTTGTTCAATCAACTTCAAGGAGCGAGCTACTTTTCAAAGATTGACCTTCAATTGGGTTATCATCAACTTCGAGTAAAGGAATGTGCCATTTTGAACACGGCTTTTAGAACTCGATATGGTCACTTTGAATTCTTATTTATGTCTTTTGAACTAATGAATGCCCCTGTAGCCTTTATGGATTTGATGAACATGGTGTTCACACAATTCTTAGATATGTTTGTTATTATATTCATTGATGAGAATTTGATGTACTCTCGGAGTGAGAAAGAGCATGCAAATCATTTGAGGATTCTGTTTCAAATTCTCAAGGACTGTCAGTTGTATGCAAAGTTTAGTAAGTGTTAATTTTGGTTAAGTTCAGTTGCGTTCCTTGGTCATATCATTTCCAGAGAAGGAATTATGGTTGATCCCAAAAAGACCTCGGCGGTTAAGAAATGGCAAGACCATTGACTCCTTCCAATATTTCGAGTGTCTTAGGCTTAGCCGGTTAATATAGATAGTTAGTGGAAGGTTTCTTTTCCAATTTGTAACATCCCCTAAAAATGTTGTATACGATGTTTCAATTCTCGCCTAAATATGATATAGCCTCTGTATTTTGGGCATAACTTTTCATAGGAATATCCAAATTGGGTGATTCAAATTTCTAAGTAACTACAAGATCATTACCTACAACTTTTGTGAAGACCCAATTTTAAGTTTCGTAGGTTAAGTAGGTCAAATAAATTAATTTTTGTAAGGTAGGATGCTGTGACGGAAAGTAGTAGTTATAGAAAACAAATCATATCTCACTGTAGGTTTATCCAAATTTCTTGATTCTTGAACCATATGAAACTAGACTTCCATATCTACAATTCTTATGAAGACACCAAATCCTAATAAGGAATTTATCTTATTCAAACGCAGCTCCGAAAAAGAGTATTCTGTCAAAGATAACTCATTTCACCTACCATAGAAAGATCTAGATATATTTGACATCACTCATGACATAAATTGTCCTCCATTTAACATTATCCATGACATCAATATATTCCATTAAATTTTTAGATTTTTCTTTATAATTATTTTATTTATTGTTAGGTCCTTCTTTCCAACCTATAAATACCCACCTTATTTCCTCATTTTATTTATCAAGCTTTCTCAAGCAAATCTTCTCTCTATACACTTCTTTACACATTCTCAAATATAGTTTTAGTTCTTAGTAGTGAATAAATACTATTTCGGTGATTCATATACTCCGGGTAGTACACAAAACTTTCCGGCAAGGACAGAAGCTAGGACTCAAGAGTGTTCATTAAGTCTTTCGGTACCAACTAAAGCTTTGGATTTCAGGTATGTAAGTCTTCAATGACAGTATTTCTTCCACTCTCATGTCTAAATTATTTTGATTATATGATAAATTATATTTATTTTCTTTAAGCTCTACTCTAAGTTATGTGGGTATTTATTCATGGGTTCTTCCACCCATGTAGTCTAAAAACTCTTTCAATTAAGTTTCTTGATTTCAAGTAATATTTTCTTATGGTAATTCTTAATTTTACTTAATAGTATGAATCATGGTTAAACTAATGATTATTTCTTTATTTTGATGTAACATAATTTCATATGTATGAATTGATGGTTTACAAGTAATTCCTCTATTTATCTATTTAAAGGTTCTTGAAATTCATGGTGGGTTGTTTAAAGCATGATTTTTAATTAATAGATTTCAAAGTATTTATGTATATTTATTTACATATATATTTGCAAGTTGAAGTGATTTGAACCCATCTAGTTTTACTATGTTTTTAATAAAGTTTGACTTGAAAGCTTTGACTTCAAATAAATGTTTATGAAAGCAATATATATGATAAAAAAGGGAGTCTTATGAAATTAAAGAATGATGGATTTTTTATGCAATAAGGACAATTCTTGCATATTTGAATTATCAAATGTTTTAATGAGCTATTCTACCGAATATGATGTTTGAATTCTCAAGTTATATGCTATGAATATTTTGAAGTATTAAACTATTCCGTGGGATTGATTTAGCACCGAATGAGGCATTGAGGTGAGATTCGGTAAGGAAATCCTAGTAGCAACCCCTTATCTCATTAACTATGTGCCAACATAGGAGCCCTTGTAGGCTTAGGCTAATGGATCCATAAATAGCCCTTAAAGTTAAAGTTAAAGAAATGAATGAAGTTGACGGAGTTCTACCTGACAAGTAGTCTCCCCGGCCAACATAGGGGGTTATGTTGGATTCCATGTAATAGCTCGCATGGTCTTAATTGTCGGTTATGGTTAATTTCCCACAAAATGAATGTTTTAAAGGATATCTATATGATTTATTATGCATACATTAAATTATGTTCCATATTACATAAATGTTTTAATGTTTCCTCAATGTTCATGCATCCTTACATACTTAGTACATTCAAAGTACTAACACATACTTCTTTGCCTACATGATATCACTATGTAGGTATTAGTGCTCCTCCTCGTTCTCCTCCACGTGGCTAGTTGAGACTTCATTTGAAGACTACTTTTGGTAAGTTCTCATGTTCCGGGAACAATACTCCTTTATATTTCTAGCTTATAATATGTTGAGATATTTTACTATGGTATTTCTTCTATTATGATTAAGGGTGAGCTAGGGACTTGTCTTAGCCCCTTAAATGTAATAGTTAGAGGTATTGTTGGACATATCTAAGTTGAATATTTACTATTATGATTTCCGCTTCTTCATTTATCATCATTACCTATGAAAGGCTAAAAGAATGCTAAGAGGCTTGTTTGAGGTACTTTCGGGTTCCTCATTCGCCCTGTCACTTCTAGACCCTAGGCTTGGGTCGTGACAAATTTGGTATCAGAGCCCGAGGTTTTGAATAATCCTTGGAATCCAACATACCGCGTCGAATAGGGTCTTGTTCATGGTTGTGAAGCGCGCCACAATTATGAATAAGAGAATATGAGGCGTTTAGGAAAAATTTCACTTCTTTCAAATTCATGTCGTGCCTTAGAGTTTCCTAAGCTTTCCTTTAACTAATGACCCATTTCATGTTCTCTAGATAATGACTCGTGGAAGAGCACCTCGAAGAGCAAGGGTTGATGATGAGGACCAAACTCCTCCGGTTCCCAATGCCCAACATCACGAGGATGGGGTAACCCATGCTGAGTTTCGCAGTGTTATTACTTTGTTAGCTCAAGTCATAGCCAACCAAGGGAATCTAGGTGTTCCTCCTCCCCAAATGCAAAATCCAGCCTCTAAGATTCAGGATTTCCAAAGGATGAATCCGCCCGAGTTCATTAATGAGGTGTACCGGATTGTGGCTATCATGGGTGTGCCACCAAATGAGAAGGCCGAGCTAGTGGCCTATCAACTCAAAGGTGTGGCTCGAGTGTGGTACGAACAATGGGTTGTTGAGAAGGATGAAGAAATAGGGTCGATAGGATAGGAAGAGTTCAAAGGTGCCTTCCTAGACCGCTTCTTCCCATTGGAGCTAAGGGAGGCCAAAATCCAAGAGTTCATCAACCTCCGTCAAGGGAGTATGAGCGTGAGGAAGTATGCTCTCAAATTCACTAAGTTGTCAAATTATGCTCCCTTCATGATCTCCAACCCAAGAGCTAAGATGAGCAAGTTTATTTTCGATGTCTCAAACTTGGTGACCAAGGAGTGCAAAATAGCCATGTTGGTCAATAAGATGGACATCTCTCGGTTAAAGACTTACGCAGAACAAATTGAAGAAGAGAAGCTTAGAGAGAGATCAAGGGGGTTCAAAAAGGCTAGAGTGGATGGTGGAGAGTTTAACCCTCAAAGGTCCGATCATAGTAACAATGGCAAAGGCCAAGGTGGGCAACGATTTGTGGGACAAGGTTCCACCAATACTCCTCCTCCAAAGTTCAACAAGGACAAGAGTGGTAAACCAATGATTCCAAGAGAGAATGTTGCTACTCAAACTTTCTCCGCTTGCAAGAAGTGTGGAAGGACTCACAAAGGGGAATGCTTAGCCGGCTCTAATGCATTCTTTAAGCTTGGCAAGCTGGGCCACCATGCTAAGGATTGTAGAGATGGTGGTGGTAGGACTCAAAGACAAATTGCTCATGGTCAACAAGTCCAAGGAGGTGTCTAACGCACCAACCGCTTTTACGCCTTGCATGGGAGACAAAAGGTTGAGGATGCACCCAATGTCATTACCGGTATATTAAAGGTCTTTTCTTATGATATGTATGCACTATTAGATCCGGGTGCAAATTTATCTTTTGTTACTCCATTCCTTGCTAATAGATTTGATGTTTTACCTGAAATGTTATTAGAGCCTTATTTGGTGTCTACCCCTGTTGGTGAGTCAGTTATTGCTAGAAAGGTCTATAGGGGTTGCCTTGTGTCTATCTTGCATAAAGTTGTTCCTTATGATCTCATTGAGCTTGACATGATAGATTTCGATGTCATTCTTGGGATGGATTGGTTACATGCATCTTATGCTTCCATAGATTGTAAGAATCATCGAGTCAAGTTCCAATTTCCAAATAAGCCTGTTATTGAATGGCAGGGTCGTGATTCGATGGTAAAGGTTCAGTTTATTTCTTATCTTAAGGCCCACAAAATTATTTCTAAGGGATGTATTTACCACATTGTGAGGGTTAGGGATGTCAACTCCAAAAGTCCTTCTCTTGAGTCAGTTCCTATAGTCAATGAATTCCCCGATGTCTTTCCTGATGACCTTCCCGGTGTCCCTCCCAAAAGGGAAGTTAATTTTGGTATCGATCTCCTCCTTGATACCCAACCTATCTCTATTCCTCCTTACCGTATGGCCCCGACAGAATTAAAAGAGTTGAAAGAACAGTTAAAGGACTTGTTAGAGAAGGGGTTCATAAGACCAAGTATTTCGCCATGGGGTGCTCCTGTATTATTTGTGAGAAAGAAGGATGGATCGCTTCGAATGTGCATAGACTACCGTCAATTAAATAAGATGACCATTAAGAACAAGTACCCACTCCCTAGAATAGATGACTTGTTTGATCAATTTCAAGGGGCAAGTCACTTCTCCAAGATCGACCTTCGGTCTAGTTATCACCAATTACGGGTAAGAGAATGTGACATTCCCAAAACGGCCTTCCGAACAAGGTATGGTCACTATGAGTTTGTGGTGATAAGTTTTGGATTAACGAATGCACCGACGGTGTTTATGGACTTGATGAATAGGGTGTTCAAACCTTACCTTGATACCTTTGTAGTGGTCTTTATTGATGATATTTTAATTTATCTCAGGGTGAGGAAGAACATAAAACTCACTTGAGAGTTGTGCTTCAAACATTGAGGGATAGGCAATTATTTGCAAAATTTAGTAAGTGTGAATTTTGGTTAAAGGAGATAGCATTTCTTGGTCACGTAGTGTCCGGTGATGGGATCAAGGTTGATCCTAAGAAAATAGAGGCAGTCAAAAATTGGCCTAGACCATTATCTCCTTCAGACATTAGGAGCTTCTTAGGTCTAGCCGGGTACTATAGAAGGTTCGTCAAAGGCTTTTCTTCCATCTCATCTCCTATGATAAAATTGACCCAAAAGAAATCCAAATTCATATGGATAGATGAGTGTGAGAAGAGTTTCCAGACCTTAAAAGATCGACTTACCTCTGATCCTATTTTGACTCTTCCAGAAGGATTAGAAGGGTTTGTAGTTTATTGTGATGCTTCAAAGATTGGTTTAGGTTGTGTCTTAATGCAAAAGGCAAGGTAATAGCTTATGCTTCTAGGCAATTAAAGGTGCATGAGCGTAACTACCCTACCCATGACCTTGAATTGGCGGCCGTTGTTTTTGCTCTGAAGATTTGGAGGCATTACCTCTATGGGGTGCATGTGGATGTGTATACTGATCATAAGAGTCTTAAATATGTGTTCACCCAAAAGGACCTTAATCTAAGGCAAATGAGGTGGTTAGAAATCCTTAAGGACTATGACATGAGTGTTCACTATCATCCGGATAAAGACAATGTGGTTGCTGATGCACTTACTAGAGTGTTTATGGGGAGTGTGTCCCATGTAGATGAAAAGAAGAGGGAGTTGGTGAGAGATGTTCACCGATTGGCTAGATTAGGGGTGAAGTTGGGTAGTACTAATGATGGGGGTATGGTTGTTCAAAATAGGTCTGAATCCTTTTTGGTGGTTGATGTTAAATCAAAGCAAGATCTTGACCCAAAGTTTATTGAGTTAAAGAAGTTGGTAAAGGAAAAGAAGATAGAGGTCTTTTCCCAAGGGGGAGATAGGGTTCTATACTACCAAGGTCAGATATGTGTTTCAGATGTTGATGGCCTAAGGAGTTTGATCTTGATGAAGGCTCATAATTCTAGATACTCCATTCATCCCGGTTCAATGAAAATGTACTGAGACTTAAAGGAGTTGTATTGGTGGGGTGACATGAAGAAGGACATAGCAAGATTTGTGTCCGAATGTACAAATTGCCAACAAGTGAAGGCCGAACATCAAAGGCCGGGTGGCCTAGCCCAAGACATTGAAATCCCTACTTAGAAGTCGGAAGATGTGAATATGGATTTTGTAGTGGGTTTGCCTCATACTCGGAAGCGTCATGACTCAATTTGGGTAATTATTGATAGAATGACTAAGTCAGCTCACTTCCTACCGATTAAAACTTCCTATAGTGCCGAAGACTATGCCAAGTTATATATTCGGGAGTTGGTGAGGTTACATGGTGTGCCATTATCCATTATTTCGGATCGTGGTACCCAATTCACTTCTCACTTCTGGAGATCATTTCAAAAGGGCCTTAGTACTAGGTAAAGTTGAGCACAGCATTCCATCCTCAAACGGATGGGCAAATCGAAAGAACGATTCAAACACTAGAGGATATGTTAAGGGCTTTTGTGTTGGAGTGCAAAGAGAATTGGGATGATCATCTACCTCTCATCGAGTTTGCCTATAATAATAGTTACCACTCAAGTATTGAGATGGCGCCGTTTGAGGCTTTGTATGGGAGACGATGTAGATCATCGGTTGGTTGGTTCGAAGCAGGCAAGATGACCTTGTTGGGCCCCGATTTGGTACTTGATACTTTAGAGAAGGTGAAGATCATTAGAGAAAGGTTGAAGATGGCTCAAAGTCACGGGTCTCGTCATCATTTTCAATAGTAAGGTGAGAAGAACACAAAAGCAGAAAAAGAAAGAAGACAAGGAAAAATTCAAGGCAACACACGCACAAAACAAAGAATCCAGTAAAAAAAGCTAGATCAAGTGTGAATCAGAAGGCAACCATGAGAGAAACATTGGCCTCTTCATCATCTTCACAAGAACAACAGAAATGACGAGGAAGAGAGAAGTAGACATAGAGCAATTAGGGCTTCAATTGGGAAAGTAGAGAGTAGGTAATTACTTTTGTTTTTACCAATACACTGCTGTACTCCCTTTATTTTTACAAATAATAAAAAGCCCAAAGGGCACAGTTAACTTAAAAAAAAGAAAAGATGGGCCATTGTTAAGATACCTTCTCTCAAAAAACAAAGATGGCTCAAAGTCTTCAAAAGTCCTATTCTAACACTAGAAGAAGGGATATTGAGTTTACTGTGGACGATTGGGTGTATCTAAAGGTTTCACCCATGAAAGGTATGGTTCGATTTGGTAAGAAAGGGAAATTGAGCCCTAGATATGTAGGGCCTTATAGAATCGTGAGACGTGTTGGTAAGGTTGCATATGAGTTGGAATTACTATTGGAAATAGCCATGGTTCATCTGGTGTTTCACGTGTCTATGTTGAAAAAACGTGTGGGTGATCCTAGTTCCATTGTACTTATGGGAGTAGTTAATATTGAAGAAAACTTGACCTATGAAGAAGTTCCTGTGGAAATTTTGAACCGGCAAGTTAAGAGATTAAGGAACAAAGAAGTTGCATCTGTTAAAGTCCTTTGGAGGAATCAACAAATAGAAAGTGCAACATGGGAAGCGGAAACGGATATGATTAAGAGATACCCTCATCTTTTCCCCTCTACCCAAACCAAAGTTATTAAGTTGTCCTTGCTCAATTACTTGAAATCTTTACATCTCAACTTTTCTTGTCATATGCTTGCAAAATTATGAAATATGTTTTAAATGATATTTTAAATTATACTGTTGCATTAATGATAGGTTGTTTGTTAACACTCTACTCTACTCAAGCTAAGTTTTTTCTCATTTGAGGACGAATGTTCCCAAGGGAGAGATAATGTAACATCCCCTAAAAACGTTGTATACGATGTTTCAATTCTCGCCTAAACATGATATAGCTTTTGTATTTTGGGCATAACTTTTCATAGGAATATCTAAATTGGGTTATTCAAATTATGGAGTAACCACAAGATCATTACCTACAACTTTTGTGAAGACCATATTTTAAGTTTCGGAGGTTAAGTAGGTCAAATAAATTAATATTTGTAAGGTAGGATGCTGTGACGGAAAGGAGTATTTATAGAAGAAAAGTCATATCTCACTGTAGGTTTATCCAAATTTCTTGATTCTTGAACGATATGAATCTATACTTCTATATCTACAATTCTTATGAAGACACCAAATCCTAATAAGGAATTTATCTTATTCAAACGCAGCTCCAAAAAAGAGTATTCTGTCAAAGATAACTCATTTCACCTATCATAGAAAGATCTAGATACATTTGACATCACTCATGACATAAATTATCCTCCATTTAACATCATCCATGACATCAATATATTCTATTAAATTTTTAGATTTTTCTTTATAATTATTTTATTTATTGTTAGGTCCCTCTTTCTGTCCTATAAATACCCACCCTATTTCCTCATTTTATTCATCAAGATTTCTCAAGCAAATCTTCTCTCTATACACTTCTTTACACATTCTCAAATATAGTTTTAGTTCTTAGTAGTGAATAAATACTATTTCGGTGATTTATATACTCCGGGTAGTACACAAAACGTTCCGGCAAGGACAGAAGCTAGGACTCAAGAGTGTTCATTAAGTCTTTCGGTACCAACTAAAGCTTTGGATTTCAGGTATGTAAGTCTTCAATGACAGTATTTCTTCCACTCTCATGTCTAAATTATTTTGATTATATGATAAATTATATTTATTTTCTTTAAGCTCTACTCTAAGTTATGTGGGTATTTATTCATGGGTTCTTCCACCCATGTAGTCTAAAAACTCTTTCAATTAAGTTTCTTGATTTCAAGTAATATTTTCTTATGGTAATTCTTAATTTTACTTAATAGTATGAATCATGGTTAAACTAATGATTATTTCTTTATTTTGATGTAACATAATTTCATATGTATGAATTGATGGTTTACAAGTAATTCCTCTATTTATCTATTTAAAGGTTCTTGAAATTCATGGTGGGTTGTTTAAAACATGATTTTTAATTAATGGATTTCAAAGTATTTATGTATATTTATTTACATACATATTTGCAAGTTGAAGTGATTTGAACCCATCTAGTTTTACTATGTTTTTAATAAAGTTTGACTTGAAAGCTTTGACTTCAAATAAATATTTATGAAAGCAATATCTATGATAAAAAAGGGAGTCTTATGAAATTAAAGAATGATGAAATGATATGAATGATGGATTCTTTATGCAATAAGGACAATTCTTGCATATTTGAATTATCAAATGTTTTAATGAGCTATTCTACCGAATATGATGTTTGAATTCTCAAGTTATATGCTATGAATATTTTGAAGTATTAAACTATTCCGTGGGATTGACTTAGCACCGAATGAGGCATTGAGGTGGGATTCGGCAAGGGAATCCTAGTAGCAATCCCTTGTCTCATTAACTATGTGCCAACATAGGAGCCCTTGTAGGCTTAGGCTAATGGATCCATAAATAGCCCTTAAAGTTAAAGTTAAAGAAATGAATGAAGTTGACGGAGTTCTACCTGGGAAGTAGTCTCCCCGACCAACGTTGGGGGTTATGTTGGATTCCATGTAATAGCTCGCATGGTCTTAATTATTGGTTATGGTTAATTTCCCACAAAATGAATGATTTAAAGGATATCTATATAATTTATTATGCATACATTAAATTATGTTCCATATTACATAAATATTTTAATGTTTCCTCAATGTTCATGCATCCTTACATACTTAGTACATTTAAAGTACTAACGCATACTCTTTTGTCTACATAATATCACCATGTAGGGATCAATTCTCCTCCTCGTTCTCCTCCACGTGGCTAGTTGAGACTTCGTTTGAAGACTATTTTTGGTGAGTTCCCATGTTCCGGAAACAATACTCCTTTATATTTCTAGCTTATGATATATTGAGATATTTCACTATGGTATTTCTTCTATTATGATTAAGGGTGAGCTAGAGACTTGTCTTAGCCCCTTAAATCTAATAGTTAGAGGTATTGTTGGACATATATAAGTTGAATATTTACTATTATGATTTCCGCTTCTTCATTTATCGTCATTACCTATGAAAGGCTAAAAGAATGCTATGAGACTTGTTTGAGGTACTTTCGGGTTCCTCATTCGCCATATCACTTCTAGACCCTAGGCTTGGGTCGTGACATAATACATCTCCCTTGACTACTTTGACTCAAAAAAAGGTGAAGTTCCAATGGTCTGAGGCATGTGAGAAAAGTTTCCAAGAGTTGAATGATAGGCTTACCTCCACTTCATTGGTGACCTTTCTAGAAGGTTTTGATGGGTTTGTTGTGTATTATGATACTTCATGAGTTGGTCTTGGTTGTGTTCTAATGTAAAATGGTAAAGTGATAGCTTATGCTTCAAGACAACTCAGGGCACATGAGAAGAATTACCCAACTCATGACTTGGAGTTGGCGGCAGTGGTATTTGCTTTGAAGTTGTGGAGATACTATCTTTATAGTGTCTATATGGATGTTTTCATTGACCATAAGAGTTTGCAATATGTGTTCACTCAAAAGGACTTGAACCTTCGATAAAATGAGATGGCTTGAGTTATTGAAAGATTATGATATGAGTTTGCTATACCATCCGGGTAAGGCAAATATGGTCGTCGGTGCTCTTAGTAGATTGTCCATGAGTAGTCTTACCCATATTGGGGATGAGAAGAAAGACCTAGTTCAGGATGTGTATAGATTAGCCCATTTGGGAATCCAATTGGTTGATTTTGAGGATGGTGGTGTTAAGCAAAAAAGTTCTGAATCATTTCTAGTGGCGGATGTTAAGGTAAAATAAGACAGTGATCCCTCTTTGGTTGAATTAAAAAATGTGGTTGTCGAAAAATCCATTGAGGCTTTCTCCCAAAGGGGATATGGTGTTTTGAGATATCAAGGCCGATTATGTGTTTCGAATATTGATGGCTTGAAATATATGATATTTTCCAAAGTTTATAGTTCGTCGTATTCTATTCATCCCTGTTCCATTAAGATGTATCAAGATTTGAGGGAAGTGTATTGGTGGAATTTCATGAAAAAAAGATATTGCAGATTTGTGGCTAAGTGTCCTAACTATCAAGAAGTGAAAGTTGAGCATTAAAACCTGGGATGTTTGGACCAAGACATTGAGATTCCTACTTGGAAGTGGAAAGCCTTAAATATGGACTTCATTACTAGTTTGCGTCATACTCGTAGGCAACATGACTCTATTTGGGTGATTATTGACCGAATGACTTAGTCAGCTTATTTTCTTCCTATTAAAATTTCATATTCAGTCAAAGACTATGCTAGGTTGTATATTTGAGAGTTGGTTAAGCTTCATAGTGTTGCATTGTTTATTATTTTGGATCAATATACTAAATTTACATCTCATTTTGGAGGTCTTTCCAAAAAGGTCTTGGTACTCAAGTCAATCTTAGTATAACTTTTCACTCTCAGACCAATGGTCAGGCCGAGTGTACTATTCAGTCATTTGAGGACATGTTGAGAGCATTTGTTAGTGATGTTAAAGAAAATTGGGATGATTATTTTTCATTGATTAAATTTTCCTATAATTACAATTATCACTCTAGCATTAAGATGGCTCCATTTGAGGCTTTGTATGGTAGGAGGTGTAGATCCTCTATTGGTTGGTTCTAGGTTGGTAAAGTTGCATTGATAGGACCCAAGTTGGTATTTGAGGCTATGGAGAAGGTTAGACTCATTAGAGAAAGATTGAAAACAGCCCAAAGCTGACAAAAGTCCTATTCGGATGTGAGAAGAAGGGAATTTGAATTTGAGGTAAATGATTGGGTTTACTTGACAATCTCACCTATGAAGGGTGTGATGTGTTTTGGTAAGAAAGAGACGCTAAGTCCCCACTATGTTGGGCCATATAAGATTTTGGGGCGGATTAGTAAGGTGGCTTATGAGTTGGATTTGCCTTTCGAGTTGGCATCGGTACATCCAATGTTCTATGTGTCCTTATTAAGGAAGTTTATTGGTGATCCTAGCTCCATTGTGCTCTTAGATAACATTGAGGTTAAGGAGAGCCTTTCATACGAGGAGGTTCCGGTTGAAATCTTGGACCGAAAGTTAGGAAGTTGAGGAACAAGGAAATAACTTAAGTTAAAGTGTTATGGAGGAACCAAGAGGTTGAGGGTGCTACATGGGAAGCCAAAGCCGAAGCCGAAGCTGATATGAATTCCCAATATCCTCATCTCTTTCTTTTCATGCCTAGTTAAGGTATTTGGTTCGTTCATGATCCAATCAGCCCATATCATAGTTGTTTTTGTGGTTTCATATGCATTTATGTTCATGAAAGGAGTTTAAAAGTCATGTTTTAGACTGAGATTAAGGATTTCATGTTCGTGTATTATTAAGATGTTTTGCATTCATATTGGGCTGTTTTGTTCCTTTCCTATTCCATTCATGCTAGTTTGAGTCCCATTCGAGGATGAATTTTCTCCAAGGGGAGATATTGTCTGACCCCAAAATTAGGAAAGTCATGAAACTAGGATCAAAAGATGAATTTCCAGAAAAACTCAGTTTTTGGCATCAAGTGATTACCACGAAGGCCATCATGGGCTATTTTCCTCACTATGATTCATGGTGCACTACCGTGGTGGAAGTTCAGAGTCTTGGACTCTGCAATAATGGGTCCATGACAAGGGCCACAGGTCATGGTGAGCACCACGAGCTGTGGTGCCCTCCGTGGTGATCCTCCCCTGAGACCCTCAAATTTCCACTCTAAGTATAGGACAACCACCACGGGTCATATTGGCCTTCATGGACTATGGTGGGTCCCATGGTGGGCAATTACCCTTTTCAAAAGTTGAAGTCTAGCCCCATGATACGGACCATGGCCCATATTGGCCTTCACGGGCTGTGGTGATGGTCCGTCTTGATTTCCAAATTTAGTTTTAAGTTGGGGTTATTCTGGTCATTTCCTCATATTTCATTAATGAATATGGACAGTTTTTAGGAATAGATTCCTACCTATTAACTAACCTAAATTCCCTTAACCCTCTCATTCTCACATAATTCCCAAAATCACAAAACCTTCTCCCTCAAGCAATTCAAAGGACTTCTTCAAGGTCAAGCTTCCATTATATTCAATTTAGGGCTCAAAAGGTCAAGGTATATGTGACTTCATCCATGGGTACCTTTCACCCATGGTATCCCAAAGAATTCTTCTCAAATTCTCTTATGATTTCTTCAATTAAAGCCCCAATTTCATGATTTTATTGGGTTTTCTAAATTATGATATCCCTCAATGTATTAGCCTAATTATGCATAATTCACATCATATTGCATGATTTCAAGTTGAATTTTAATGACCCATGCTTTATGTTAGTTTCAAGTATTATTTATGAGATATGATCATCATTTTCAAGTTATTTTAATGAAACCTTTATGAATTAATTTAAAGATGCTTTATGCAAAGAAGTTTATGAATAATGATTCTATGATGTTTCAAGCTACTTAATAATAGGGCAAGCTAATTCCTTAAAGATGTTTTATGAATAAAGATATGTAATGATGGAAGGCCTACACCCATATTACATGAGTTATATGATAGATGAGCTAATCCTATGATTTTACTATGATGATGCTAGATGAGCTATTCTTATGTTATTTTATAAAGATAGATTGATATCTATTATTATCTTTCCTTATGATATTTATGATCATGTTTTGTGAGAGTTGCATTAGGATAATGACTAAGAACCGAGAGGATTATTAGGTGGGGTTTGGTCTAGTAACCAAAGAGAATCCTAGTAGCAAACTTTAGTCCCAAACTACATTGCCTGCGTAGGTTCAAAGATAACAATATGACAAAGCTAGTGGATCCATATAGCAAATTTAAAAGAGTTACTTAATGGAGTATGCCCTGGCAAGGTAGCCTCCTCCATCTCGATATGAGAGTTATTAGATTTCATGTATTAGCTTGCATGGTTTTACATGTCGGTTAAAGGTCCTATCCCATAATAGTTTCAGTTGAGTTATGAGTTCTTATGATAATTATGAGATTTTGATGCATTGACTAATGAGATAAATGTTTTAACATTTTCATGACTTTAATCATGATTTAAAGATATTGGTCTTGCATCCCATGATTCATAGTGATTATGTCTTATGTTTATTTTTCATACTTCTTCTCACATACTTAGTGTATTCTATGTACTAACACATAATTTTGCCTACAGTGTATCATAATGTAGGGTCCGACGATCATTCTCATCCTCCTCCCGCTCGTGGCTAGTTCTTGTTATTAGATTACTATTGGTGAGTCCTCACAGTCGAGAACATGACACTTATTCCATATTTGGTAGTGTTACTTCATTACTCTTATGTTGTGTATTTGGGTGAGCTAGGAGCTTGTTTTATGCCCTCATCGAGTAAGTAGAGGCATGCTCGATAGTAAGAGTCTATGTTGTTGTTTTCTCAATTCAAGACTTATTCTTATATTGGGTTTATGCTTCTAAACCCTTTGATATTGTTTATTTCCTTCATTTACCTTATATATGCTCATGAATGTTATGCTAAAAGGCTTGGTTGGGGTTCTTTGAGATTCTAATCACCGTGTTACAGCTAGGCCTCGGTCTAGTCGTGACAACTTAATACTTGAATTCTATTCTAAAATCATTTGTTGTGGGATTTGACCCCGACTCTTAGTTGGGTTTTTCTATTGACAATGATCGCCTACACTTTAAATTATAAAATATGTATTTGAGCATTAACAAGAATGACATTGTTTTTGTGGAACAATGATTAGAGTTCTTTTATTGAAGTTTGTTTGTGATCTAATTTGTTTGTAGTAGAACTCTCACACTATTGTTTTCTTATTTTGTATTTGTTAGGTAATGATATGAGCGTACAAAAGAGTAATGTTGTTATTCTACATGGTCAAAATAAGGACATGAAAAACATGAATGATATCAATATTGACCAATTGGGTAGTGCTAGTGCAATAAGGTTACCCCAAATTGTGGGTAATGAGATCTTTCACGTGACCTATATGATGCGGCAATTGCTACAAATGAAGGGCTTCATTAGGAGACTCGCTTCATCGGGGGACTTGCTCATGAGGACCCTTATGACCACAATCTGAAACTTCATAGATGTGTGTAGCCCTTTCTCTTTCAAGAATATCTCACAGGAGTCTATTTGGGTGAGGTTGTTTCCTTTCTCTCAAATAGGGGAAGCAACCAAGTGGTTAGAGGATATACTGAGGGATTCAATCACTTCTTTTGAAGAGCTCATATATGCCTTTTATGATTGTTTTTTCCCTCCTTGCAAGATGCTAAAATTGAGTGATAGCATCCAAAAGTTCAAGCGAGTTGATGGGGAACCAATTCATGAGACTTGGCTTACGTTCCAAAAATTTTTCTTGCAATTTCTTACTCATGGACTACCGAACAATGTTTTGCTAGAATCTTTGTATCATATCCTTGATTTGATGAACAAAGGTATGGCTGATCAACTTATTAGAGGAGGTATCATGTTCCAACCACTCGCCGTGGCATCGGCGTTGCTTGATGAAATGACGAAAATCAACCGTGTATGGCATCAAGAGAAGACCATGTGTCTTCTCTCAAATTTGGGCTAACCTAGAAACAACTAGAAAAGAACTATGAATATGATGAGAATCAGGTAAAAATGATGTCTCAAATTAATTTTTTCTCTTAACATGTCATAGGTGGGGATGCCAAGATTGATGCAATGTACAATGAAGAGGTCCAACTTCTAGCAAATCAACTAGGGTTCTCATCCAAGCTATCCAAGGCCAAGATGGAATAAAGGTGGGAACAAAGACCAGGAAAGTGGTTAGAGAGAACGTGAAAGGGATTGGTGTGATCGAGGAAATAATTAGAGAGCAAAACATGGTGAGAGATATCGATATGTTCCTCCTCATGATCGTCCAAATCCCAAAGAATCAAACATCGATCTTAATAGTTTTTGGATTGAAGACATGCTTGCTCGTATTCTCAACAAGTTAGAAGGTTTAGATAATGTACTCAAAGAGATGAAAGACAACTTCTCTTCATGAAACCAAATAGTAATCTCTTATTCGGTGTCGATAAAGCAACTTGAGACCCAAATTGGAAAATTTCTACCCATTTGAATCCAAGACCTAAGGGTGGTCTCCTGAGTGATACGGTGGCTAATATAAAGAATGACAACAAACAATGTATGGCTATATTAACTTGGAGTGGAAAGGTTGTCAGAAATGAGTCACCCAATGATGAGGTGTCTAGCTCAAGCAGGGGGAAAGCTATTGTTTTTGAAAGTGATGATTTAGCTGAATATCTAAACAATGAAGCATCTGATTAAGTGAATGACACATCGACAGTTGTTGATTTCTCTAGGGTTCTAGAGTCTAATGAGGGAGTAATTCCACCGGTGGTTCCTACAAAGCCACTTCCTAAAGTAAAACCACCATTTCATCAACGATTGAAAGAAGAAATATGAAGATGCCAAATTTCAAAAGTTTTTTTCTGTCTTTAAGACCCTTTCTATTAATATTCCATTGGTTGAGTCATTGTTAGAGATGCCCCATTATGCTAAATTTATGAAAGAATTGATGACAAAAAAGTGGAGCATAGATTTTAAGACTATTGTGGTGTCTAATAGTTGTAGCACCATCATGTCAAGCATTTTGATAGTAAACAAGGATGATCCCGATGAATTTACTATTCCTTAAACCATTGGGTTGTATCAATTTGCTAAAGCACTTTGTGATTTGGGTGCTAGTATAAACTTGATGCCATATTCCATACATAAGCAACTTGGTTTTGGTGATCCCAAGCCATTCACAATGCGGCTCCTTATGGTCGACCATTCCAAAAAGTGTCTATAATGACCTCCAAGGTTATTTTCATGCTTTTGCATGTTCTTACTATTTTATATTTTATCATAGCTTTTTTATAGCTCTTATAAGATGTTGGGATGAGTGGCATGCTATACAAGGTGTTCAATTTACTTTTGAGGTAGTTTGGCCATTTTTGAGGCTTATAACTTGAAAGAGTTGACTTTAGTCAACATTCAGATATTTGGGCATCATATGAGAATTCAGACGGTTCCATCAGCTTCGAAAGGTCTATTTTGGTCTAGAAGGAAGGTTGGTTTGAGTTTTGGAGTCTTTGTTTTTAGTTTGTGCGATTTGTCATTTTAAATTTAAAGGTTTGGCCAAGTTTGACTTCGGTCAACATTTTGAGTAAATGCACTCAGATGGAAATTTGGTCAGTGCGATTAGCTCTAAAATGCTGATTTCGTTCTATATAGATCTTTGGTTCAGTTTCTGAGGTGCTCAAAATAAGGTTTAGGCCATTTGTATATTTTGAATGCTTTCTTTGGAAAGTGTTGACTTGGGTCAACATTTCAACGAAACAACCTCTGTTGGAAAATCCATCATTTTTGTTGAGTCCAAAATATCATTTCTAGTTGGGTAGAATAGTACTTTTATGTTCTCGGGGTTTGGAATGATTTCCGTATCCCCATTAGAGAAAAATCTCATTCCTCAAAGTTCAGCGCCAACTCAACTGTTGGTGCAGGCCACCTTTTTCTCTTTGCGTTCGCGAGCTAGGGGACACAATCACGAAAGGTAGGGTCATTGGTCATCATGATCATGGGGATGAGTGCCACGATCATGAAGGTATTTTTGTTGGGCCTCACGATCGCGGGCTAGGGCCTCACGATTGCGATGAACAAATTCACTAGCTTCAGTGAATTAAATGCCCGATTTCAGCAGTCTAAGTCCCATTTTGGGACTTAGAAAGTGTAATTTGGAGAGCAATTCTTGACCATTTTCAATCATTTTTGTTTCGGTGCGTTGAAAATCCTTGCGGGGATGTTCCGAGACCCTTTCTCATCCTAAAAACCTTATAAGTTTTGTGTAAATTCATTATTTCCATGCATTTTTGGCTAATCTAGGGATTGAAATTGGTGGGGTTGTTTTGAGTTCTTCCGGTGCTTGGAATGTTCCCATTTTTGGAGCATGATATCCTTAAGCTATTTGGGACCTTGTGATAGAATTAGGCTAAGTGGAACGCTTCCAGAGGTGTTTGGTTTAGTTTTGAGGTACTTTGGCCATTTTTGAGGCTTAAGACTTAAAAGAGTTGACTTTAGTCAACATCCAGAGATTTGGGCGTCGTATGAGAATTCTGATGGTTCTATGAGCTCCGAAAGGTCCATTTTGGTCTAGAGGAAAAGTTGGTTTGGGTTATGGAGTCTTCGTTTTGAGTTTGTACAATTTGTCATTTTAACTTTAAAGGTTTGGCCATGTTTGAATTCGATCAATATTTTAAGTAAATGCATTCGAATGGAAATTCGATTAGTGCAGTTAGCTCTAAAACACTGAGTTCCATCTATAACGACCTTTGGTTCAGTTTCTGAGGTGCTCAAAATGAGTTTTAGGCCGTTTGTACATTTTGAATGCTTTCTTTGGAAAGTATTGAGTTGGGTCAACATTTCAACGAAATGACCTCTGTTGGAAAATTCATCATTTTTGTTGAGTCCTAAATGCCATTTCCAGTTGGGTAGCATAGTCCTTTTATGTGCTCAAGGTTTCGAATGAATTTCTTACCCCTATTAGAGAAAACTTTTATTCCTCAAAGTTCAGCACCAGCTGAACTGCTGGTATAGGCCACTTTTTGGTCTTCGCGTTAGTGAGCCAAGGGCTGCAATCGCTAAGGGTAGGGTCATTGGTCATCGTGATCATGGGGATGAGTGTCGCGATCGTGAAGGGTATTTTTGTTGGGCCTCACGATCACGATGAACAAATTCATGGCTTCAGTGAATTGAATGCCTGATTTCAGTAGTCTAAATCTCATTTTGGGACTTAGGAAAAGTGTGATTTGGAGAGTAATTCTTGACCATTTTCAATCATTTTTGTTCCGGTGTGTAGGAAATTCTTGAGGGGATGTTTTGAGACCCTTTCTCGTCCTAAAAACCTTGTAAGTTTCATGTAAATTCGTTGTTTTCATGCATTTTTGGCTAATCTAGGGCTTGAAATTGGTGGTGTTGTTTTGAGTTCTTCCAGTGCTCGGAATGTGCCTATTTTTGGAGCACAAATTCCTTGAGCTATTTGCAACCTTTTGATAGAGTTGGTTTTTTGATTTTGTGTGTGTGTTCCAATGTAGAATTTTGACCCAATTTTAGTTCTATTTTAATTATAATAATATGGATATGGTTGCTTTTTTATGTGTTCATCGATAATTTGATAGAGTAGTATCGTTCGGACCCAGCCCGGAAAGGAAAAACTCAGGTTTAGCAGTTCATATGCAATTTCGACCTTGAGATAGGTTATGACTTTCTCTTGATAGACTTGTCTTGGTGGTAACGTGTGATTAGGTTGGTGATTTTTGGTGTTGATATCCTATTGAGCATTTTGGAGCCGATAATCATCGTTAGTATCTAGTTGGGGTTTTAGCCATTCAAGCCTTAGTCGGTTATGGTGGTGTCAAGTAGTCTTCCCCCATGGTATTCTGATTTTGCTAATTTTGTGGTGTACGAGATTCTTCTTGAAGGGCTGAACTTCTATAAATGGAAGAGGTTTCTCTTTGATGCCAAGAATTATTTTTGGGATGAGCCGTACCTATTATGGGAGTATGTGGATTATATGATTCAGAGGTGTGTCCCAAAAGTTGAAGTCGGTGCTATTCTTAATGCTTGTCATGCTTCATCGGTTGGTGGCTATCATAGCGGAGTACGTATAGCTGCCAGGTTACTCCAAAGTTGCTATTATTGGCCTAAATAATATCGAGATGCCAACTCTCTTGTTAAGAAGTATGAGCAATGCCAAAAACAAGGAGGGGTGTCTCAGCGACATAAATTACCTCTCACTCCTATTCTAGAGGTAAAGTTGTTTAATGTTTGGGGGATTGATTTTATAGGTCTTTTTATGAGTTCCTATGGGAGAAAGTATATATTGTTTGCGGTGTACTATGTTTCAAAATTGGTGGAGACGGTAGCCTTACCTAATAATGAGGGGCGTAGTGTTGTTCAATTCCTCAAGAGGTTCATATTCACAAGGTTTGGCACTCTGGGTGCTATTATTAGTGATGGTGGTTCTCATTTTTGCAACCGCTTGTTTGCTTCGCTGGTGGGTAAACATGGTGTAAAGCATAGGGTTTCCACTCCCTATAATCCACAAATGAGTAGGCACATTGATGTGTAAAATTGGGGTATCAAGGGAGTCTTAGCCAAGATAGTGAATGCAAATAGTTTTGATTAGTTCAAAAGTTAATGACACTTTATGGGCGTATAGAACTGGATACAAGAAACCGATTGGCATGTTCTTATATCAATTGTTTCTTGGTAAGTCATGTAATCTTCTGGTGGAGCTTGAACATAAAGTCTTGTGAACATTGAAAACTGTGAACTTTAATTGGGAAGTTGCATCGAAGGATAGAGTTGACCAACTTCATGATTTGGAAGAATTTTAGCTTCGAGCTTATAAGAGCTCAACCCTTTACAAGGAGAGAATGAAAAAATGGCATGATGCTCGAATTCTTCAATGGGAATTTAGAGTAGGTGATGTTGTGTTGCTCTATAGTTCTCGTCTATGCCTCTTTCCCGAAAAACTAAAATCAAAGTTGTCTAGCCCATTCAAAGTAATTTGTGTGTTTGAAAATGGGGCCATTGAGGTTGAGAACAATAATGGATCAAGTTTTTAAGTTAATGAGCTAAGGGTAAAGTTGTATTTTAGAGAAGGCCCGGGTATGGGAATGACTGATGTGGTGTATTTGGATGATGGTTGAATGCGTGTCCACGATATGGTATATTTGGATGATGCTTAAACACGTATCCACGTCGTACCACGACGTAAACTAAGTCGCTTCTTGGGAGGAAACCCTAGTTTGTAAGTGTTTTTGAATAACATTTATTCATTGTGTAGGTTGAAGTTGGAGTTATTGAAAAGGAAAAACTGGCGAGCTGGTGGCTGGAAGGGAGATACACCTAGATGAATGGACGAGTCCATCTTGGCACGCCCAATTTTGGGACTGAGAAGGTGTAGAAGTAACAGTACTTTTAGGAGAGCTCAATCACACTTGGCAAGTCTCCCACTCAACTGGGTGAGCACGCCTTAGCTCGCACGCCTTAGTTCGCACGCCTTAGCTCGTACTTTTGACTGCTCAGAATGCTCAGAAGCTGCTGAAGTTTTTGGTGAGCATAGTTTACTTTGGCGATACGCAAAATTTGTTAGGCGAGCTTGCCTCATCTTGCTCCTTGGAATTCTTAGTTTGCTCAAGAAAGTAGGAATATTTTGTCAAGGAGTGCACCTAATGGAGACTCTCACACCAATCTTGGCGAGCTTTTGTGGGCTCGCCGATAAAGTTTTTTCCTTGTCTTACCTAGCTATAACACCTGGCGATGAAAGTTCTCAAAAGGAAACTCATCGGAAGGTTGGCGACATTAGTGATATCTCGCCCATTTGGCCACCCAGAAAAGTTAAAGGGCCTTTTGCCCATTAAATGCCAATCTTTTTGAATTCTGCTCTTTGTTCTTCCCTATCCTGTTCACATTTCTTATTTACTTTTTCATTCAAGTCTTTTTTATTTCTTCATCCTTGATTTGTGAATTTGTCTAGGATCAAGTCTCCTGAAATTTCTTGCTTTATTATCATTTTCTTGTAGGATTTAAAGGTCAGTACTCCTATTTCTATTTACCCATGCCTAATTGCTAAGTGATTTCACTGTGTTCTTGATTTGAAGTCATTACCCACTATTATTGTGATAGAAAACTTGGAATAATTGATTGATAGTGGTGTAACTCTTGATTTGGCATCATCACTTACTACTTTTGTGAAGTAATATTTGACATTGTTGAAGTTCTTATTTAGTAGACTAATCCCTCCGAAATTGTCAATGTGTCTATGGTTATTAGTCATAATAGGTGTTGAATGTGTCTATTAATTGGAATTTGGTTGAGTCTGATTAATTGATGTATGGTTGAAGTCTGAGTAACCCTAGACCCACAAAACAAAGCAGTTTGCCTGATGATAGATGGGTGACGCCATTTTTTATTTTTAGGGTCACATTATTCTTAAGGGAGAATATGTTGTATTATGGTGTTTGGTAGGTCTCGTAGGAAAGTATGAGTACCTATGCTGTGTTTGGTCATGTGGGTAACTGAGATTAGAGTTTAATTATGCTCTTATGGTTGAGTATTTCATGATTGGTCTAAAAAATTTGAAAACTTGGATTGAATTGCATATTTGCGTGAATCGGCGAACAAATTCATGCTCGCCTAATGGTTTGCGAGTCACAAAAAGGGGATCCTAGATTGCTCTTTTTATGGAAAAGTATCCAGTCATTGCAGGACTTTTTGATGAGCTTCATGTAGCTCACCAATTTTCTTTGGCAACTCGCATATCATGTTCTTATCTCGCCTATTCTCTTGCTGTCTGCATGATTTTTTGTTTGAACTTTTTGGCTACCTACCAAGAGGTTGCCGATGGTGTTGGCAACTCACCAACCCATCTTTCAGCTCAAATAATCATTTAACCTAGGGATTATTGTGCTTTGGTGAGTCTGATTAAGCTCACCTATTTTCTTTTGTGACTCGCCCTTTCACTTGGTAATCTTCTACTCATGTTATCTTGTAATAGCATGCCATTGATGATTTTGATTGTTGTGACTAATCCTTTAACCAATTCTATCTTGGTGTATGCCTAATTCGCAGAATGGATCGACCCAAGCAACTGATACAAAATCTCCTAGATGAAATCGATCACCCACATCAAAAGAGGGAAGAGGCCATTACCATTCATGAGCCTAGTGAAACCCATTAGACCACTTAATGGCAACAAAAGCATGTAAGTGAAATGGAAAAAGACAAGGGAAGGGTTAGCAAAAAGTGGTAGAAGATTCACAGTCTAGTGACAATTTAGACTCGAGGAGTGTATCATGGTCTGAATGAAATGTGTTCTAAAGATGTCCATGAATCACTAGCTGATAAGGTGCCTCGAGTCATCCCTATCATCACACCACAATCCATAAACTGGTTAAAAGCTGTAGGTTTTTGCACTATTTTTGAAGAGAAACGTCTATCCACTAATGGAGTAGTCGATAGGTATTTGGATATTTGGCGAATCATTCAGTTCTGCAAGTTTGAGTAGTTCACTAAAGGATGAATTCCTTATGTCCTGACTTGGGTCCGGGAGTTTTATGAGGCCTATGCTTGACTGCTCCCGAAAAAGAAAAAAGGGGATTGCTCTGGAGCCTCTAAAATTAATGGAAGTTTGTGGAAAAAATGTTCCATGTAGTGCCTCATACATCAATGAGGACTTGGGTTTTGAGATGAATCATCGAGATTACTTCTAAGACTTGTTACTTCAGTCCTTAGATAGTTTAAAGGGGTGGTTGGCCCCATTTCTTTCTGATGGTACCTCTCTGTAGATTGAGGAGGCAGTTGTGATTGAGAAGAAGGACATTAATATTGCCTCTCATTACTGGTTTGGGTTTATCAGTAACACACTTATGCCATCCCAAAATAAGTCAGTCTTTCGCCACCCAAGGCGACACTGTTAGGGAGTATTATTGATCGACATATATTTAACTTAGGTTCAATCATTGTTCGAGAGATTTTATTGTGGGCTACGCAGTAACAGACGTTATTATCTTTCACTATTTTGATCACTAATCTTTTTGAGTTGGATGGGGCCCTATTTGTTGATGCTACTGATGTTTGAGTGTCCCTCGCTTCTTCTAGTGACATCCATCAGATTGGAGTGGACTATTTGAGAGATTTGAGGCCCAGAGGAGAGCAACACCGGTTGATATAACACTAATAGTAGATACAGAGTCTTTGGAGATAGGTACTACACCTCCCACTCTTACTGCACAAGGTACGTCTACTACCACTTCTACTTCTATGGTTTCTCCACCCACTTTCATTTCTCGGTCTCCACTTACATAGACCATGCTTTATCGGATAGGAAACCTTGCCCATTCGATAGATGTAAGGGCCTTGACACTTGAGGTTGCTATCCCCAATATAATTGTCGCATCTATTGAGACTTCCCTTGCCCCTATATGGGAAGAGGTGATAGGATAGCGACTGAGTTTGGGTTACATTTGGATACTCTCATGGCTAATTTATGGAGAAGGAGTGAGCCGAGGGTCGGTCATCTTATTTGGTAGCCCTACAGTCTTATAGTCATGATTTAAGGAGGGATATGGATGGGCACAAGTCCATAGACATCTCTATGTTGTGGGGTGGTGTTGATGCCCCCTAGGTTCTAAGTTCACATTTACCTTCGGTACACAAACATATGGCTAGTTCTGAGGTTCCTCTAGCTTCTATGATTAGAGTTGATGATGATGCGTCAGAGCCTCTTGAGATTGATGAGGATGGTATAGGTGAGACAAAACATCAGACTGAGGACACATATGAGGGCCTCACAAATTTTGAGGATGTCCTGATCTAGATGGCTCTTTCATGCTCCCTTAAGGATTTGTCTAACGTTGATCCCGCTTCTACACCTCTTGGAGAGACACTGAGCATTGATGCCCTAGTTGAGGATGCGACTGCGGTCCAACAATCTACTCAGGCTTAATTTGACAAGGGGATCCTTATCTCTATCTCTCCTTTATCTTTTTGTTTTATTTTGTATTAAGGGCACTGCTTTTTCTTTTTGCTAGGGCGAGGGTGCCTTAGGTACCTAGACATTTGCTTTTAGTTACTTTATTTTGGGTTGTAGTGACTTTAATTTTGGTTATGTTGATATTTTGATTTTGTTTTGATGATGTTTTGATATTTTGGGTTGTAATTATAACTTTGATATTTTGATGAGTTATATATATTTGGTTTCCCTCTTAAATTGCTATGGATGTTTTCTGGTATTCACTTGTACATTCGAAGTCAATTTTGATCAATATCGATGACTTAAATAGTGTTGTTAATGAACGAACACATTTGTGTGAGTCCAATGAGGTAATATAAGTTGAATAAGTTTTGTGTAAATACTTAGCATCTCGTTGTGACTAGCTTATTATCAATTTTGAGTCTTACAATGATCATTTCATGCGATCTTAATATGTAGAATTATGTTTGATGTCCATATTGGAATTCCATGTGTGTTGAGGTTTACTTGAAAGATGTGCATGAGGATACCAATAACTTGCCCCGTTGGTCCAATTGATTGGCATTAGTAAATGAAAAAAATGATCTTAGGCATAAAATTTTGAGAGTGAACCTAATTGCTATACCTTCTTGTGACTTTCTTGTGAGCGTGTGAACTTAGTTTGGCACCATTTGAGCCTAGCCATTTCTTTGGATCAAACATGAACACAAATGTTGAAACTGGTTGTTGAACTCCCATTGTCTTTCCCACCTATAGCCTTCTTGAAGCATTGGGTGTTTTGAATTTCCACAAATCTGGGTGAAAAGGTCGTGAAAGTTATTTTTGGGAACATGATTGTAAAAAAGATGGAACTCCTCCTTATATAAAAAAAGAGTTGTAGAAGAAAAGGAAACAAAGAAAAAAATGAATAAAAGGAACTTTTTGTTTTTTGTTTTGGAAATTAAAGGGGTGTACAATGAACTTTATCAATGATTTTGTGTGCTATGAATAGACCAAGGGTGATTTGTAAACATGAAAAGAATGAAAGAAATGGAAGAGAAATGAATTTGAGCCATGATTCAAGAAGGTAGAGTCACTAAACTAAAATGATCATACCCATGCCCTTAGCCCAATTAAAAGCCTTGAAAGATATTTGGTGAGGTCACTTTGATAGGGACCAAATCCGTTCATGAGGCTATGGAGAAAGTTAAACTTATTATAGAGAGGTTGAGGACTGCCCAGAGTAGGCAGAGATCTTATGTCGATGTGAGGAGAAGAGAGCTTGAATTTGAAGTTGATGATTGTGTTTCTTTGAAAATCTCACCTATAAAGGGTGTGGTGAAATTTGGTAAGAAAGGGAATCTCAATCCCTTCTATGTAGGCCCATATAAGATTTTGAGGCATTTCGATAAAGTGGTTTATGAGTTGGATTTTCCTTCAGAATTGCCATCGGTGCATCCGCTGTTTCTTATTGGAAAAGTGTATTGGTCATCCTAATTTGTTGTACCATTGGAGAATTTTGGTGTGAATAAAAGTCTCTATTATGAAGAGGTTATGGTTGACATTCTTAATCGCAAGTTCGGAAGTTGATAAATATAGAAGTTTCTTTCGTGAAAGTCCTTTGGAGGAATTAGTTAGTTGGGGCTTCTACTAGGGAGGCTGAAGCTGATATGATGTCATTTTATCCTCATCTATTTTCCTCCACTTCATTTTCAACTTGAGGTACTAGTTCATCATGTTTACTCTTTCAGATTCATGCATTTTAGTTATTCTCATGTCTCCATATGCATACATGCTAGCTTAGCTTGGGATCGACTATACCTTGGTTTTATGCATTTTGATTTGGTTTATGTTGGGTTGTTAGATCTCTTTTCCTACTCTATTCATGCTATCTTAAGTCCCATTCGATGATGGATGTTTTCAAGGGGGAGATATTGTAACACCTTGAAAGTTGGAAAGTTGAGATTTGACAAAAAGTTAAGAAAATGTTCCTAGTGCCAATTTATACAAACCCACCAACGGACCGTACAAAGGATATACGGGTCATAGGTAGGTAGTTATAGATGATGTCCTGAAGGTTGAAAAATTTCTAGCCTCAAATGTTTTTGTTCAAGCCAAGATGATGGCTCGTGGATGGGATTATGGGTCATAAACATGGCTCGTAGGTTTTGATTCAAAAAGTCGGTTTCAGTACTTTGGTCCTTCTGAGGTGTCTACTAGTTGTAAAAGAGGTCTATAGACCGTAGATGTGGCCGTATAAGAGATTCATAGAGTTGAGAAACAAAGGTTTGCAGGACAAGGGGGCTGCGGACAGTAGAAGAGGTCTACGGACTATAGAAGTGGCTCAAGTAATTTAATGTATTTTCGGCCATCTGAACTTGACCTACGGACCAACTGGACAGTCCTTAGGATGACCTATGGACCATAGGTGGGGTTCGTAAAGTCCCTCTGGCAGTTATTTCTCAGGGTTATTTCAGTTTTTTCCTAATCTTTTAACACCTAGACAATGTCATTTCTAGGCTATTCCTAAGTACTTTAACTATTTTTAACCTTCAAAATCCTCTCATTCACTCAAAATTTTAAAGGCTCTCAAGGAAATTCTCTCTCAAAGTTTTCTTCTTCAAGAAAGCTAGGATTTCAAGGATTCAAGTCTCCTCTGCCAATTCCAAAGCTAGGAATCATCAAGGTATATGAGAATTTCATCCATGGATCCCTTTACATCCATGGAGTCCCAAAGAACCTTTAAATTCTCCTTATGATTTTTGCCAAAAAAATCTAGGGTTTCTATGATTATGCTATAGGTTAGATCAATTATTACTTTATTCATTCCTAGTGATCTTATTATGAATGATTTGATCTTAATTACATATTTTGAAGGATTTTCACATAAACCCAGACTATATGTGTATGTTGATTTTGAAATCAAGTTTTGAGACTTTAAGCATGCATCATGAATTGAAGAAACTATGATTTAAGGCTTCTTTTGTATGAATTATCAATATGATTTTGATGAAAACAAAGTTGCTTCAAATTGAAGTATTCTCATTATGAAAGATTTCCACTATTTAGCCACTTTCGATTGAAGTGTGATTTTCTACGAGAAGTTTATTATAATGTAGATACTTTAGATAAGTATCTCTTATGAGTATGTTATTAAATCATGATATGTTTAATGAAACTATTCTTATGATTCAAGTATGTTATGATGAACTTGGTATTACTAGATTCTTTCTATTTCAAAGACTATCATATATTTATGTATGATATTCCATTGAGAGTATACGTAGCACCGAGTGGACTTAAAAGGATGAAGATTTTCGCTTAGTGTCTGTGGTCCTTTAGTATCAATCCCTATGTCGCAGAACTACATGCCCCCGTAGAGATTTCCCAATTGGCAAATAAGCTTAAGCTAGTGGATCTACAATAGCTCATGTTCATGTTACTTACCTGAGAAGAAGGAGAATCTCCTTTCGATGTGGGAGCAATACATTAGACTCCATATTATAGCTCACATGGCTTATGTTGGTTAGTGGTATCTCTCACAAAGACTTATGATTTTCACTTATGTTATGTTATAATTATGATTTTCTCACGATTATGGCATTGACAATGTATTATATTTTAACTCAGATTATGTCATGTTTTAGCTTGGTCATTGCATTATCATGTTTTATATTGTGCATTGCATATTCTTCATACTCAGTACATTCTATAGTACTAACCACATACTTTTCCCTATATTATTTCATAATATAGGTTCTAACGTTCCAAATCATGCACATGGTTAATATTGGATCTATCATCTTTGTACTACTTGGTGAGTCCTCATTGTTTGGGGACATGCCACTTATGAATTCTTATGTTTATTTCAAACTATGCTTTCAGTTTTAGATTTTTGAGTTGGCTAGGGACATGTCCTAGAAACTCACCTGTGTTAGTCGAGGCTTTTGTATAACTTAGATTCCGTATTATGGTCTTTTTTAAAAGTTTCTATGTTATGAAGATGCAATTATTTGAGACTTATCTTCTGCTTTTCGATCTATTTGATTATGTTATTTATCTTAGTGTCATGCTTATGTCAAGTGATTTGTTTAGGGTCTTTCGAGTACCTATTTCTTATTTTAAGGCTGGCAAGATAATTTCAAAGGGATGGTGTATCACTTGGTTGTAGTGAATGACATTAAGATTGTAGTGTTCGAATTAAATCCATGTAAATAGTCAATGAGTTTTTCAAAGAACTCTCCAGTATTCCACGTGATAAGAATTGAATATAATGCACAGATCTATTGATTTCTTCAAGTTTTAATTCAAATGTTAATGGTTTCATATATTAATTGAACTCTCTAATTTTATTGTTTTTTGAGAAAGCAAAGTGAAATTTCATATGACTTCAGTAGTGAGGATTTGGGGTTTCCATCTAAATATTAGAGATAGAAATAGTCTATGTCTGATTTAAATCTTTTTTAAGGGCTCGAGCTAGAGATAGTCCATGCCTACTCAAGCTAATGTTTGGTTGTACATTGATTGTGGTTTTGAGATTTGAGAAATCTCAAAATAAATACATTCTTGGGTTGAGAAACCATGAGTGTAGTTAGAACCAAGGCTATTCATGTGATATTCATTTAAAGGCATTTAGTTAATACCTATCAAAGTTTGGCCCATCAAATACACACCCCTAGTCTCTCTAATCTTGATAATCAATAATTGTATTACGTGTTGTGATTGCAAACTTGACTTGATTACTTGATTCAACCATTTTCCCAATTTACTTTATATTGATACATTACACATGCTCTTGTGAATTAATTCACAAATTATTATAAATGAAACTTTCAATCTTTGTGGAGTTCGACCCCGACTGTTGTTGGATAATTATTTTGCATACGACCACAGCCACCTCCTTAATCAAAGAGTTGTATTGGATGTTAAAAAAATAGTACCATTCCCCGGATTGGAAATTGATTGTCGTTAGTTGTTTGTTAATTCAAAATTGTTTATGCATCTTATTTTTCTTTTTTTGTGTTTTGTTGTTTTTATTGCCTAATTAGGGTAAGAAATGAGTTATGCTAGTAAAATCACTAAGGTTGACAGATTCATGGATATGGAAGATGAACTAGTTGCTCACGGTGTAGCTAGTTCCATTCACCTACATTCAATGGTAGGAAATACAGTGTTTCATTTTACTAGCACAATGCACACCTCATCCAAATGAAGGGATTTCATGGTGGCCTTTCTAATGAAGATGCCAATCACCATATAAGAAACTTTGATGAAATTTTTTGGCCGTTCAGCATTATGAACATTCTCCAAGAGTTTATTTGACTAAAATTATTCCCATTATCCCTCATAGAAGATGGTATAACTTGTTTGGAGGAGATACCTCAAGGATCTATTACTTCATAAAATGAGTTGACTGAGGTGTTCCTATAGTGTTTCATTCCACCCTCAAGAATGTTGCAATTGCATTAAGAAATTAAAAACTTCCATCAGCTACAAGAAAAGTGATGAGTTTGTATTTTACCAACTTAATAGACTTATATATTGAATTACTCCATGTTTTAATGCTAATTAAGGGGATTCTAGTCTCAAGTTCTATTTTTGTAACATTTCTCAAAATGCTCATAAGTTCCTTAAGAATGCCTTGGGAATAGGCTGCTCGTATAATGCATTATCCTTATTTTTTTGGTAAATCCGAGTGCGGAATGTCGATAAGGGGGTCAAAACTTGCGGAAAAATGGTCTCGGTGGATTTTTAGGACTCGTGTATCAAAAGATGAATTTTGTCAAAAATTGCAGAAAACAGTGAGGTGCGCGGAAGCTCCGTGTCGCCCACTTGTTCCCATTCAGTGTAATTTTTCCCCGAGTCAAAATCTGGCCAAAACTCATTCACTAAAAATTGGCCTATCCGGGAGCAGCTCTCTATCGTGGACCTGGGCTAGAAATTTTGTCTGTCTTCAATTTTAAAGTGAGGGCACTTTAAACTTTTCTCTAATTATTAATTAATGAACTTGAACATTTTTAGGGCCTAATTCTACTCTATAAACTACCATAAACCATTAATTCCATTTATTCTTCTACAATTCACCTACTCAAATATTTTTCTCTCTACAAGAGCTCTGAAGGACTCCACTGAAGACCTCCAAGAAATTCACTCAAGCTCTCCATCAAAACTCTCAAATTCTTCCAAATTCTTTGGTCTTCTCACTCAAGCTATGTGGATATTGATTCATGGATTCTTTCATCCATGAAGCTCAATTAATTTCTCAAGTTTTCTATTAAATTCAAGTATGTGATTTGATAGATTTTATGGTCTCTATTCGAATTGCATGAATTATGATTCAAATAATGATTATGAGTCTATTTTGATATAAATTTATAGTTATTGCATTGAATTGGAGAGTTTTTCCATGAATTCTCCTATATTGATCTCTAGGGTTTATAATGTGAATTATGAGTATTTTCAATTATACTTTCAAATGGTATTATCTTTATGAAGTATGTATAGTCTAATAGAAAGTATATGATCACGCATGTTTTTAAGTCAATTGATCATGCATTCATATTTTACCCTAATTTTCAAGTATGAATCATGACTATGTATGCCTAATTTGTAATGTGGAAGGGCAATAGTCATATTGCATATGTTATGAAAATGATCTACTCTATGATTTCAAACCATTGATCATGACAATAATATATGTCTATTACAATTTTCATGCTATTTATGTTTTCCGTGGGATTTGACTTAGCATCAAATATGGACTTGAGGTGGGGACTAAACATACGGGGTCCTTCTATAAAGTTTTTTGTCTCATAACTATGTGTCACCGTAGGTTTCCTTCATGTCCTAGCTAGTGGATCCACATATAGCGTATGTTATGACCCGCCTAGTTGTGTAGAGTCTACCTTGGCAAGTAGATTCCACTCTTTTTCGGTATAGGGGTAACATCAGGATTCAATGTTATAGCTCGCATGGTCTTATTGTCGGTTATGGTTCCTATCCCACATATGTATTATCTCTTATGTATTTCATGATCTAAATTATTCTCTTCAAATGCTTTGGTCATTATGATTTTCTCATGTTTTACTTATCTCATCTTATCATGTACTTTACTTGACCATTGCATTCTATTTTTTTTTTATGGGAACAGACCCTACACGAGGCTCCCACCTCTCGTGCACAGTCAGGGGTTGAGCAACACCCCCAAGCCTTAACATAAATAACAAAAGTAAAAATACAAGGAGGGGGACATAAAACCTTACCTCCGATCCTATGTTGGTTCATAAGTCGGCTAACCTACTAAGGTAGGCTAACTCATCCCCGGTACAAAAAAGGGGCTAACTATAACTAGAAAGCAGTAAACCTATGAGAGGACTCCTCCCAGTACAAATCGGCTAAGAAAGCATAAATGAGGGAGACTCTCCCCTTCCATGAGAATACAATAAAGTAACCTACACTAGTCCTATTCAAATATGCTATGAATCAGACATAGCTACATTGAAGAAGAACAAGTACACGAAACTTCTATCTCACATAGGATGGGAAAATTATCTTCATCTTTGCCTTTTTAAGCCATATCATACCAAGTAGGTCCAAAGGAATTATGTAGCTATATCAAAGGCAGGAAGCAGCTAAGGAGGATGAAAGGATAGGAAGTAAATGGAGCCATAGTAGCCAGCAGCCTTGGGGTTGTTGTTGTTAAGGAAGCTGAGGGATAGAGAAGGTGTACATTGCAATTTGTATGTAGTGCAGCCCTGACTTGAGCAGTTGGTTGGAGAGTGTGTCATGCATTTTGGATGGTTCCAGTGCTGTCGAGGGTGATCAGAGGTACTCCTATACCTGCACACCCACAAATATAAAGAGGTTCCAATAGTCTTGGATGCAAGGATGCTGTTGCATGAATGGAAGGAGTGCATCCGCAATGTAAGGACTGCTGAAGGGAATAGATGAGGCCCCTGCATGTGGGTCTATTGTCTTCCTTTGTTTGAGGCTTTGTAGACCTGCACAAGAAGTAGCAAAGGACCCAAACAAATATGGAAGCTGTTGCAGACCTGTATGCATCTCCTTGTTGCTTCCAAAGACAAAAAGCAAATAGCTGCAAGATTCTTGTGATGCGGAATTGTTGCTGCAGGTATCTCATAACAGAAATTGGCCTGGATGGAGGGCTGATGTGTTGATGAATTCCTAACATGGTAGGCTGCTGTCTCCATGTTATTGCCTTTTATTTGCTAAGGTGCCCCAGATGCTATTGTGCCTACATATAGACCATTAATAGAATACAAACATCCAACCAAACAGAATAACCAGTAAGGGCCATATGAAGTCCTCTTAGTGGGGATTTTTGATTTGATGGTTGTATCTGTGATGACCTCTATGTAGTTATTGTTAAGGCCTGTTGATGTATCTTGGAAGGCTATTGTGATCAGGTTCAACTTTGTTGTGATCAGGTTCAACTTCTTGGAGTACCTGCACAGATAAACAAAACCAACAAACCACACAACCAAAGAATTCTGCAATCTGCTGTAGCCATTACTATTAACTTGTATTTGTTTCTTATGTGCTGCTAGTTGGTGGAGTTGTTGCTGGAGTGTGTTTCTGTTAGAGATGTTAAAGAATGTGGATGGCAAGCTGAAGGTGCTGCTCCATCGAAGCCCCAAGTTATTGCAGCCCTTATAGCAGATCCAAAGAGGGTCTACATAAAGGGATGAGGAAGAGCAAAACCAAAAGCTGGAGTGGATGCTATGGGATTGCTTCTGTGGAGTCCTGGTGAGCATCTCCAACTTGTTCTGATGAGATAGCTCCCCAGTTGTTGATGTACCTAAACAAAAACATTCAAACAAAAACAAGCAACCAAACAAACACAAAAACCAGGAGGGAATTGCAATTCTGCACAGTCCTTGTGTAGGCCTCTTAGTGAAGGTATTTGTTTTGGTGGTTGTATCTGTGATGTCCTCTATGTAGGTGTTGATGTAGGTGTTGATAAGGCATGTTGATGAATCTATCCTGCCATCTGCAGCTACAAAACAAACAAGAACCAGCGGGAAAGGGATTGCACAAGGTAGCATAGGGGGGGAATGGATAGGCTGTTGTAGGCTTGTGTGCAGCTCCAAGTTGCTTTCATAGTAGGAGAGGTTAAGGAGCTTGTTGGAGCAGGCTTCACATAAAAAAGGCCCTTCCTTGTGATCTGGTTCAGCTTCTTTTTGTGTGGCTCCCCAGTAGTTGTTGTACCTAGACAAAAACAATCAACAGAATACAGGCAACCAAACAAGTACCAAAACCATGAGGAGCCTCCAGTTCTGCACAATCCTTTTGTATCAGTCTTGGTGAGTCTTGTATCAGTGGTGTCCTCTATGTATTTGTTGTTAAAGTATGTTGGTGTATATCTCCAACTACCTGCAACTACACAGCAAATAAACAAAGACAAGGAAGAAGAAAGACCTGTATAGGCTAACAGAAAAGCATGGATTTTGGAGCCTGTTAGGATTTTCAAGGTCGCTTGCCTAACGTCTCTACTTATCCGTTTGAGTTGAAACTTCATGAGGTATGCACCTATATCCTTTTATTTATACTTGTAAGATTTGAAGGCTTTTTGCTCAAGTTGGAGCTTCCAAATAGCAAAATTTTCTCTCTTTAGGCTTAAGACAGCTGATTGTTTCAAGGTCACTCGCCTAACGTCTCCAATCATCCGTTTGAGCAGAAACTTCTTGGGCCTTGTCAAAAGAGTATATGCGGCAATCCTGCAAAGTTTGGATGCCTTGGTGCATGCCCTCATGCTGCAACACACCCTGCACATCTTAGCCTGCTGAAGCTTAGATGTTGCAGGGGTGGTGGAAGTTGTATTTGAAGTTTTCTCTATGTATTTGTTGTTAAAGAAAGTTGTTATATCACTCCAGCAACCTGAAATAATACAATAAACAAATCCAAGTAAAAAAGAACTTGCATAAACTAGCAATAAAGAAGGGACCTCAGTAAGAGCTTTGGAGACTATTATCTTTTTCCAAGTCGCTCGACTAACGTCTCCAATTATCCGTTTGAGCTGAAACTTCATGAGGTTTGCATATATATCCTTTTCTTTATCCATGCAAAGTTTGAAGGCTTGCTTCCTATGTTGAAGGGTCCAAATTACTGAAGGCCCTCTCTTTAGTCTTAAGAAAGCTGAGTTTTTCAATGTCGCTCGCCTAACGTCTCCAAATATCCGTTTGGACTGAAAATTCTTGAGCCTTGTCAATATAGTATTTTCTGCAACCCTGCAAAGATTGGAGGCCTTTGGACAGGTCCATATGCGTCAACTCACCCTGCACATGCTGCCTTGTAGCCAGCTTCTTGGTGCCTTCATATTGGAATTGTTTAGTTGTATGTTGTTGCAAGTTATATTTAGGAGGAGAGCATTCCACATGATCATATCCTTAGAGTACCTGCACCTACATACAAGTACAAGGACAAAAAGGAGTAAGAGAAAGAAGAAAGGTTCTATTCTAATCCTAACCTGTAAAAGAAATTTGGTTATTCTAAGAAAGCATAAAACAAGGGAGGTGTTCCCTTTTACCATGGTCCTAACTATAGAACCTTCAAATTGATTAAAGCTATGCATAAAATATGTAATTTGAAGAGTAAGTTGGACCAATGAGGCTGAAAGGTCATGGTGGCTTCTTGATTCTCTTAAGCCTTCTTCTTCTGAAGTTGGCCATTTCCAGTTTGTCAAGCTCAAAGTAGGCTCTTGCCTCTTTGGGTAGCTCTTGCTTAGTGAGATATATCTGTGGAGTAGTGCACTTGTGGCTATGCTTGGACAAGGCATCAGCTGTAAAGTTGGCTTCTCTGTAAGTGTGACTGCACTTGAATACCTGGAAATGATGGCTGATGTCCTGCAACTGCTGGAGTTGTGCTTTGACAGTCCATGGTTGTTGAGCTAGGTGTTTTATCCATTTGATTACTAGCTCAGAGTCCACTTCAAGGATCACTTTAGTATATCCTAATTGGAGACACCAAGTCAAACCAAAGATGGCTGCCAATATTTCAGATTGGTTGTTTGTGCCTTCTCCAAAAGGGGTTGAGAAAGCAAAGAGAAGATCTCCTTGATTGTTCCTTAGCAATCCTCCCCCTCCTATTTTTCCAGGGTTGTGAAGTGCACTACCATCAGTGTTCAACTTCACCATGTGAGCTGAAGGTTTCCTCCAGTAGACAGTACTAACATTAACTTCATTAGTACATTTTTCCACAAGAAGGACCAGTTCCTTCCAGCTATTTGGCCAGCTGATATAGGAGTAGGTAGTGCTTAGAAGGTTGAAGTTATCCTTGAAGACTGAGTAGATCACTCTTGTAATATTGGACTGCTTCCCTCCATATTTGATGGCACATCTATTTTTCCATAGGTTCCAACATATGAAGATTGGAGTTGCTTGTAGGATAAGTTTATGGACCTCATTACTGTAATTACTGGACCACCACCTCATCATCAAGTTTCTAAGGGGTGTGTATTCTTTACTAATACCCAGAAAATCAGAAAATACACTCCAAACCTTCCTGGCAAAGTTTTCAGAAACAAATATATGGTCAATGGTATCCAAACCAGCTCTATGGTAATAGTAACGTTGGGCTGGGGCTTCTCCAAAGCTGATAAGCTTTTCATTAGTAGGTAGTTTCCCTCTAAGTGCTCTCCAGAGTAGGAAGGAACACTTAAAAGGAATATGTTTGTGCCATGTTTGAGAGTTAATTCTTGTCTTACTCCTTTTGTCCCTGATAAGTTCCCAGGCAGAAGAACAACTAAATTCCCCACTGCTATTAGGCTTCCAAGAGGCCTGATCAAGTTTGTGGGGCTGATAGTTGATGTTACTTGCCAGGATGCTAGGTACAAACTGAGGAGGTGCTTTCTGAGAGACCAGTTCTACATTCCATTGACCATTAATTATGAAAGAAGACACCTTAGTATTGTTCTGTCTACTACTGGCAGACCTGAAATTAGCTAAGGGGCCAACTCCCAACCAATTATCCTACCAAAAGAGGCAAGAACCAGACTGTATCTGCCATTGGATATGAGGCTCAACATTGTTCTTGTTCTTCATGAGGTGCTTCCATATCAGAGACTATCCTGTATGCCATTTTTTGGTTATAGGATTTGACCTCTGATAGTACTTAGCTTTGAGGAACTCACTCCATAAGGAATTCTTAGTTCTGAATATCCACCATTATTTGTATTGGAAAGACTTGGCAACATCTGATATTAGTCTCACTCCAATACCACCCTCTTCATAGGGATAACTCAGATTCTTCCAAGAAGACCAATGATATTTCCTCCTTTCATTCTTTCACCCCCAAAAGAAATTGGCTGTGATGCTTTGAATTTGCTTGATAGTGGTTGCAGGAGGGGAAATAGCAAATAACAAGTGAATAGGAAGTGCTTGGATGACATGCTTAATCAAAGTAACTCTTCCTCCATAACTAATTAACTTTGCCTGCCATCTAGCTATCCTAGCCACAACTTTAGCTATAAGCTCAGAATAATAGATGATCCTCTGTCTACCAATGTAGAGAGGACACCCCAGATATGTGATAGGGCTGTTCTTTTGCTTGAAGCCTGTAACTTTCTTGATTCTTCTAACAGTAGAGTTGAAGGCATTTGAGGGTACCATGAAGTTACTCTTGTCTCTATTGATCAATTGGCCTGAAGTATGCTCATAGGTATGTAGTGTCTCCATGATAAGCTTCAAGGTATGAGATCTTCCAGATGAGAATATGATGATGTCATCTGCAAAACTGAGATGATTAATTTGAGGGCCCTTTTTAGCCATTAGGAAACCATGATATTGGGGGTGTTGATGAAGATTGTTCATGAGCCTGGAGAGGACTTCAGCACCTATGATAAACAAAGCTGGTGATAATGGATCCCCTTGCTTAAGGCCTCTTGTGGAATGAAAGAATCCATGCCTTGAACCATTAATAATGATGGAATACCAATTATCAGCCATAATTCTCCATACCATATCAATGAAACCTTCTTCAAATCCCATTTTCCTCAAAACTAGACAAGTATAGGACCAAGATACCCTATCATAGGCTTTAGCCATGTCAAGTTTGATAACTACATTGCCTCCTACATTTGGCTTCTTGATCTGGTGTATAATCTCTTGGGCTAGCATAATATTTTCAGAAATGTTCCTGCCTTTGACAAATCCAGATTGGTTAAGGGAAATGAGGTTGGGTAGGATAGGTGCCAGTCTAAGGGAAATGAGTTTGGAGATGATTTTGTTTGTGAAGTTGCTAAGGCTAATTGGTCTATAACCAGAGAGCTTGTTAGGATGGTGTACTTTTGGGAGCAGCACCAAACAAGAGTGAGTAAAGTATTTAGGCATAGCTTTTCCACAGAAGAAAGATAAAATCACTTTAAGGAGGTCCTCTTTTATGATGTTCCAACATGCTTGGAAGAACTTGCCATTCATTCCATCAGGTCCAGCAGCTGAATTGGGATTCATTAAAAACACTACAGTTCTCAACTCCTCCATTGTAGGGATAGCTTTCAGGTTTCTATTATGCTCATCAGTGACCATCCTGGGAATACATTGGAGGGTATGCTCCTGAATTTGTGTTTCCTCACCAGTGAAAATGGCTTGGAAGTGATCACATGCAGCTTTGGCTATGTTTTCTTCACCTTGTACCCAATTATCATCCTCATTCTGGATCTTATGGATGTATAATCTCCTCCTACTTCCTCTTATCAAGGCATGAAAATACTTGGAATTCACATCACCCTCTTTGAACCAATGCAACTGAGTTTTTTGCTTTAGCATGGATTCCTCCAGTTTTAGGTATTTTATATACTCTGCATTGATGGCATGGAGCTTTGCTCTGTTCTCTTCAGAATTACTAGAGATTAGCTCTTCCTCTGCATGTCTAGTCTTGTCTTCATATTCTTTAACTTTGGCATATATATATCACCAAATTGCAATCTGGACCAAGTACTAAGAGTGGCTGCCAACCTCTTCATTTTCTGATGGAAACACCACATTGGATTACCCTCCATGGTCCTGTTCCAACAATTACTAACAGTATCCAAGAAAGATGGCTGTTCTGTCCAGCAGTTAAGGAATTTGAAATATTTGGTGTGTTGGTGGTTTTGATCAGTCATCTCCAGCAGTAAGGAGCAGTGATCTGAACCCACAGAGGGTAGATGAGTAATGGTAGTCTGAGGCATCATCTCTAGCCACTTATCATTGACCATTCCTCTGTCTAGTCTCTTCCAGATTCTGAAAATTATACCCCTTAGATTAGACCAAGTGTATCTCTGACCACAAAACCCAAGATCTTGTAGTCCACAGGCTTCTATGATGCTGATGAACTCAAGGCCCTTTTTCATATTGTAAGTGACACCTCCCAAATTTTCTTGAGGGTCTGTGATAACATTGAAATTACCTAATATGCACCATGGAAGGGAGGTGGCTGACTGTTGTAGCATGCTATCCCACAAAGGTCTTCTGAGGTGATCTTTGCATTTTGCATATACAAAGGTAACTATGAACTGATTTGGATTCATTACATGATTAAATTCACAAGTAATCAACTGTTCCTCATTTTCCAATATCCTGCAGTCTACATCCTTGGTCCAAAAAAGCCAAATCTTACCATTTGGATTACTAATAGCATGGTCCATATTGAGTTGATTTCTGAAGTACTGAATCTGAATGCTATCAGAAAAAGGCTCTAGGATGGCAATAATGGGAATTTGATGGATACTCTTAAGAGATTTAAGTCTTTCCATGACTCCTTGGGTATTAATACCCCTCACATTCCAGCAAAGTGTACTAATCATTGAGAGTTTTTAGAAGTGAACAGCCTAGTGTGAGGTCTGCTTGTGTGAGCAGAAATAGTTGGACTGATGGGTTTATTACTGTGACTGGTTCTATGAATTCCTCTAGGGGACAAACCTTGGGAGTTAGCTATTTGTTGAATCTCATCATCATACTCATTTGTGTAGGATGTACCTAAGGGTCTGTTTAAGTGTTCACTGGCAGCATCCTCCTCATCTAGATCCTTCAAGGGTTGGTCCTCATAGTCACCCTCATCTTCAGACTCAATAACTGCATATTCATCCAGGTCATGAGGGACTTCTATATTAGTATTAGTATTGAGGGTGCATTTAGGGAGAGATTGTGTGTGTTGTTCAGCAGTTCTGCTTGCAGGATGTTGAGGAGGTGTGTGGTTGTACTGAGTTTACAAGGGTGTAATATCCATCCCCACTTGGTCATCCTCTAGCACAAATTGTTGGCATCCAAGGTTAGGATGTTGTTCTTTCATATTGTCTACTACCAGAGGAATTTGTTCCTCGTGAGACAAATTCCTTTCTTCTATTCTTTTTTTTAATACATCCCTTCTCCTTTTGCTCAGTTTATTCATTTTTTCATTAGACCCTGTGACACTAGTGCTTGCTACAGACCCTAGTTCTTTGGCCATAGAACCCAGTGGAGTGGTATGACTGGTAGTGTCAAGTTTTCCATATGTGTTGTCATTAGGCTGAGTAATTGTAGGAAGATCCATATTATGAAGTGTAGGGGTTGAGTCTTCTCCCTGAAAATGCAGGTTGTGTATTTGAATTGGGACTTGATAGTACCCTTGTTGCTGCTGCATATCAACATCCCTTCTGTCAACATGCATTGCATTGTCCTTCAAGATAATACCTGCTCTTTCCTCCAAGGATTCCTTTGAGTTAACAGGTGCAACTTTTTTCGAGATTTGCAGATTTGTAGACTGAGTAGGAGTTGTAATGTTGCCCATTTCTAGATTAAAAGTGGGAGAAGCTGCAGGTTCCAGTTCATGCAACTCTGTGGCCCTATTTTGCACATTCTTTTCATTTAATTTAGCAACTGAAAAAATATATGAAGTGGTAGTAGGAGCTCTAGAGTCACTCCTAGGGTCAACCATACAGTTCTCATGCAAAACATGAGACATAACCCCCCCTCTGGGTACCCCATCCTGCAAGTTAATTGGCTTCTCCTGAAACCCACTATCCTCACCTCTATTAACTACTTCAGCAGCAGCAGTTAAAACATTCAATACATTATGACTACAGGGGGAGCCTTGGGGGATTGGGAGCATTGAGTCAATATCTGATTGATGCTCGCTCTGTACAGTTTGAATTGCGCTGGTCATAGTCACAGTATTACCATCAATACCTGTAGTTCTGACTTGAGTGGGTTTATATACCTGTTGAGTGTTGCCTTGTATCTTTTGGGTGTTTTGTACGGTTTGGGTCTTCCCTTTGAATTTTCTTCTCTTTTGGGTTTGCCATAGGTTGTTTGGGACTTGATTCCTGTTCTGGTTGTTTTAGTGTTCCTGTATTTTGTTTCTTCCTCCTTGAGTTATGGTGGTTGTTTCTTGTATCGGTACCTATTGTCTGACACTTACAATATTAGTTAAAACAGTCGGAGAAGAGATCATACCTGTGTTTTTTGTCGACTCATCTTTCTTTGGCTCTTCTTCCTTGTTTTTGGCCTTATTGCGTTCTGTATCTCGTCTGCTGACTGGGCAGGCTAGAGGAGTATGACCCTAGTGTTTACAATAAGTATAATAAAGTGGTATATCGTCATATTTGATATCCTGCCATCTACCTTCCCCATTTAGGTCATCATTTTCGTCAAAGCCAATCCACACACTTTGGATTCTAGGCTTGGTGATGTCCATTTGGACTTTTACTTTTGCTATGCTACCCCTCGTCTTTTGCATAAAGGCCATGTCTAAGTGCAATACTTGTCCCACGTCCTCCAGCAAAATCGTAACAAATTCTTTATGGAAACAATGCCATGAGAGCTCCGAGAGTATGACCCATACAGGGAGAATAGGGGTTTCATAGTTTGGATCAAAGGTAGGAGTCCAAACTTGAAATCTCATAAAGACACCTTCAATGTACATGCGCTTGCTATCTAAGACAGTAGCTCTATCGTGTTTGTTATCCAGGTCAATATATATATGTCTAGAGTTAAAATGCGTAATCTTGACCTTGCCTCGGAGTTCTGTTTGGGCAATGAATTTCTTTCGAATGACCTCCATCTTGGGCATTGGGCTATAGAACTTGCCTATGAGGGTGTACTTACATGATTCTGCCATTTTAATCATGTAGTCCTCTCTCTTAAACATAATAGCAGGACAGCCTTGTTTCATTACTCTTTTTGGGGTTGTAAGGTCAATTTTGGTAGTATTCTCAGTTTGTGTAGCTCTCAGCCGTGTGGCCATGGATTGTTTTGCTATAGGGGGCGGAGGGTGATTTGTGGTGACCGGTTGGTTGATAGGGGGCTTGGTCTTTGGAGGTAGCGCACTAGGGGTTAGGGTCACTACCGGATTTCTAGAGTTTTTTGGGTCGTATTTTTGGAAATTAGAAGATATTGGAGGGAAGTCTGAACTGGGATGGTATTTGGTACTTTTAGGATTAGTTAAGGTGCTAGGATTATCTGGGGAAACATTTTTGGGCACTAAAAGACTGTTTTCGACTCTATTATCACAAGATGGAAATTTGGAATTTGAGTTAGAGGTGTCTAAAAATTGTGGCATTTGGTTTAAAACGTTCGTACTGATATGGGGATTAGTAATACCTTGAGAATTTCTTTGGGCGTTCACCGGATGAGTGTTTTCGGTGATTTTTACGTTAGGTTCAATTCTAGTATTGGCATTTGGTGTGTTAGGATAGTCATTTTTTGAATTTAAATTTTTTTGATGGATACTGTATTGGTGCGTATTATTATTCAAACTAGAAACATTTTTTTCCGATCGCCGGAGTTCCAGTGTTGCCGCTGCCAGTGTTAGTACTCAAATTGGCAACCCTAATTGATAGGGACCATACCTGAAGGGGCTTTTTGTGTTTCTGGACTCCTCTCTTCAAGATGAACAGGTTGGCATTGCCAATTTTGGAATTGGAGCTTTGCCGCTGCGCTGCCTCCGGCAGGTTGGATTGGAACCCTAATTTCCAAATTGGAGGAGATAGGTGTTGTTGCTGATGGGGCTTTTTGGTTCATTGTGTTCCTTGTAAGATCGTCTACCAAACCCCCAGAACAATTTGTATTTTCGCCACCAGACGCGGCGACGCCGCCACAATCGGAAATCACTTCACCGCCGGAATTCTTCAAATTGATATTCGACGAGTTTGGCTTTGTGTATGGCGGCGATTTTTGGATGGTTGTATTCGTATTGATCTCCTCTACAAGATGGAATTGGTCTTGAATCTAGAATGTCGCCAGAACACCGACGTCGGAGTTCAATAGTGTGTCGCCGGCGACGCCGTCACCCATTGGAGCTGGGCTTTTAGTATGAGGTGCGCCTGGGGGTGCACTACCAACCCCAGGTGGTGCGCCACCTCGAATAACATCGTAGGCCGTCGAATTTGTAGTTTGAGTGGCCGGCGTTTCGCCGGAGTTTCGTCCCACTGTCACGCCTGGATTTCTCTCAATTTCCACGGTGAAATCCCTTGGATTTTTGATATGATGTGGCTGGGATGCTGTTCTAACATCCCCAATTGATGGTTTATCAATACAAATTACAGAAGTTGACTTAGAATTGGTTCCTTGATCAGTGGCAGAATGTTGAACAGTGATCGCTGCTGTTTTTTCAACATTCCCGAAGCTTCGAATGTCCGATTGAGACGATTCCTATTGTGTTGGATTCGTCTCGTCGATACCTACGATTTTGTCTTTTGAACGAAATTTTTGGAGGTCCATAGGTGGATCCGGCTCCCTGGTAGCCATAAGTTTAAAACTAGTCTTCTTTGAGAGCTTTTTTTCTAGTGAGATATTAGAGAGAGATTGGCGATCATTATGTGTAGGGATTTCCATTCTATTATTTACGTTGCATGTCATGCCCTCATACTTAGTACATTCACACGTACTAATGCATACTTTTTGCCTACATTGTCTAATAATATAAGGGTTGAGGTTAAGGATCATATCCATCCACGTAGCTAGTTAAGCTTTCCTATCCAGCGAAGTTGTTGTGAGTCCTTCTTTATCGAGAACTAGTTATCGAGTTGGATATTATTTCCAAAAACTTTTGTTATGTTTCATTTTGAGGGTGAGCTAGGGACATATCTTATCCCCCGCCCAATTTCATGAGTAGAGGCATCTAGTTGGACAAATATTTCGAGTCTATATTGTCATGTGATACTCTTCGTTTACTATTCATGGTTTAGACCCTCTTATGATGTTTCTGCTTTTACTTTATCTTATGTATGCTTATGATATGAACAAGAGTCTTGGTTGAATCCCTTTAGGGTTTCGATCGTTGTGTTACGACTAGGCCCTAGGTTGGGTTGTGACACTTTTATGCACACATTTCTTGAAAAATAAATATTGAAGGATTTAAAAAAACGTTTTACTAAAAAAACATGGACAAAGGAACCAAAATCAAATAGTGTGTAATTGGAATCTCACCAACTATACATCAGACAGAAATGGAAGAATTTTTTTGAAGCACCGGCCTTGAACAATGTGAACATCAGCATTCTGCTGATCCAAAAGTAGGTTCGACTGCAATTGATACTTGTCGTTCCATCTTAAGTATACACTCCTAGTCGTTCCATCTTAGTGAAAACTCATTTGTGTTGACCTTCGACAATTGATACTTGTGATTGAGTAATTGTAGTGTTTTCCGAATCCCCTCATTTTACATACTTATTCTAGAATACATTTTTCTTATTAGTATTGAAATGATAAATTGATTAAAGCTTAATCCTTTCTATCGGTCCTTGTGGTTCAACCTCGACCTCATAAGTTGGGTATTATTTTTGCAAATGTCTTCCTATGCCTTAATTGTAAGGTATAGTTGAGCATTATCAAAAAATGGAGTCATTGATGGGACCTTGCTAGCAATTGCCTTTGATTTTTAATTCATTCTTGCATGCATTTTGTTCTCTTTCTACTTCTTTTGTGTTTTGCTTGTGTGAACAGTGGAAACATGAGCCACATTAGTGATAATGAGAGTGTGGATGGATTCTAAAAAAATGGTGATGATGAGACCTTAGAGCACGATGTAGAGGGAGCCATATGCCTACCACCCACGTTAGGAACTGCAGGCTTTCATGTTACAAGTATAATACTGCACCTTCTTTAGATGAAGGGTCTTTTTGGTGGGCAAGAGATTGAGGATACAAATTATAATATTCAAAAAAAATTTAAGGTGTGTCGACCATTTAAAATGAACAACATCATCCAAATATCTACTGAGTTTGTTCCTATTTTCTCTAACTAGGAGGCCATCATTTGGCTTGAGGAACTACCCCAAGGATCAATAACCTTTTGGGCTAAACCTAAAACTTTAGTTCCGGAGAGATTCTTCCCACCCTCACATATACTTAAGTTGAGGGATGAGATCAACAACTTGTAGCTACTATCGGAGGAAGTCTTTCATGAAGTGTGGTTGAGATTCAAGAAATGTCGTGTTCTCACTCAACTTCAATTAAACATTATAATGCCAAATGCACCACTTGTCGACTCAAATGAATCCACAGGAAAAAGGTACGGTCTCTTGTGAAACCTTTCCCAATCTAAAGAATGATGACCATTGCATGAAAATAGTAGCTAGAAGTGGTAGGTTGCTTGATAATAACAATGTTGTGCCTAAAAAGGTTATGAGTTATGAAGTGGGTGATGGGGTGATGAAGCCTAGTGCACCCATACCACTTGTGGTCGATGTTGAGGAGAATGTGTGTGATGAACAAAAAAGGGATGATCCTCCTATTGTGATGGTTGACATTGAGAGAAACAAAGGATATAAATCTTCTAAGAATGATATACCTAAGTGTCCCCCTCCATACCCTCAAAGATTGATGAAGAAGAAAGAGTACAACTAATTCAAGAAGTTCATTGATTTGTTTAGCATGTTATTCGTGAACATACCATTGGTCGATCCTTAATTACAAATGCTGGGGTATGGAAAGTTTATGAAAGAGTTGCTGAAGAAAAATAGGATGGTCGGTGTGGGCACAATCGAGGTGTCACATCATTTTAGTATTGTGATGGCAAGTAATTTGGCCCAAAGAGAGAGGATTCGGGAGCCTTGACAATTCTGTGGACCATCAGGGTGTACATGTTTAATAAAAACCTTGTATGACCTAGGGGAAAGTATCAAATTGATGCACGCTATGATTTCAACAAGTTGGGTTTAGGAGATCCCAAACCCACTCTGGAATCTTGGAATCCTATTTAACATCTGTGTCAAAGTAGACAAGTTTATTCTACTAACTAATTTTGTTGTGTTGGATTGTAACATTGACTTTGAGGTGCCTAGAAGAGCTCAAATTTAGAGTTGGAAGCGATAATGTGACATATAATATTTTCAATTCTATAAAGCCACCGGATGAGTGTAGGGTGGTATCAATACTACAATTCATGGATGAACTGGTTGAAGGTCCATGGGAGGAGGGGGTGCCACCAGACATCAGTTGACCAATAAAGTACTTGTGTTGTGGGGCAATATTAAATCAAATGCATCTTGGGAGGCAACACAAGTGTCTTTAAATTTCTTTTTACTTCACTTTTATTATTTTGTTTGTTTCAGGGGTATGAAAAGATGCCAGTGAAAAATAATGAAATTGGTCGTCATGGAGATCAATGTTAGACTAACAAAATGCTGGTGAAAAACCATTCAATGTCGGTCAAATGCAGGTGTGAAATAGTGAACTGGAAAGAAAGAGTTGTACCTACCAGATCGGCGGACCACTGGTTCTAAATCATACAATGCCAGTCCCGCACCGGTGCAATATAATGCACTGACAAGAAAATTTAACTTTTGGCTAAGCCTGCATCTTACGGGTGGACACCGGTGAAATGCCAGTCCAACGCAAGTCAGGTATTTCTGAAGAGTTTGTAATTTTGACTCATCAGAGACCCAAAAATGGGAATTTTGACCGATTTCTAAATCCCAAGGGTTTTTCAACCCTTCTTCTTCTTCCTCATTTATTTTCAACTCTCCTAACTTCCCTATTAACTCTCTCCACTTCTCCATACACCCTGAACTTCCAACCTTCATTTCTTCCTATAAAGCTATCATGACCCAAGCTAGACCCTAAGCATGACACGATAATTATAATCTTGAAAGACTCCAACCAAGCATCTTAGCATATCAAATATGAGCATACATAAGGTAAAGAAGAACATAACAAGAGACATCATGAATGCAAAATCAAAGTCTCAATAAATGAAAAATAAGCTAGAATCTCCAAATAACGGGACAACATAGACTCCATGACAAATCTAGCATACCTCTTCTACTATGAATGAGGCTTAGGACAAGTTTCTAGATCACCAACTTAAGAACAAAAGTCATAAAAAATATAGAGAAATTATAAATGTCACTTTCTCGAAACATGATGACTCACCAACAAGAGATGGTAACACGATATGTAGCCACAAGCGGGATGTGTAGAGTGGTGATCATCGGACCCTACATTATGATATAATGTAGGAAAAAATATGCATTATTACATAGAATATACCAAGTATATGAGAAACATGCATGGACAATGATAATCGGACATATTCAATATGAACATATAATGTATGACCAATACCTTGAAAATATGAATAAAACTTGAAAACACTTGAAATCATATCATAAGGTCAATGCATCATAAAACATCATTAAAACTTATAAATATAAAATATACACATATGAGATATTAACGTTAAACTATATTTAAAATCATGTGAGCTATAACATGGAATCCGATGTAACTCTCACACTGGAAAAAGAGATGCTACTTGCCCAGGTAGACTCCGTATCATAAACATAATATGATCTATATGTAGATCCACTATCTAAGGATTAAAGAACCTATGGTGGCACATAGTTTTGGCACTAAGGGTTGATCCTAGGGTTCCCTCAAGGATCTCCACCACAAAGTTCACTTTGTACTAAGTTAATCCCAATAAAATACATAAAACATAGTTATTAGGAAAGGTAAATAAACCAATCGAACATCATTAAAATACATCATAAAAATAGCTCCTTGAAAACCATGATCATAACTTGAACTTGTAGATACGTGCCTTTCTAAGCATCCAAATCAGGATATCTTGCATATTGTGAGAAAACCGTTCACAATTCATGATTTATACTTGAAAATATATTTGTATAATAATACATAGTTGTCATAAATCGTACATGATATTTCATAAGCTTCATAATCATAAATTTATAAACCATACTTAAAATTGATAGCATATACCATGGATCCTTGTGAAATACATTGAAAATATGTAATTGAATTGAAATCATGCATGAATAGATCATTATAATTGAAATAAAGTATAATTGAATTGACCCAATGCAAATTGATCAAAACTTGAATTTAGGAGAAATTCATGAAAGAGAGAATTGAAAACCTTGGTACTCCATGGATAGACACCCCAAAATAGGGGAGGTCCGACTTTCACTTGATACCATAATTGATCGAGTTAGCCGCAGAACATACTAGCTAAATAAATAGGAGGCCCAAAAAAATGGGAAGCACAACATCTAAAATATTAAGCTTGGACCGTTAACGTCATGACCTGAATAACACTAAATCATATAATCAAAGGTAGATAAGCCAAGATGATAAATTACTAGCTAGCCGACGAGGTTGCAATTGAATACATACATGCATACACAGATATATATACATGCCAAGCCTATGCATTGGAGACTAAAAGCTACAAAAAGAAAATCCAGAATATTGTGTCCACAATAGCCTCTAAGAGTGTCATAACCACTGTCGGGATAAGGCCCCGACTATACCCAAATTGTACAAAAAAGTAAATATTCTATGAAAGCTCCATGAAGAGGTGGAGCTTACCAATTCACAACTAAATCTTGAATTGTAGTAGAGGGGTTGATCAAAATCCCTACCTGGACCTGCACGCATGAAACAAAAATGCAGTGTCCCTAGGCGGCAGGACATTAGTACAAATAAAATGTACTGGTATGTAAGGCAGAAAGTAGAATTATAAATAGCTGCTGTAAAAAGGGTAATTGAGATACCACTTGACACTAAAACTCTGAAAGCCTCCATGGTAGACATCCGACCTTATAGTAATTAAATATGTATGGTATGCTCGTGTAATTGTATGTCATGAATATGTATATAGCATTTGGTTGGGTATGTCATGTATTTTCATCAATATATATATTCTATTGGAAAACTAGGCTCCTTACCTCCGATTATAGCTCAGAGTCCATGCATAACATGCCATGTATGATATGAACTTTGAACATATGATGCCATATTAAGAACTTATCCAATCTTGGCTCATTAGTACTCTTATTCTCATAATTCGATAATTACTTTCGTATCGCATGTAAACGCCTCGTGGAACCTCATAATTTTTTCAAATAAGCTTGCAAACTTAACTCGAATTTTTAGAAAGATAACTTAACCTTGAAGATGTCCATAAGGAACTTAAGTTACTGCACTTAGTTCTTATACCTAATCCTTTGATAATTAGAAAAAGAAAGTACTTTCAAACATCAAGTCTTTCAGTAGTTTAAACATAAAAATTTATATTTAAGATTTTTGGGAAATCGATGAGTTACTTTAAAGTTTTAAAAATACACTTTAACAAGAAAAAAAAATATATCGCAAATACTAAAATGCCTTTCATATATTTTTAAGTTACACCACCCAAAGACAAATAAGAATTCATATGGACATATGGTCAAGAAAGCCGACAAAATGACATATATTGATATCGAATAGCCTAGTTAACCGAACGAGTGGAATATCAACCAAATAGCATGATAAAAGTATTCCAGCTATGATCCCAATGCCTTTCACATAAGGTCTTTCTAACAATAGAATAGTAAAATATCATATTTGGTGTTGTAGAAATTTCTCAGAATTCGTGCTAAAAGGAAGGGCAAAGCTTAGTGTTAACAAAAGTTGTTCATTACGTCCTAAGCTTCGTAAACATTATATATATGTATCTTAATTATACCTATGAATAGTTCATAATTAATCTTAAATCGGCATATTATCCAAGGATTATAACTTGAAAAAACGTCCGTAGAACTTCGTAAAAACAATCATAAAAGAGTCTCGAGATAATTACCTTAGAAAAAAAAGTATAAAGCTTAACAAAAAACTATAAACTACAAAGTCTTATCTTCCAAAAATAGCTTCAAACACAGCTAATAGAAGGGGAAAATGATTGTCACACGTAGAGATCGTGTTTCTAGGCACGGGGACAAACTTTAATGGTAAAAATTATTAAAAACTCACCTTAATCACCCAAGAACACCATGGAACCTTAACTTTAGCTTGATTACTATTTTTGAGCTGAAATGAAATATTTTAATGCCTTAAAATGTCCAAATTCTGACATAACCAAATTGTTGACCCAACCCAGTTCGTGACTCAGTTTCAGCCCGGATAGCCCATGGTAAAATAGTCATAACTTTTTACTCCAATGTCTGATTGACATGATGTGTTTTTGGTTGCAAACTACACTTTTTGTAACATCCCTCAAAAATGCCCACAAGATACCTTAAGAATGTCTTGGAAATAGGTTGCTCATGTAATGCATTATTCTTAATCTTTTTGGAAAATTCGAGTTTGGAATATTAATTAGGGGGTCAAAACCTGTGAGAAAATAGTCTTGGTAAATTTTTAGGACCCGTAGAATGGACGAAGGATTTTCAAAGAAATCAAATAACAATGTGGTCCACAAAAGGACCACATCGCAGAGATGGGACAGTTTTTCAGCCGAGTTGATCGCGACAGGTTTGCATCGCGAACTTGGGAAGCATTTCTGGCCGAATTGAGTTTTTTAAGGGTGTTTTAGACTTTTCCCAAATTATTAGTTAATGACCTAGACGTTTTTAGGACCTAATTCAACTCTATAAATTAACCTAAACCTCTAATTCTATTCATTCCTCTACAATTCTTGTACAAAAAGGCTCTCAAAGGTTTCCATTAAAGACTTCAAGCAAATTCACTCAATTTCTCCATCAGAACTCTCAAGTTCTTCCAAATTAATTGGTGTTCTCACTCAAGGTATGTGGGTATTAATTCATGAATCTTTTCATCCATGAAGCCCAATCAATTTCTCAAGGTTTTCTATGAAATTAAAGTATGGTATTTTATGGGTTTTGTGATCTCTATTCCAATTACATGAATTTTGATTTAAAGCATGATCATGAGACTATATTGATATAAATTGATGGTTATTGACTTAAATTGAAGAGTTTTCCCATGAATTCTCCTATTTTGATTTCTAGGGTTCATGATATAAATTATGAGTATTTTAATTTATTTCTAGGATATTATCTATATGAATTATGTATGAGCTGATATAAAGCTTATGATCATGCATATCTTCAAGTAAATTTCATGATTTTTAAGTCAATTGATCATGCATTCATGTCATACCCTGATTTCAAGTTCAAGCTATGGTCATTAATTTTCAAAGTATGAATTATGACTATGTATTTCTATTATGATCATGAATTATAAGTATGTCTCAAATTATGGAATTTCATGCAAGTTATGAAGTAAGGTGACTTAGGTCCCTATGTGGTGACCTAAGGCATAATGATATGAATTATGTAAAAATGATTATAATGATGAAAGGACAATTCTCATATTATAAGTATGTTATGAAAATGAGCTACTCTATGATTTCAAGCCTATGATCATGACTATGACATATGATATTATGATCTTATGTTATGTATGTATTTCGTGGGATTTGACTTAGCACTGAGTGGACTTGAGGTGGGGGCCCTACCAAATGCCTTAGTAGCAGCCCCATGTCTCATAAACTATGTGCCACCATAGGTTGCCTTTATGGCCTAGCTAGTGAATCCACAAATAGCACATGTTCATGATGAGGAGTCTACCTTAGAAAAGTAGCCTCCTCCTTCTCGATGTGGGTATTATTGGATTCCATGATATAGCCCACATGGTCTTATTGTTGGTTATGGTTCCTATCCCACATATGTATGATCTCTTAAGTATGTTATGATTTTAAATTTATGCTTTTAAATGCTTTGGTCAATATGATTTTCTCATGACTTTACGTATTCCATCTTATCATGTGTTTTACTTGACCTTTGTATTCCATGATTTACGTTGTATGTCACGCCCTCATGCTTAGTACATTCCAATGTACTAATGCATACTTTTTGCCTACATTGTCTCATAATGTAGGGGTTGAGGTTGAAGATCCTAATCGTCCACATAACTAGTAGGCATTCCTGTCCGAAGGTGTTGTGGTGAGTCCTCATTGACCGAGGACTAGTTTCAAGTTGGTTATTGTTTCCTTTGCAAAAGACTTTTGTTTGCGTTGTATATTGAGGGTGAGCTAAGGGCATGTCTTAGCCCCCGCCCATACTCATGTTTAGAGGCATCTAGTTGGACATATGATTGAGTCTATGTTGTCATAAGATATTTTCAGATTTTTATTCATGATTTAGACTCTTTTATGATGTTTCCTCTTTTATATTTCACCTTATGTATGCTTATGATATGTACAAGAGGCTTGGTTGGAGCCCCTTCAGGGTTTTAATCATCATGTTAAGACTAGGCCCTAGGTCGAGTCACGACACTCTTTGACCATTGATGTCTTTGGTTTTGGACCCTAAGTTCTTTATACATTACGAGAAATGATCTGAGATATTTGACCCAAAGATTAAAAACAATTATAAGAGAACTTACTATAACTTTTGCCGACATTTATTTTGCAATTAGCTTGACTCCAAAACTTAACATATGACCATTGTGCTATTATAATACCTCATAACACAATATTCTTAGCATATTAGACACTCTTGACCTTATCCTATAGGTGCAAGTTACTTTAAACCTTCAGAACGGGCAGGTTGCTACCCGAGCCATTTCTTTAACTAGGAACCTTTGACCTAAAACTTTAGTTTCTTGTTATTACCACACATTTGCAGTATCTTTCTCCTGATGTACTATACCAAGTCATATACATATTATATAACCACGCCACGCTACGTATATTATTCAAGAAAAACATCATGGGGTTTCACATTCTATCCCCTTAAGAGCATTCGTCTGTGAATGGATTGATGGAATTCCTTGGTCGAATTCTTTTCCCACTAATACATTATTTGCAAGGCTATATTTGTTACATTTTCAAAGCTTAAATCAAATTCTGAAAATTTCAACTATTAGACTTTGTATAGCTATCTCGCAATAAGACATAAATTACACTTTCAAGTCATTTAAAATCCAATTAAGTTGTAAAGAAATAATTGCATATTTTTGAAATGTGATTCACCTTAAGCCATAAATAGATGGGGGTACTTCTTCATCATTTCCTCCTCAGCTTCCTAAGTCATTTCCTCGATGTTGTTATTTCTCCATAACACTTTACAAAAGCCATCTCTTTAGTTCAAAGCCTTTTTACCTGCCGATCTAATATAGCTGCTGGTACCTCCGCATAAAATAATCTTCAGCAACGCGAATATCCTTCTGCAACAAAGATACATGAAACACAGGATGGACTGCCTCTAATTCTGAAGGAAAATCAAGCTCGTGCGCCACCTTACCAATTCTCCAAATAACCTTATAAGGTCCAACATACCTGGGACTGAGTTTTCCTTTCTTTCCAAATCGCATGACACCCTTCATAGGTGATACTTTCAAGAAAACCCAATCTTCTACTTTAAGCTCTAGGTCTCATCGTCGAACATCTATATAAGACTTATGCCAACTCTATGTTGTATGCAGCCGGTCTATAATAAGATTTACTTTTTCAATCGCTTACTAGACTAGATTAGGACGTAGAAACTCTGCTTTTCTGACCTCGAACCAACCAATTGGTGACCTAAACTTTTGAGCATATAGTGTTTTCGTAAGAGGCTATCTAACTAATAGCTTGGAATTTTTTGTTCGATTGACGAAATCTTTCAAAGAATAAGGCCTTTTTTATGTTATTATAAGAAAAGTCAATAAGAGGTAAATAATCATCCTAGCTTCCATTAAAATACAACATGGAAGCACGTAATATATCCTCAATGGTCTGAATAGTACGCTCTGCCTGTCCATCGGTTTGTGGATGAAAATCGGTCCTAAGATTTACCTGAGTGCCTAGACCTCCAAAAATGTGTTGTAAATTAAGCCCCTCTATCAGAGATAATAGATATTGGAACTTCATGAAGGTGCACCATTTCTCAAATATAGAACTTGGCATAATCCTCGACTGAAAATGTCATCCTGATTGGCAAGAAATAAGCAAATTTCATCAACCTATCAAAAATTACCCAAATAGAATCATACCTCCATGATGTGCGATGCAACCCAGTGATGAAGTCTATATTTATCATGTCCCATTTCTGTAATGAAAGCTTAATATACCTAGTTAAGTCCCTAGGCCTATGATGTTCTACTTTAACTTGTTGGGAATTGGGACATTGGGCTACCATCTTTGCGATATCTTTCTTCATGCCATTCCATCAATAGATCTGTTGAAGGTCCTGGTACATCTTTGTCGCTCCAGAGTGAGATGTATATCTATAATAATGGGCCTTTACAAGAATCTTAGTGCAGAGCTCTTCGACTTTTTGTACACAAAAGTTACCCTGGTATTTGAGGACTCCATCTTCAGTTAGCTCAAATAAAGGTTGTTGCTGCTGTGGAATACCTTCCCTTAGTTTCATAAGCTCAGGATCCTCGTGATGTTGATCTTTCACTTTAGTAACAAAGGAGGATTCTTTTGTATTCTTAACGACAACACCTCTACCCTTTACATCTACCAATCATGCCTACAAATTAAATAGCTAGCATAAAGCTTTGGTCATTTTGGCCTTATTATCTTCAACATGGCTTAGAATATCCATGGACTTTCGGCTAAGTGCATCAGCAACAACTTAGCTTTGTTGGGATGATATAAAATGTCAATATTATAGTACTTTAATAATTCTAGCCACCTTCTTTTCCGTAGATTCAAATCCCTCTGCTTAAAAAAAATACTGAAGATTCTAGTGATCAATGAAAACATCAATATGCACTTTTTATAGATAATTCTGCCAAATCTTTAGGGCTAAGACAAATGCGGCTAACTCAAAATCATGTACAGGATAGTTCTGATCATGTTTCCACTATTTTCTGGAGGCGTATGCGATAATCTTACCATGTTGCATAAGAAAACAACCTAGTCTAATTCTCGAGGCATCACAATATACAGCATAACCCACGTTGCCATCAGAAAGAGTCAAAATAGGTTCCATGGTAAGCCTTTTGTTTAGCTCCTGAAAATTCTTTTAGTATGCCTCAATCCATTGAAACTTAGCTCCTTTAAAGGTAGAGGAAAATCCCTTCACAAACTTTCAGAAATACCTGGCCAAGCCTAAAAAGCTAAGAACCTCTACCAGATTCAAGGGCCTTGGCCAAGTCATCACAACTTCAATATTTTGGCCATCAACTTTGATACCAGCGCCGATAATAACATGACCAAGAAAAGCTATAGAAGTTAGCCAAAATTCATATTTAGAGAATTTAGCATATAACTTGTAGTCCTAAAGAGTCTGCAATACAGCTCGCAAGTGGTCCGCATGCTTGGTTTCTTACTGTGAATAAGCACAATCACAAATTCATCCAAGAATGGTTTGAATACCAGATTTATAAGATCCATAAAGGATGTTGGGGCATTTGTAAGCCTAAAAGACATAACATGGAATTCAAAATGGCCATACCTCATCTTAAATGTTATTTTTTGGATATCAATATCCCTGACCCACAGTTGATGATAACCAAATCATAAGTCGATCTTTGAAAATAATTTGGCACCAGGTAGCTTGTCGAACAAGTCATCAATCGTGGAAGATGATATTTATTTTTAATAGTGACTTTATTTAGTTGTCTGTAGTCAATGCACATCCCAAAGGAGGCATCTTTATTTCAAACAAAGAGTACTAGAGCACCCCATGGGGATATACTTGGCCAAATAAAGCCTTTATCAAGTAAGTCCAGTTGTTCCTTCATTTCCCTTAGCTACGTATGAGCCATTTTTTGAGGATGAATGGATATAGGCTGCGTATCAGGAAGCAAATCTATAGCAAAATCAATTTTCCTTTTGGAAGGAATTCCTGGAAGTTCGTTAAGGAATACCATTAGGAATTCACTCACAATAGGAACTGACTAAAGAGTCACTAACTCCTTATATATATCCCTAACATGAACCAGATGGTATATACAATCTTTAGCAATAAATATTCGAGCCCTGAGGTATGAAATAAACTTACCCTTTGGCGTGGCTGGGTTACCTTTCCATTCAAGGCTAGGCTCACCTGAAAAATGAAATTGGACAAGCTTTACACGACAATCAATGTTTGCATAACATGCTTCCAACCAATCCATACCCATAATGATATTGAAGTCTAACATAATCAATTTAACTAAATCAGCAGAGGTTGGGTGGTTATTAATTAACATTGTACAACCTCGATAGACATGACTAGCTATAATAGAGTTGCCAATCGGTGTAGACACCTCAATTGACTACGATAACAACTCAAACCTCATATCAAGCTTACCCATAATAAAAAGAGTAATATATGAAAATATAGATCTGGGATCATCGATTCATAAAAAACATGAGAATGTATCTTCAATATACCAGTGACAACCTCTGGGGATGCCTCTGAATCATATCGGTCTGTAAGTAAATAAAAGTTGTTTTGGCCACTACTAGAATCTGATGTGTCTCCTCTATCTCTTCTCCAACCACGACCATGAGTAAACTGTGGACCTGTTCAGGGAGCACGGACTAAGGGTGAAGAGGCTAATATGGATCCTAAAAGATGAGCTGGTGCACCTCTACCTAATCTCAGGCACTGGATAGTAAAATGTCATGTCTTCCCATAATTATAAGATGCACATGAACCCTTTCTACACTACCCGGTGTGCGGCTTACCACACTATGTACATGGTGGAGTAGGTTGTCTCATTTGTGTGGAACGCTTCTATCGATGGCCCTCAGGCTGGCTGAAGCTCTATTCCGATCCTGACTGAATATAACAATCAAACCACTGACCCTACATCTATGGTTGGAAAATACCTGTTGGCCGAAGGGGATATCGAGGTAGTGGGGGTATAAAATCACTTCGTGGATCCCTATACTACCTAATAGTATGGGCCCTCTTACTCTTCCCCTTGTCCATATGGGTATCACAAATCCGGAGAGAAATATCCTTTAGAGTCTGAGCGAAAAACTGCATGTGGGAAATCTCTACATCATCCGATAGGGATGCTACCTTATAGTCTCTAATCAGATGATCCCCTAAACCATCCACATAATGATGAACTCTAGACCTTATAATGCGTACAATATCAGATACATACCTCACCAAAGAATTAAATTTATGGCTATAAAAGAGATATTGAGCCTCATATATAATGGAGAATCAAGTCTGGAACAAGCAACTTTTGGTGGGATGATTGGCTAGGGGTAGGTCCATTAGCATACTACAATGAAAGTCTACCTAGATTGAATAACACTACTGTCTATGATCTAATGGAGAATGGAGGATGGAAGGCAGAGGAAGTAAGGAAACATGCACCCCCTCAACTGGTGTGCAAAATTCTCAGCACTCCCATCAGCTATATTCCAAATATGCAGGATCAAGCCATCTGGAAGCCTAACTCTCATGGAAACTTCACTTGTGCATCAGCTTGGGAGTTAGTAAGAAAGAAAAAGACAAGATCTCTCACTAACAGCAACATATGGCACAATAGCATTCCTTTCAAGGTCTCTTTTCTTTTATGGAGAGCTTTCAGACTTAAGCTACCCACAAATGACAGAATTGTGGCCTTTGGACAGGAGCCTGCTACATGCTCTTGCTGCTATAAAGCAGGTCTTGATGATGTAGACCATATCCTTGTTTCAGACTACTTTGCACAATATATTTGGAAGCACTTCTCAGGGTACTGGGGTCTACAACACAGCAACACTCCTCTAAAAAACCTATTGATGAGATGGTGGCTAATCAAAACTAACAATGAGCTTCATAAGTTAGTAATGCAAGCCATCCCCATTTTTATGTGCTGGAATCTATGGAAGAATAGATGTGCATGCAAGTATGGAGGCAAGAAGTCTAATGCTACTAGAGTAATATTCTCAATATCCAAAGATCTATACATGCTTATCTATACTGTGTATCCATATATTAATTTGCCAAGTAAGTAGGCAGATTTAGTTACCATGGTTGAAAAAAGCCAACATGAGTTAAGAATAACCAAAGTATGTTGGACTAAACCACAACCTACAATGATTAAGCTCAACACAGATGGGAGTGCCCTTAACAATCTAGGAAAGATAGGGGCAGGGGGCATTCTTAGGGACCATAATAGAGTGCTGATATATGCCTTTGAATCTCCACTAGGCTTTGGTTCTAATAACCAAGCTGAAGTACAAGCAGCCCTTATTGGTATTCAATGGTGTCTACAACATAGCCACAGTAGGGTAGCCCTGGAAGTAGACTCTGAGCTACTGATCAAGTAGCTCAAACAAGAGATGAAACCACCGTGGAATATTCACACCTATCTCACTGAGCTGCAGTTATTGATTAGCAAGATGGAAAGCTTCCACTGCAGACATATCTTTAGGGAAGCTAATTTCCCTGCAGATACACTCTCAAAAGAAAGCCACATGAAGGACCATACACAATACTACTACAGTTTTCAACAACTTCCAAAAGAGACCAAGGGATATTACAAAATGGACAAAGTTGGCATGGCTAGCTTTAGGAGAACAAAGATGAAGAAGATCCACCAACCACCTTGAAGGATATCACTAATCATGCTCTAGTGTTAGTTTCCATTCAAGTACATTTATTCACACTTTTTTAATACTAGCTGATATATATAATGATATCCAAGACCATTGTAAAAGGGGGAGTCTCCCTAGTTTACTTCTTTCCTAGAATAATTACCATACCACTAGAGATAAGGGATAGAGTAGCTATCTTCTCTTCTCTTGTCCTTTTGTTTATGCAGGTAGTTGCAGACATGGAAAATGTCAACCAGCAATACAACAGCATACAACATCCACCACATGGAACTCTATTTAACAGCAATCAAAAAGGAAACTCTGGTTCTATTATTGTTTTCTATTGTGTGTCTCATTGTGCAGGTTTAATTCTACTTTGAGCCTGGGGTTGGAGTTGCAGTAGCTGAGTTTGAAGTTATTGCACCAACATATCAACAACATCACATGTAGATGCTACAGCAGCAGCAACTACATTACAGAGATGCAGCAACAACAACATAAGAATGTTGTAGAGATGCAGCGCAGGAATCAGCAATGGGATTTCTCCTTTTGTTTGTCTATCTTGTGCAGGTACTCTGAAGAGTTGATCTTGATCATAAGTAAGGGTCTCCTCTTGGGAGTAGCTTGCAACAACAAGCATCTTAACCCCCTCTACTATGGAAGTAACATGGAGATACCCAAGGACCTGCAGCAGACTATGACCAAAATGCAGTAGGGTATGATGTGCAGGGTGATTTGGACCATATGGACCTGCACCAAGGTCTCCAAAATTTGCAGGACTGCAGCAAATACTATAGCAGCAAGACCCAAGAAGTCTCATCTCAAACGGATAATTGGAGACGTTAGGTGAGCGAGCTTGAAAAAGTCAGTTGTCTTAAGCCTAAAGAGGGAGCATTTTGCTATTTGGAAGTTCCAACCTGTGCAAAATGCCTCAAAATCTTGCAGGACAAAAGAAAAGAATGTTTGTGCAAGTCTCAAGGAGTTTCATCTCAATCGGATAATTGGAGATGTTAGGAGAGCGACCTTGAAAAAGTAAACAGGCTCTAAAACACTTTTAGAGGTCCTTTCCTTTTTGCTAGCTTGTGCAAGTTCTTTCTTGATTTTGTTTGTTTGTTGTATTGTTGCAGGTTGCTGGAGTGCTACATCAACATTCATTAACAACAACTACATGAAGGACATCAAAGATACAACCACCAAATCAAATAGAAACTCTAAGACTGCTACACAAGGCCCATCCTAGTTTTTCTGTCTGGTTGGTTGTTCGTTTTTTTTTATGGTTTTTGTGTAAGTACAACACCTGATGGGGCACCTTGGCAAATAAAAGGCATCAACATAGAGACAGCAACCTTACAAGCTAGGACTTCACCAACACATCAACTCTCCACTCAAGCCAATTCCCTCACTGCAACACCTGAAGTCCATAGATCCTCACATTAAGGGAGACAACTACTTGGCTTACTTGGACCTCATCATCACAGCAACACTACTAAATACCAGGTTCCTGGTCTCAACACCTGCAACAGCTTTTGTGCACCCCAGCTACAACGTTAAAGTTGAGAATGCTTGAGTTCTCAGAGCACCAGCAGCCATCAACATCCAACATCTATACCAACAATTTGCAGCACTCAAAGAGCAACTACAAGTCATTACTACTTCATACATCAGCTTCCAGACTTGCTTGTTGGGAGAGGCAATAAGGAGCTGGTTACAGGAATGCAGCAACCTTCCTTGGCTGCTTGTATCAAGAAGCTGCCTACAGGTTTGCAATAGCCATCACACCTCCCATACTTGTTTGGATCTTTGGTTGCTTGGTTGTGCAGGTACACAAAGTCTCAGACAAAGGGAGACAATAGCCACACAAGCAAGGGCTTAGGGAGGCATCACATACAAGTTTCACTACACAACTACTCTATCTTTTATGATCCTCAACAACAACCTCAAGGCTACTGGCTGCTATATCTCCATTTACTTCCTATCCTTTCATCCTCCTTAACTACTCATCCTTATACTGATGTTGTTGCATATTTCCTTGGACTTACTTGGTATGACAAGACTAAAAAGGGCAAAGATGAAAAGAATTTTCCCATCCCATGCGAGATAGAAGTTTCATATACTTTTTTCTTCTTCAATTTAGCTATGTCTGATACGTAGCATAGTTGAATAGGAATAGTGTAGGTTACTCTGTTTTTTCTCATGGAAGGGGAGAGTCTCCCTCATTTATGCTTTCCTAGTCGATTTGTACTGGGAGGAGTCCTCTTATAGGTTTACTGCTTTCTAGTTATATTTAGCCTCTCTTTTGTATCGGGGATGAGCTAGCTGACCTTAATAGGTTAGCCAACTTATGAACCAACATAGGATCGGAGGTAAGGTTTATGTCCCCCTCCTTGTATTTTTATTTTGTTTATTTATGTTAAGACTTGGGGGTGCTGTTCAACCCCTGACTGTGCACAAGAGGTGGGAGCCTCGTGTAGGGTCTGTTCCCTTAAAAAAATGCCTCAAGATGATAAGCTCGTCAAGATGGGCCTCTCAAACCTCTCATGGTAGATAATGGGATAGAAAAGCCTCAAAGAATTCCTCTCTCTCTACTGGCGGAGCATCAGGTCCTTTGGATCACTCCCATGCCTCATACCAAATGATGGCTAAATCACATAGCCAAAAATAAGCCAACTCCAAAGCCTCGGTGATAGAGGCGTGCATTACCCTTAATAATGTATACATATGGTCTATAAAGTCCTAAGTTCCTCAGTGGAACCAAATCTCATAAATAATAGAGGGGCAAGGTAAAGAAATTCTCATACCTTTGAGATTTCTGTCCAATCTCTCGGAGCATTTGCTCCCAACTCTAACTATTGCTAATACATAGAAACCATCCTAGTCAGTAACAAAACTGTCTGCCTCATCCCCTGCTCCCTAGTCTCTAGTTGGGGGAAAAAAGGTATTGTAGGTCATGTGCCCCTAGTTGCCTCAGGTACCTATGGAACATGTGAGGTTGTGGGTAATACATTTTCTCGGGCATCAATAGGAGATGGGAAATCCGGTACTAGATGTACTGGCGACTCATGGTATGATTCCAAGGGAAATCTATCTATCTGACCTGGTAGGGAATGACTGATACCTTCCTCTGTATCCATGCCTCTCTCTCAATATGCCATCTCCTAGGTGTAGTATCTTATAAGATAAGAGAAATAAAGCATGATTTATATTTCAAAAGTTCTTATAATTTCCCTCTATAGCAAGATTTATTAATTAATAGAAACATAACCATTCCTAAATGCCTCATAGCCTCCTGATTATAAGTGTGGTGTACAACACACCCATAAGCAAGACTCTACTAGATACGGCTTGGGGACTCCCTTAGATACAAACTGCTTTGATACCAAGTTTTTCACACCTTAAAATAGGGGAGGTGCGATTGACACTCGATACCGTAATTAATCGAGTTAGCCATAGAACATACTAGCTAACTAAACTGAGGGACCAAAAGATTGGGTAGCACAACATCTAAAATATTAAGCCTGGACCTGAATAATAGTAAATCATATAATCAAAGGTAGATAAGCCAAGATGATAAAGTACTAGAAACCCAACGAGGCTGCAACTGAAGACATACATGTATACACAAATATATAAATATGCCAAGCCTATGGGCTGGAGACTGAAAGCTCCAAAAAGAAAACCCAGAATGTTGTGTCCACAATATCCTTTAAGAGTATCATAAGAACTGTCAGAACAAGGCCCCGACTATATCCAAACTGTACAACAAAAGTAAACATCCTATGAAAGCTCTGGGAAGAGAAGAAGCTTACCAACTCATAGTTGAATCCCGAATCCTAGTAGAGGGATCAATCAGAATCCCTACCTGGACCTGCATGCATGAAATAAAAATGTAGTGCCCCTAGGGGGCATGACATCAGTACGAATAAAATGTATTGGTATGTAAGGCAAAAAGTAGAATTATAAATAGCTGTTATAAAAGGGTAATCGAGATACCACCCGACACTGGAACTCTGATAACCTCTATGGACGACATCCAACCTCATAGTAATCAAATATGCATGATATTCTAGTGTAATCATATGTCATGAATACATACATACATACATACATACATACACACATACACACATGCGCGCACGCGCGCACACATACATACACACACATACATACATATATATATTGATGCAAATGCATGATATACCCAACCAAATACTAGCAATGGCGTCTATTCCGGTAGCTAACTGGCATCATATTACCAACTTGTGGCTATCTGTACAATATATATAGTCTTCTGGTCAAGTAGTCCCCTTACCTGTGATTATATCTCGGAGTCCATGCATAACATGCCATGTATGATATGAACTTTGAATGCACCTATTAGGCCATAACAAGAACTTAGCCAATCCTAGCTCATTAGTACTCTTATTCTCATAATTCTGTAATTATTTTTGTATAGCATGTAAACGCCTCATGGAACCTCATAAGCTTTTCAAATAAGCTTGAAAACTTAACTCGACTTTTTAGAAAAATAACTTATGTCACGACCCAAGCCTAGGGCCTAGACGTAACACGGTGAATGAGGAACCCAAAGATACCTCACCCAAGCCTCTTAGTATTTATTTAGCCTTTCATAGGTGATAAAAATTAAATGAAAAGAGGAAACAAGAGGAAAGAGGGACTATGGGAAATCATCATAGCAAACATCAATAGTCAAGATATTTCTTATATTTGTCATAGTACCTCTATTCTTAGACTTGGCGGGGGCTAAGACATGTCCCTAGCTCACCCTCAAATAAAGTACCATAGTAGATATCTAAAGTTCTTCAACATAGCATAAACTATAAAGGAAAAGGAGTATTATTCCTAAAATATGGGAACTCTCCAAAAGTAACTTTCAAGCAATCCCAACTAGACACATAGAGGAGAATGAGGAGGAGCACCGATACCTACGTGGTGATATCATATATGCAAAAGAGTAAGCATTAGTACTTTGAATGTACTAAGTATGTGACAAATGCAATGTATGTCATCATAATGTGAATTTGATCAAGATAGAAAACACACTAAGAAAATCATTAAATCATGATAGTAATTCGTGAACAACCTTAATGCAATTTGGAATCCATAATGGATTCATGTGAAAACATAAACACTATAATGATAATCATTAGTCAATGTAAAAAGTCATTTGCCTTAAAGAATGTCATAATACGATAAGGTGATACAATGGGTCATTTTAAAACCATGAAGTCATTTGAAATACTATTTGAAACTATGAGACTTGGCCAATGCAATATAGGAACCATCATGAATCATAAAAGAACTTAAACACTATAATAGATTTCATGAGTTATTATAGGAAAACATATACTTTGAAAATACCATGAATTGTGATGAAGTATACCATAAATCCTTTGGGAGAAACCTTTAACCTTGTGAGAGCACATACTTTACCTTGTGAGAGATACCGCTATAGCTTAAATATTTTGAGAGAGACTTTTTACCTTTTTGTAAGAGCAACCGTTAACCAACATAAACCATATGAGCTATAACATGGAGTCCCAATATTATCCCTACATCAGAAAAAAAGGAATACTACTTGCTAAGGTAGACTCTATCATGGCTAAGTGGATCCACTAAGCAGTTGTGTGAATCGGGTACTCACCCCTGGTTCTTAGACTCGGGTACTCACTTCTAAGCCTTGATATTTTAGGTACTCACCTCTAGAGATTTGGATATTTGCCTCTAATCCTTTTATACCTATGGTGACACATAGTTCTAGGACATGGTATTCACCTCTAGTCCAACTCGGTTCTAGGTAAGCTCTTAATAGAATAGACTAGTCATAAAACATAAAGTCAACATCATGTGGGAGGGGCCATATCTACTATCTATCCACTATTTATAAATACATAATCATAGAATAGCTCCTTAATCATTAATTAGGTGAGAGATCCTTCACCAACATTCTTACTTAACTCGAATTTCATCATTCTTTCATTCCATAAGACTCTCTTTTTATCACAGATATTGCTTTCATAAACATTCATTTGGAGTCAAAACCTTTCAAGTCGAACTTCATTGAAAATATAGTAGAACTAGGTGGGTTCTATTCAATTCATCTTTCAAATATGCTTTTTAAAAGAACCATGCATGAACATTATCAATTGATGCAACACCCCCTAAAAACGTTGTATATGGTATTACAATTCTTGATGAAAATGATATTTCTTTTGTATTTTGAGCATACCTTTTCATATATTGGTCCAAATTAGGTGATTCAAATTTTTAAATAACTAAAACATTATTACCTACAACTTTCATGAATATCATATCTTACAATTCGGAGGCTAAGTAGGTCAACTAAATTAATCTTAACAAGACCTGGTGTTGTGACGAAATGTAATAATTGTAGAAGAAAAATCATATCTCACTGCAGGATGCTCCAAATCAGTTGATTCTTGAACTACATGAAATAATACTTCTAGAGATACAATTCATATGGACATTAAATCCTAATTATAAAGTTATCTTGTTCAAACATATCTCTGAAAAAGGATATTTTGTAAAAAGAAGATTCATCTCACCAACATAGAAGATCTAGATCCATTTGACATCACCAATTACATCAATAGTCCTCAATTTAACATCAACCATGACATCACAATCCTCTATTAAATTTTCAAAGTTTTCTTTATAATTATTTTAACTATTGTAGGTCCCTCTTTCACACCTATAAATACTCACCTTATTTCATCATTTTGTTTATCAGGATTTCTCAGGCAACTCTTCTCTCTATACACTTCTTCACTCATTCTCAAAATATAGTTTTAGTTCTTAGTAGTGTAGAAATACTATTTTGGTGATTCATATACTCTGAGTAGTACACAAAATGCTCCGATGAGAAAAAAAGACTAGGATTCAAGAGTGTTCATTAAGTCCTTTGATTCTGAACAACGCTTTGAATTCCAAGTATGTAAGGCTGTAATAAGAGTATTTCTTCCACTCTCATTCCTATAGTATTTTTATTATATAATAAATTATATTTATTTTCTTTAAGCTTTACTCTAAGGTATGTGAGTATTTATCCATGGATTTTTCCACCCTTGTAGTTCAAAACTCTTTTAACTAAATTTCTTGATTTTAAGTTAGATTTTCTTACGGATAATTCTTATTTCTACTTAATAGCATAAATCATAGTTAAACTAATGATTATTGGTCTATTTTGATGCAAAATAATTTCATATGTATGAATTAATGGTTTGCAAGTAATTTCTCTGTTTATCTCTTTAAAAGCTCTTGAAATTCATGGTGGGTTGTTTAAAGCATGATTTTTAATTAATGGAATTCAAAGTATTTATGCATAATTTCATTTACATACATGTTTGAAAGTTGAAGTGACTTAAACCCACCTAGTTTTACTATATTTTGATTGAAGTTTGACTTGAAAGCTTTGACTCCAAATAAATATTTATGAAAGCAATGTCAATGATAAAAAAAGGAGTCTTATAAGATAAAAGAATGATGAAATACTACGAATGATGGATTCTTTATGCTTTAAGAGCAATTATTCCATATTTTAATTACTAAAAATTTTAATGAGCTATTCCACCGAATGTGATATTTTAAATTCTCAAGTTATATGCTATGACAATTTTAAAGTATTAAACTATTCTGTGGGATTAACACAACACCGAATGATACATTGAGGTGGGATTCAGTAAGGGAATCCTAGTAGAACCCCTTATCTCATTAACTATGTGTCAACATATGAGCCCTTGTAGGCTTATGCTAATGAATTCACAAATAGCCCTTAAAGTTAAAGTTAAAAAAATGAATGAAGTTGACAGAGTTCTACTCGGCAAGTAGTCTCTCCGGCCAACGTAGGGGGTTATGTTGGAATCCATGTAATAACTCGCATGGTATTAAATATCAGTTATGGTCATTTTTCCACAAAATAAATATTTTAAAGGATATCTATATAATTGATTATGCATGCATTGCATTATGTTTCATATTACATAAATATTTTAATGTTTCCTCAATGTTCATGCATGCCTAAAAACTTAGTACATTCAAAGTACTAAGACATACTTTTTTGCCTACATGATATCACCATGTAGGAATCAGTGCTCCTGCTTGTTCTCCTCCACGTGGCTAGTTGAGATTTTATTTGAAGACTACTTTTGGTGAGTTTCGATGTTCCAGAAACAATATTCATTTATCTGTCTAGCTTATGATATGTTGATATCTTTAGACACTTACTATGGTATTTCTTTCTATTATGATTGAGGGTAAGCTAGGGACTTATTTTAGACTCAATAAATCTAAAGGTTAGAGATATTGTTGGACATATGTAGGTTGAAAATTTACTATTATGGTTTTTGCTTATTACTTATTGTCATTACCTATTAAAGGCTAAAAGAATGCTAAGAGACTTGTTTTAAGTACTTTCGAGTTTCTCATTCGCCATGTCACATCTAGGCCCTAGGCTTGGGTCGTGACAAGATTGGTATCAAAGCTTGAGGTTTTGAATAGTCCTCGGAGTCCAACATACCGCATCAAATAGGATATTGTTCATGGTTTTGAAGCTTCCCATAACTTTGAATAGGAGACTATGAGATGTTTAGGAAAGTTTTTACTTTTTTTAAATTCATGTCGTGCCTTAGAGTGTCCTAAGATTTCCTCTAACTAACGTCCCATTTCTTGTTCTTTGGATAATGATTCATGAAAGAGCACCTCCAAAAGCAAGGGTTGACGATGAGGACCAAGCTTTTCCGATTCCTAATACCCCACATCATGAGGAGGGGGGTAACCCATGCCAAGTTTCGCAATATCATTATGTTGCTGGCTCAATTCATAGCCAACCAAGGGTATAAAGGTGTTCCTCCTCCCTAAATACAAAATTCGGTCTCTAAGATTCGGGATTTCCAAAGGATGAATTAGCTCGAGTTTGATGGTTCTAAAATAGATGAGGATCATATGGAGTTTATTGATGATGTGTATCGGATTGTGGCTATCATGGTGTGCCACCGAATTAGAAATCCATGCTAGTGGCCTATTAACTCAAAGGTGTGGCTCATGTGTGGTATGAACAATGGGTTATTGAGAGGGATGAAGAAATGGAGTTGATAGGATGGAAAAAGTTCAAAGGTGCCTTTTTAGACCGCATATTTCCGTTGGAGCTAAGGGAGGCCAAAATCCAAGAGTTTATCAACCTCCGTTCAGGGAGTATGAGAGTCAGGGAGTATGCTCTCAAATTCACTAAGTTGTCAAAGTATGCTCCCTTCATGGTCTCCGATCCAAGAGCTAGAATGAGCAAGTTTATTTTCGGTGTCTCAAGCTTGGTTTCTAAGGAATGTAAAATGGCCATGTTGGTAAAGGATATGGACATCTCTCGGTTAATGACTTACATAGAACAAATTGAAGAAGAGAAGTTGAGAGAGAGATCAATGGGGCTCAAAAAGGCTAGAGTGGATGGTGAATAGTTTAATCCTCAAAGGTCCAGTTATTATAATAATGGCAAAGGCCAAGGAGGGAAATGGTTTGTGGGACAAGGTTCAACTAATACTCCATCTTCATGGTTCAACAAGGACAAGGGTGCTAACCCAAGAGAATTTTGGTGCTCAAACATTCCCCACTTGCAAGAAGTGTGGAAGAACTCACAAAGAGGAATTCTTAGCTGGCTCCAATTCATGCTTCAAATGTGGCAAGCCTGGCCACCATGCTAGGGATTGTATAGGTGGTAGTTGTAGGCATAGAGGCCAAATTTCTCATGGTCAACAATCCCAAGGAGGTGGCCAACGCACCAACAACTTTTATGCCTTGCATGGGAGATAAGAGGTTAAGGATGCACCTAATGTCGTTACCAATACGTTAAAGGTCTTTGCTTTTGATATGTATGTTTATGAAATCAATATTAATAATAAAAACGGAGTCTTATAAAATAAAAGAATGATGAAATGTTATGAATGATGGATACTTTATGCTATAAGGACAACTCTTCCATATTTGAATAACTAAAGATTTTAATTAGCTATTCCACCGAATGTGATATTTTGAATTCTCAAGTTATATGCTATGACAATTTTAAAGTATTAAACTATTTCGTGGGATTGACCTAGCACTGAATGAGGCATTGAGGTAGGATTCAGTTAGAAAATCCTAGTAGCAACCCCTTGTCATTATTATGGTTTTTGCTTATTATTTATTGTCATTACCTATGAAAGGCTAAAAGAATGCTAAGAGACTTGTTTGAGGTACTTTCAGGTTTCTCATTCGCCATGTCACAGTTATGCCCTAGGCTTGGGTCGTGACAAGCTTGGTATCAAATCTTGAGGTTTTGAATAGTCCTCAGAGTCCAACATACCGCATCAAATAGGATATTGTTCATGGTTTTGAAGTGTGCCATAACTTTGAATAGGAGACTATGAGATATTTAGGAAAGTTTTCACTTCTTTCAAATTCATGTCATGCCTTAGAGTTTCCTATGATTTCCTCTAACTAATGTCCCATTTCTTGTTCTCTAGATAATGATTCATGAAAGAGTACCTCCAAAAACAAGGGTTGATGATGAGGACCAAGCTCATCCGATTCCTAATGCCCCACATCATAAGGAGGGGGTAACCCATGCCAAGTTTTGCAATATCATTACATTGTTGAATCAAGTCATAGCCAATCAAGGGCATAAAGGTGTTCCTCCTCCCTAAATACAAAATCCAGCCTCTAAGATTCAGGATTTCCAAAGGATGAATTAGCCCAGGTTCAATGGTTCTAAACTAGATGAAGATCCTATTGAGTTCATTGATGAGGTGTATCAGATTATGGCTATCATGGGTGTGCCACCGAATTAGAATTCCGCGCTAGTGGCCTATTAACTCAAAGGTGTGGCTTATGTGTGGTATGAACAATGGGTTATTGAGAGGGATGAAGAAATAGAGTTGATTGGATGGAAAGAGTTCAAAGGTGCCTCCTTAGACCGCATATTTCTGTTGGAGCTAAGGGAGGCCAAAATCTAAGATTTCATCAACCTCCGTCTATGGAGTATGAGATTCAGGGAGTATGATCTCAAATTCACTAAGTTGTCAAAGTATTCTTCCTTCATGGTCTCCAATCTAAGAGCTAAAGCAATTTTATTTTCGGTGTCTCAAGCTTGGTGTCCAATGAATGTAAAATGGAAATGTTGGTAAAGGATATAGATATCTCTCAATTAATGACTTACGCAGAACAAATGGAAGAAGAGAAGCTAAGAGAGATCAAGGGGCTCAAAAAGACTAGAGTGGATGGTGGAGGGTTTAATCCTCAAAGGTCCGATTATTGTAACAATGGCAAAGGACAAGGTGGGAAATAGTTTATGGGACAAGGTTCCACTAATACTCCTTCTTCATGGTTCAATAAGGACAAGGGTGCTAACCCAAGAGAATTTTGGTGCTCAAACATTCCCCGCTTGCAAGAAGTATGGAAGAACTCACAAAGAGGAATTCTTAGCTAGCTCCAATTCATGCTTCAAATATGGTAAGCCTGGCCACCATGCTAGGGATTGTCTAGGTGGAAGTTGTAGGCTTTGAGGCCAAATTTCTCATGGTCAACAAGCCCAAGGAGGTGGCCAACGCACCAACCGATTTTATGCCTTGCATGGGAGATAAGAGGTTGAGGATGCACCTAATGTCGTTACCAATATGTTAAAGGTCTTTGCTTTTGATATGTATGTTTATGAAATCAATATTAATAATAAAAATGGAGTCTTATAAAATAAAAGAATGATGAAATATTATGAATGATGGATTCTTTATGCTATAAGGGCAATTCTTCCGTATTTGAATAACTAAAGATTTTAATTAGCTATTCCACCAAATGTGATGTTTTGAATTCTCAAGTTATATGCTATGACTATTTTAAAGTATTAAACTATTTCGTGGGATTGACCTAGTAATGAATGAGGTATTGAGGTGAGATTTAGTTAGGAAATCCTAGTAGCAACCCCTTGTCTTATTAACTATGTGCCAACATAAGAGCCCTTGTAGACTTAGGCTAATGGATCCAGAAATAGCCCTTAAAGTTAAAGTTAAAGAAATGAATGAAGTTGCCAGAGTTCTACTCGGTAAGTAGTCTCCCTGCTCAATGTAGGGGATTATGTTGGATTTCATATAATAGCTCGCATGGTCTTAAATGTCGGTTATGGTAATCTTCCCACAAAATGAATATTTTAAAGGATATCTATATAATTTATTATGCATACATTGCATTATGTTTCATATTACATAAATATTTTAATATTTCCTCAATGTTCATGCATGCCTACATACTAAGTACATTCAAAGTACTAACGCTTACTCTTTTGCCTACATGATATCACCATGTAGGGATCGGTGCTCCTCTTTGTTCTCCTCTATGTGGCTAGTTGAGATTTTGTTTGAAGACTACTTTTGGTGAGTTCCGATGTTCTAGGAACAATACTCCTTTATCTTTATAGCTTATGATATGTTGAGATCTTTAGACACTTACTATGGTATTTCTTTCTATTATGATTGAGGGTGAGCTAAGGACTTATTTTAGCCCCGTTAAATCTAAAAGTTAGAGGTATTATTGGACATATGTAGGTTGAAAATTTACTATTATGGTTTTTGCTTATTATTTATTATCATTACCTATGAAACGCTAAAAGAATGTTAAGAGGCTTATTTGAGGTACTTTCGGGTTTCTCCTTCTCCATGTCACATCTAGGCCCTAGGCTTGTGTTGTGACAATCTTGGTATCAAAGCTTGAGGTTTTGAATAGTCCTAAGAGTCTAACATACCACATCAAATAGGAAATTTTTCATAGTTTTGAAGCTCTCCGTAACTTTGAATAGGAGACTATGGGACGTTTAGGAAAGATTTCACTTCTTTCAAATTCATGTCGTGCCTTAGAGTGTCCTAAGATTTCCTCTAACTAACATCCCATTTCTTGTTCTCTAGATAATGATTCATGAAAGAGCACCTCCAAAAGCAAGGGTTGACGATGAGGACCAAGCTCCTCTGATTCCCAATGCCCCACATCATGAGGAGGGGGTATACCATGCTGTGTTTCGCAATATCATTACGTTATTGTCTCAAGTCATAGACAACCAAGGGCATAAAGGTGTTCCTCCTTCCTAAATACAAAATTCAGCCTCTAAGATTCGGGATTTCTAAAGGATGAATTAGCCCGAGTTCGATGGTTCTAAACTAGATGAGGATCCTATGGAGTTCATTGATGAGGTGTACCAGTGGCTACATGGGTGTACCATTGAATTAGAAGTATACGCTAGTGGCCTGTTAACTCAAAGGTGTGGCTCATATGTGGTACGAATAATGGGTTATTGAGAGGGATGAAAAAATGGAGTTGATAGGATGGGAAGAGTTCAAAGCTGGCTTCCTACACAATTTATTTCCATTGGAGCTAAGGGAGGACAAAATCCAAGAGTTCATCAACCTCCGTCCAAGAAGTATGAGAGTCAGGAAGTATGCTCTTAAATTCACTAAGTTGTCAAAGTATGCTCCCTTCATGGTCTCCGATCTAAGAGCTAGGTTGAGCAATTTATTTTCGGTGTCTCAAGCTTAGTGTTCAAGGAATGTAAAATGGCCATGGTTGTAAAAGATATGGACATCTCTTGGTTAATGACTTACGCAGAACAAATTGAAGAAGAGAAGCTGAGAGAGAGATCAAGGGGGCTCAAAAAGGCTCGAGTGGATGGTGGAGGGTTTAACCATCAAAGGTCTGATTATAGTAACAATGGCAAAGTCCAAGGTGGGAAATGGTTTGTGGGACAAGGTTCCACCAATAGTCCTCCTCCATGGTTCAACAAGGACAAAGGTGCTAACCTAAGAGAATTTTGGTGCTCAAACTTTCCCCGCTTGCAAGAAGTGTGGAAGAACTCACAAAAAGGAATTCTTAGCCGGCTCTAATGTATGCTTCAAATGTGGCAAGCCTGGCCACCATGCTAGGGATTATATAGGTGGCAGTTGTAGGCATCGAGGCCAAATTTATCATGTTCAACAAGCCCAAGGAGGTGGCCAATGCACCAACTACTTTTATGCCTTGCATAGGAGAAAAAAGGTTGAGGATGCACCCAATATCATTACCGGTATGTTAAAGGTCTTTGCTTTTAATGTGGATGCATTATTAGATCTAGGTACAAATTTATCGTTTGTTTCTCTATTCCTTGATAATAGGTTTGATGTGTAACTCAAAATGTTATTAGAGCCTTATTTGGTGTTTACCTTCGGTTGTGAGCCGGTTGTTGCTAGAAATGTCTATAGGGGTTGTTTTGTGTCTATCTTGCATAAATTTATTCCTTGTGATCTCATTAAGCTTGACATGGTAGATTTATATGTCATTCTTGGGATGGATTGGTTACATGCATCTTATGCTTTCATATATTGTAGGACTCATCGAGTCAAGTTCTAATTTCCAAATGAGTCCGCTATTGAATGGGAGGGTATTGATTTGGTAGTGAAGGGTAAGTTCATTTCTTATCTTAAGGCCTAAAAATTTATTTCTAAGGGTTGTATTTACCACACTGTGAGAGTTAGGAATGTCGACTCTAAAATCCCTTCTCTTGAATCGATTCTCGTAGTCAACAAGTTCCCCAATGAACTTCTCGGTGTTCCTTTCGAAAGGAAAGTTTATTTTGGTATCAATCTCCTTCCCGATACCTAACCTATCTCTATTCCTTCTTACCGGATGGCCCCGGCGAAATTGAAAGAGTTGAAGGAATAATTAAAAGATTTTTTAGAAGTGGGGTTCATAAGATCAAGTATTTCTCCATGTGGTGCTCCCATGTTATTTTTGAGAAGGAAGGATAGGTCGCTTTGAATGAGCATAGACTACCGATAATTAAATAATACTACCATTAAGAACAAGTACCCAATCCTTAGAATGGATGACGTGTTTGATCAATTGCAAGGGACAAGTCACTTCTCCAAGATCGACCTTTGGTCTGGCTATCACTAACTATGGGTGAGGGAGTGCAACATTCCCAAAACATCTTTCTAAACAAGGTACGGTCAATTCAATTTTGTGGTGATTAGTTTTGGATTGATGAATGCACTGGAGGTGTTCATGGACTTGATGAATAGGTTGTTTAAACCTTACATTGATACTTTTATGGTGGTCTTCATTGATGAAATTTTGATTTACTCTCGGGGTGAGGAAGAACATAAGAATCACTTAAGAGTTATGCTTCAAACATTGAGGGATAGGCAATTGTTTGCAAAATTTAGTAAGTGTGAATTTTTGTTGAAGGAGGTGGCATTTCTTGGTCACGTAGTGTCCGGTGATGGGACCAAGGTTGATCCTAAGAAAATGGAGGCAGTCAAGATTTGGCCTAGACTGTTGTCTCCTTCAGATATTAGGAGCTTCTTGGGTCTAGCCGGGTACTATAGAAAGTTTGTCGAAGGGCTTTCTTCCATCTCATCTCCTATGATGAAATTGATCCAAAAGAAATCCAAATTCATATAGACGGATGAGTGTGAGAAGAGTTTCCAGAACTTGAAAGATCGACTTACCTCTGCTCCTATTTTGACTCTACCGGAAGGATTAGAAGGGTTTGTGGTTTATTGTGATGCTTCAAAGATTGGTTTAGGTTGTGTCTTAATGCAAAATGGCAAGGTCATAGCCTATGCTTCTAGGAAATTAAAGGTGCATGAGCGTAACCACCCTACCCATGACCTTGAATGGGCAGCCATTGTCTTTGCTTTGAAGATTCGGTAGTATTACCTCTATGGGGTGCATGTGTATTTGTATACCGATCATAAAAATCTTCAATATGTGTTCACCCAAAAGAACCTTAATCTAAGGCAAAGGAGGTGGCTTTAACTCCTTAAGGACTATGACTTGAGTGTACACTATCATCCTGGTAAATTCAATGTCGTTGTCGGTGCACTTAGTAGAATGTCTATGGGGAGTGTAGCCCATGTTGATGAAGGAAAGATGGAGTTGGTGAAAGATGTTCACCGGTTGGCTAGATTAGGGGTGAAGTTATGTAGAACTAAGGATGGTGGTGTGGTTGTTCAAAATGGGTCTAAATCCTCTTTGGTGGTGGAGATTAAGTCAAAGCAAGATCTTGACCCAGTGTTTATTGAGTTAAAGAAGTTGGTGATGAAAAGGAAGATAGAGGTCTTTTCCCAAGGGGAAGATGTGGTGCTATACTACCAAGGTCGGCTATGTGTTCTAGATGTGGATGGTATAAATAGTTTGATCTTGATGGAGGCTCATAATTTTACATACTCCATTCATTCCGATTCGATGAAAATATACCAAGACTTAAAAGATTTTTATTTGTGGGGTCTCATGAAGAAGTACATAGCAAGGTTCATGTCTAAAGGTCCAAATTGCCAACAAGTGAAGGCCAAACATCAAAGGCTGGGTAGCCTAGCCCAAGAAATTGAAATACCTACTTAGAAGTGGAAAGATATAAATATGGATTTTGTAGTGGGTTTGCCTCATACCCGGAAGCGTCATGATTTGATTTGGGTAATTGTTGATAATGACTAAGTCGGCTCACTTCCTATCGGTTAAGAATTCCTATAGTGCCGAAGACTATGTCAATTTATATATTCGGGAGTTGGTGAGGTTATATGGTGTGTCGTTATCCATTATTTTGGATTGTGGTACCCAATTCACTTCTCACTTTTGGAGATTATTTCAAAAGGGCCTCGTTACTAAGGTAAAATTAAGCACCGCATTCCATCCTCAAACAAATGGGCAAGACGAAAGGACGATTCATACACTAGAGGATATGTTAAGGGCTTTTGTGTTAGAGTTTAAAGGAAATTGGGATGATCATCTACCGCTCATCGAGTTTGCCTATAATAATAGCTATCACTCAAGTATTGAGATGGCACCATTTGAAGCTTTTTATGGGAGATAATGTAGATCCCTGGTTGGTTGGTTCGAAGTAGATGAGGTACTTGATGCTTTAGAAAAGGTGAATATCATTAGAGAAATGTTAAAGATGGCTCAAAGTCATCAAAAGTCCAATTCTGACACTAGAAGAAGGGATCTTGAGTTTAATGTGGATGATTGGGTATATCTGAAGGTTTTACCCATGAAGGGTGTGGTTTGGTTTGGTAAGAAAGGGAAATTGAGCCCTAGGTATGTAGGGCCTTCTAGAATCGTGAGACGTGTTGGCAAGGTTGCATATGAGTTGGAGTTGCCATTGGAAATGGTCATGGTTCATCCGGTGTTTCATGTGTCTATGTTGGGAAAATGTGTGGTGATCCTTTTTCCTTTGTGAGTAGTGAATATTGAAGAAAACTTGACCTATGAAGAAGTTCCGATTGAAATTTTGGACCGGCAAGTTAAGAAATTGAGGAACAAAGAAGTTTCATCTATTAAAGTCCTTTGGAGGAATCAACAAGTAGAAAGTGTTTAATGGGAAGCAGAAGCGGATATGATTAAGCTATACCCAACCTTTTTCCCTCTACTCAAGCCTAAGGTATTAATTTTTCCTTTCTCAATTACTTGAAATCCTTGCATTCCAACTTTTCTTATCATATGCATGCAAAATTATGAAATATATTTCGAACGATGTTTTAAATTGCACTATCGCATTAATGATGGGCTGTTGGTTTACACTATACTCTACTCAAAATAAGTCTTGTGTCATTCGAGGACGAATGTTCCCAAGGGGGAGATAATGTAATACCCCCTAAAAACATTATATATGATGTTTCAATTCTCGACGAAAATGATATTGCTTTCATATTTTGGGCATACCTTTTCATAGAATGGTGCAAATAAGGTGATTAAATTTCTAAACAATTCCAACATCATTACCTACAATTTTTATGAGACCATAGCTTAAGCTTCGGAGGCTAAATAGGTCAAATAAATTAATATTTGCAAGACCTAGTGCTGTAACGAAATAGAGTAATTGTAGAAGAAAAATTATCTCACTATAGACTACTCCAAATCATTTTATTCTTGAACGACATTAAAGAATACATCTAGAGCTACAATTTATATGAAGACATTAAATCCTAATTAGGAAGTTATCTTGTTCAAACATAGCTCCAAAAAAGGATATTTCATAAAAAGAAGATTCATCTCACCAACCATAGAAGATCTTGATCTATTTGACATCACCCATGAAGTCAATAGTCCTCCATTTGACATCACCTATGGCATCACAATCCTCTATTAAATTTTTAATTTTTTCTTTATAATTATTTTAATTATTGTTAGGGCCCTCCTTCACACCAATAAATACCTACATTATTTCATCATTTTGTTCATCAAGCTTTCTCAAGAAACTCTTCTCTCTATATGCTTCTTTACTCATTCTTAAAATATAGTTTTAGTTCTTAGTAGTGTAGAAATATTATTCCGGTGATTATAAACTCCGGGTAGTACACAAAATGCTCCAGTAAGGAGAAAAGGCTAGAATTCAAGAGTGTTCATTAAGTCCTTCGATTCTGAGTAACACTTCGAATTTCAAGTATGTAAGGATTCAATGAGAGTATTCCTTCAACTATCATGCCTACATTATTTTGATTATATGATAAATTATATTTATTTTCTTTAAGATTTACTCTAAAGGTATGTGGGTGTTTATTCATGGATTGTTCCACCCATGTAGTTCACAATTCTTTTAACTCTCTTGATTTCAAGTAAGATTTTCTTATGGGTAATTCTATTTCTACTTAACAGTATGAATCATGGTTAAACTAAGGATTATTGATCGATTTTGATGCAAAATAATTTCATATGTATGAATTGATGATTTGCTAGTAATTTCTCTATTTATTTCTTTAAAGGTTCTTAAAATTCATGGTGGGTTATTTAAAGCATGATTTTTAATTAATGGATTTCAAAGTATTTATGCATAATTTTATTTACATACATGTTTGAAAGTTGAAGTGACTTAAACCGACCTAGTTTTCCTATATTTTGAATGAAGTTTGACTTAAAAGCTTAGACTCCAAATAAATGTTTGTGAAAGCAATGTCTATGATAAAAAAAGAGTCTTATAAAATAAAAGAATGATAAAATGTTATGAATGATGGATTCTTTATGCTATAAGAGAAATTCTTCCATATTTGAATCACTAAAGATTTTAATTAGCTATTCCACCGAATGTGATATTTTAAATTCTCAAGTTATATGCTATGACTATTTTAAAGTATTAAGCTATTTTGTGGGATTGACCAAGCACCGAATGAGCCATTGAGGTGGGATTCGGTAAGAAAATCCTAGTAGAAACCCCTTTTCTCATTAACTATATGCCAACATAGGATACCTTGTAGGCTTTGGCTAATAGATCCACAAATAGCCCCTTAAATTTTAAGTTAAAGAAATGAATGAAGTTGACGGAGTTCTACTCGGAAAGTAGTCTCCCCGGCCAACGTAGGGGGTTATGTTGAAATCTATGTAATAGCTTGCATGGTCTTAAATGTCGGTTATGGTCATCTTCCAACAAAATGTATGTTTTAAAGGATATATATATATATATATATATATATATATGATTGATTATGCATGCATTGCATTGTGTTTCATATTACATAAATGTTTTAATGTTTCCTCAATGGTCATGCATGCCTACATACTTATTACATTCAAAGTACTAACACATACTCTTCTACCTACATGATATCACCATATTGGGACTGGTGCTCCTCCTCGTTCTCCTTCACATGGCTAGTTGAGATTTTATTTGAAGACTACTTTTGGTGAGTTCCGATGTTTGGGAAATAATATTCCTTTATCTTTCTAGCTTATCATATGTTGATATCTTTAGAAACTTATTATGGCATTTCTTTCTATTATGATTGAGGGTGAGCTAGGGACTTGTCTTAGCCCCGTTAAATCTAAAATTTAGAGGTATTGTTGGACATATATAAGTTAAAGATTTACTATTATGATTTCCGCTTATTTGTTTATTGTCATTACCTATGAATGGCTAAAAGAATGCTAAGAGACTTGTTTGAGGTTCCTTCAGTTTCCTCATTGCCATGTCACATCTTGTCCCTAGGCTTGGGTCATGACCATTGAGTCAATTCAAAACATACTTCAAATAACTCACTATTCATTTTAAAGATCCATAATAGCTTGAGATAGGAAATTACTTGAAATCTAACAATTTATGCAATTGAGTAGTAATATCAGCTTATTTGAACATAATATGAATAATTTGAACCGTAATCTAAAAATTTGAGAAGGATTGAACAATACCCATTTGAACATTCATAAACCCAAGATAGAAAATTAGGGCATTCGTAGATAGTAATCAATTTTATTCAATTTGATTCAATAATCATAATTTCAATCATGCTTCATGCTAGTAAGAAGAAATTAAAAGTACCCATAAAGAATTAATACTTGAATTCAAAGGAATTAGTTGAAAAGGGTTTTGGGACTCCATGGGTGGAAGAACCTATAGATGAAGAAACCCACATACCTTAGAGTAAATCTTGAAGAAATCTTAATTGTTGGTCTTCAATGAGTAGCCTTCAATCCCTTGAGTTTGAAAGGAATTTTGTAAGGGATGATTTGGAAGAGAGGGGGATGAAGTTTAGGGTTTTGAGTAGGCAAAAGAATGAAAAATGACCCCAAAATACGTCCAAGTCCGTCTATATATGTTCAAGAAATTTTCCAAGTTGCCCTTACATGAAACTCAAAACTTTTGCTAATTTTTGAACTAACTGGGAACAGATCTGCGACGCGGAGGTGTACCCCCACAGTTCAGTTTTTTTTTAAAATTAAAGTTTGAACCAAGTTTGACCAAGTCCACGATGCAGACTTGGCGCGCACCCTTCTGGTTAAGAGGACATAACATTTTACTCCAAATTCTACATAATGCAATCTTGGTGGCGTTGGAAAGAAGACTCAAACACCTTTAATTTGATAGGTAATGATCCACCTAATATGTTATATGCTAAGAGATATCTTTGTTTGAATTTTTCCCTTATACGGACTCATACGAAAACTTAGACGATAGAAATTCTCTGGACTCGACTTGGTGTTAGAGATCCCTTATGACCTTAAACCATATCTAACACTCTTTAAATACTTAGTAATTGATCCTAAATCATATATACAATTTGAATTCATCGAGTTTGAATAAAAATCCTCTAAAGTCATTTTTCCCCTATTTCACCTTATAATAGCACCTTCCAACCTTCAAAACACATGGGACCTTACAACTTAACCTTGAAGATGTCCATAAGGAGCTTAAGGTATTTCACGTAGTTCTTATACCTGATCCAATGATAATTAGAGAAAAAAAGTATTTTCAAAAATCAAGTGTTTTAGTAGTTTAAACATAAAAAATTATATTTGAGATTTTCGAGAAATCGACGGGTTACTTTAAAGTTTTGAAAATACAATTTAACAGGAAAGAAGAAAAGATCACAAATACTAAAATGCCTTTCATAATATTTTTTAAGTCACACCATCAAAAGACAAATAAGAATTCAAATGGACATATAGTCAAGAAAGCCAACAAAATGACATATATTGAAATCGAATACCCTAGTTAACCGAACGAGTGGAATATCAACCAAATAGCATCATGAAAATACTTCAGCTGCTATCTTAATGCCTTTCAGAGAAGGTCTTTCTAACAATAAAAAAGTAAAATATCACATTTGGTGTTTTAGGAATTTTTCATAATTCAGGCTAAAGGAAGGACGAAGCTTAACGTTAACATATATTTCCAACGAACATCCGAATGCCCGTAATTCCTTAACGAAAGTTGTTCATTACGTCCTAAGCTTCATAAACATTATCTATATGCATCTTATATGCACCTATAAATATTTCATAATTGAGCTTAAATCGGCAGATTATCCATAGGATTATAACTTCGAAAAACGTCTATAAAACTTCATAAAAATGATCATAAAAGTGTCTCGAGATAATTACCTTAGGAAAAAAAGTATAAAGATTGAAAAAACACTACAAACTACAAAGTCTTATCTTCCAAAAATAGCTCAAAACACAGCTAATAGAAGCGGACAATGATTGCCACGCGTAGAGATCGCGTTTCTAGGCACGGGGGCAAACTTTAATGGTAGAAATCATTAAAAACTCACCTAAATTATCCAAGAACACCATGGAACCTTATATTTAGCTTTCTTACTGTTTTCGATCTGAAATAAAATGTTTTGATGCCTTAAAACATCCAAATGCCGGATTAACCAAATTGTTCACCCGACCCAGTTTCAGCCCGGACAGCCCATGGTAAAATAGTCATAAATTTTTACTCCTATATTGGATTGATGTGACATATTTTTGGTGGAAAACTAGACTCATATACCTTCGATTATGTAGATTTGGACCCCATAATTCTTTATATATTGGTATAAATGATCTGAGACATTTGACCCAAAGTCTAAAAATAATTATAAGAGAAATTACGATAACTTTTGCCGACTTTTATTTTGAAACTAGCTTGACTCCAAAACTTAAAATATGATCATTGTGCTATTATAATACCTCATAAAACAATATTCTTAGCATATTAGACACTCTTTGCCTTATCCCGAAGGTGCAAGTTATTTTAAACCTTATGAATGGGCGGGATGCTATCCGAACTATTTCTTTAACCATGAACCTTTGTTTAAGGGATTTCTTTGATCTAAAACTTTAGTTTCTTGATATTACCACACATATGTAGTATCATTCTCCCGATGTACTATACCAAGTCATAAACACCTTATATAACCACACCACGCTACTTATATTATGCAAGAAACAAATATGGAGTTTCACAATCCACGGATGAATTCCCACATAGCTGGACTCGGTAGCTTGATTCAAATCATTCCATGTAAGATTGAAGATTTAACCCAAGTTCTAGCGTGGGGAGAGAACTAAGAGAAACTTGAGAGAATTGAACTTGTGATTTTGAAGAATGAGGGTTTAGGAATTAGTTATAGGCTAGGAATTAATTCCAAAAAAGGTCCAAGTACATTATTAAAATAATGAGAAAATACCAAAACACCCTTAATAAAGACAAGTGAAGGGCATTAGACGACCACCTTATATGATCTGTGAAACACTCCATGGACAGTGGAGTGGTTTGTAGAAACGAGGGATCATGTCTGGGAAAATGGGGAAACATGACGGACAGGGTTACGATCATAGAACGCATGAAGGGAGGAGAAGGCCCTTGTGATAAATAACCCCATCAACCAACTGAAACACACCTTTATACAATAGGGTCTATAGATCACCTCCCTCTCTACATGTTGTAGAAGGATTCATGTAGATAGACTCGCTCAGATAATGAGGGTAGAGTTCCATGGACCACCCCACGGTCCGTGAAGTCGTCTATGGTTCATATACCCTGTCATAGACTTCACCTAGCCTTTCCTCTCCACGAGACGCCTTGACGGATTGTGGTTCCTTTCACGGTCCATGGAAAGGTCCATAAACCTTCTATTCGTTGTCACTTCCCAGTGGCCTTTATACGGTTGAGTCTATGGACCATAGGACCTTGTACGAACCGTAAGACCTTTCATATAAGGTCATTTGACATAAAGGGAAGGTTCTACCGTTCATCTTCATAGATTGTGAACTTTGAACACCCTAAAAATTTCTAAGCTAAAACCCAAACCATTTTTCATATACCTATAGGGTCGTACAGAGTAATTTTTAATTGTGCATCGGTGTTAAGGTAAATTCTTTAGTGTGGGAATATATTTGGAGATGTTTTAAGGTTACAAGAATCCTTTAGCACAAAGTTGAGTTGAAAGCTTCCTTACCAATTGAGTTTCAATAAAAGATTTTATATGGGTAAACTTCAAATGATAAAATCTACTATAATATTAATAATTAGATATCCATGAATTTCAAATTGCAAGTATCTGTGTCTTCTTTCCACCGCCACCGATTTTGCCGCATTTGGAGTTTCAAGTAAAAAGTTATGGCCATTTTAGTGAAGCCATGTCAGGCAGTCACCTGTTCACGACTGCCCTTTATGATTCGTGAAGGGGAATATCGCTATGAAAAGGCCTTGTGGTCCATCCTAGTGAAATTTGGATCATGGTTGAGACTAAGACCCGTGAGGGGTATGTGCCTCCGTGGAAATTACCCTCCAACCCAGATTTGAGCCCTCATCACCACGACTGCCACCACGGGCCATAGTGGGTTCACGATCCATAGTGGCTCCTCCTCTAAGGGTCAGTTCAATTATTTACTTAGGGGTTTTTTGGTCTTTACCCACTCTTTCATATTAATAGTTGGACATTTTTAGGCCCTTTCCTCATAACCTATAAATACCCAAAACCCTCTTTAACCTATCATTCTGTTTCAAACACCTAGCACAAAAATCATCTCTCTAAGAATTTCTCTTCAGAGATCTTTCTTCTTCCTCAAGTCAAGTTAGGGTTCCAAGGTCAAGATCAAGCCTCAACTAATGGGTGACCCTTTCTAAGGAATCAAGCCTCCACTAACGGGTGATCCTTCTTCATACGATGGCATGTGTTATAGAACAATGGGATTTCTACTAACGGTTCCATGCCTCTACTAACAGGTTAGCCTCTTATCCCAAAGTTCACTCAGTGCTAGGTCAACTCTCAATGGAATATCATACATAATATATCATAAGCATTGAAGATGGTAAGAATCTAGTAATACCAATTTCAACATAAATACTTCAAAATCATAAGAATAACTCCTTCAACATATCATGATCATAACATAATTCATATAGACTCTCACCTCTACTAACGACATCTAAATCATGATTTCTTTCATATCATGGAAAAATCTTTGATAATTCATGGTCACTTGCATGAAATATCATTGAAAACATCATTCTTAACTTTCATGAGTCATTCATAAGCCTTAATAATCATTCATAAAACATTCATTGAAATACTTTGAAATTCATGATCATAATTCATTGAAAGTATACTTTGAAAATAGAATATAACATGGGTCATTGAAATTCACCTTGAAATCATGCAATGTAATGTGAATTATGCATAATCTAATCAATAATCATAAGATATATCATGAGTAAAAAGATCCAATGTAACATCATAGAATTAGGGATTTTAGAAGATGAAATCATAAGAGAATTTGAGAGAAAACTTAGGATTCCATGGGTGTAAGGTCCCAAGGATGAATTCCCACATACCTTGGTAATTCAAAGCCCTAAGAGTAAGCTTCTAGAAATGGAGACTTGATCTTGACCTTGGAACCCTAACTTGACTTAGGAAGAAGAAAGATCTTTGGAGAGAAATTCTTAGAGAGATGATTTTTGTGTTAGGTGTTTGAAATAGAATGAAAGGTTAAAGAGGGTTTTGGGTATTTATAGGTTATGAGGAAAAGCCTAAAAACGTTCAACTATTAATATGAAAGAGTGGGTAAAGACCAAAACACCCCTAAGTAAATAACTGAACAGACCCTTAGACGTAGGAGCCACCACAGACCGTGAACCTCACTATGGCCCGTGATGGGGGTCGTAGTGATGAAGGCTCAAATCTGGGTTAGAGGGTGAATTCACGGACACCACCATGGCTCGTGGTGCCCACCACAGGTCGTGGTCCCTCTTGTGATCCTCACTCATGATCCAACTTGTACCAGGATGGACCACGAGGCCTTTTCACAGTCTATGAAGGGCGGTCATGGACAGGTGAGTGCCTGACAGGGATTCACTAAAATGGTAATAACTTTTTACTCCAAACTCCAAATAAGGCAAACTCAGTAGAGTTGGAAATAAGAATCAGAGGCCTGTAATTTAGTAGGTCCAGGTCTATCTAATTCTTCATATTCTAGGAGATATGGTCATTTGAATTTGACCCATGTAAAATCTTATATCGAAACTCAATTGGTAAGGAAGATTTCAACTCAACTTTTTGCTAAAGGATTCTTTTGACCTTAAAACATCTCCAAATTTATTCCCACACTAAAGAATTGACTACCCATGCACAATTAAGAATCACCCCGTACGACCCTATACGTATATGAAAAATGGTTGAGTTTTAGCTTAGAAATTTTCAGGGTCTTACAAAGAATTTGTACGGTCTATGAAGGACCTTTGTGGAACCAAAAAAAGCTACAATTTTTGAGATTTTCCTTTCCAACTTCATTTTCCGACTTTCCAAATTTTGGAGTCTTACAGTATCTCTCTCTTGGGAACATTCTTCCTTAAATGGGACTCAAGCTAGCATGAATAGAGTATGGAAAGAGATTATCAACCCAACAAGAATGCAATGATACATCAAAATGCATAAAGACATGAAATATTCAACTCCAAGCTAAAATATGACTTTAAAACTCATTTCATGAACATGCATGTATATAAAAACACATGAATTGGAAGAAGTGATCATGAAGGAACTTAATAACTCAAATTGAAATGGAAGGAAAGAGATGAGGATATTGTGACATCAGATCGACTTTGGCCTACCATGTAGAACCTCCAACCTCTTCGTACACCTTAACGGAAGCGACTTCCTTGTTCCTCAACCTTCGAACTTACTGTCTAGAATCTCAATCGAAATCTCCTCATAGGATAAACTCTCCTTCGCACCAATACTTTCCAAAGGCATAATGGAGCTAGGATCACCAACACACTTTTTCAACAATGAAACACGAAACACCGAATGTACCAATGCCAATTCCGTAGGTAAATCCAACTCATATGCCACCTTGTCAATCCGCCTTTAAATTTGATATGGGACTACATATCCAGGACTAAGCTTTCCGTTCTTGCCAAAATGCATCACACCCTTCATGGGGGATATTTTTAGGTAAACCCAATCATCCACCTTGAATTTAAGTTCTTTTCTCCTTATATCCGAATAGGACTTTTGTCGACTTTAGGCAGTCTTTAAACTTTCTCGAATAAGTCTAACATTCTCCATAGCCTCATGCATACACTCAAGTCCTACCAAGGCAACTTCAAACCAACCAATAGGAGACCTACATCTCCTACCATATAAGGCCTCAAATGGAGACAGTTGAATACTTGAATGGTAGCTATTGTTGTAAGCAAACTCGATTAATGGCAAATGATCATCCCAATTACCCTTGAAGTCAATGACATAGCTATCAACATGTCTTTCAAGGTATGAATGGTACACTTGACTTGACCATCGGTCTGAGGGTGAAAAGTTGTGTTCAACTTAACTTGAGTACAAGACCCTTTTGGAATGACCTCCAAAACTGAAATGTAAATTGAGTACCTCAATTTGAAATGATAGATAACTACACCATGAAGCTTAATAAACACATGAATATAAAGTCTAGCATAGTCCTCTGTTGAATAGGAAGTCTTGATAGGAAGAAAAGTCACCTAAATGTTAAAAATCACATTTAAGATTACGTTTCAAAATTTTCATAGACATAATAAGAACCAAACCAATTTAAAAAATTAATATTTGATTTGATTTAAATTTTAAACATCGATAATATTTTGTTAGATTTTGATTCTACTAAAAGAAATTGAAAATATTACCAAATCAAATCGATAAATTATATACAAAATTTTATAATTATTTGGATATATGATACTAGCTTTTCATAAATAATCAAAATTATTTTTCCCTCTGTCCCAATTTGTATAACACATTTTTTTAGTTAGTCCCAAAAAGAAAATATAGCCCTAGGGTTTTTAGCATAAAATCTTGATTTGAAGGTCGAATAACAACCTCTTTTAGCTGAAATTCAACATGTAAGTTTGTTTTATTATGGTTAATTTAATCAAATTAATGCATTTTTGTCTCCCGAATGTCCAACTAATTAATTAATTCTTTATAATGTAATCAAACATAATTTTAAAAAAAAAAAATTGATTTCAATGACTCGGGATGACTTTTTGACCCAATTTTTGAGTTGAAAATAAATATAGTAATATGGGTGTCATTGAATTCATATTCTTATGAAGATTATGTATTTGAATAAATTTTGATCGTTCAAAAGTATTTTGAAAGACTCAAATTTCGAAGTAATTATTCAATTATTTAAGGCAAGTGAATTTCTCGACCCTTGCTAAGTGTATAGAATCGTGTATTTCCTCGTTGTTTGTGTTGAGGAGTAATGGGACTTGGTGATGGGTTGACTTGTTCAGATTGAATAATCTTAATGATGAAAAATGGGTAATAAAAGGCAACTTGCTTATATATTGATGATGTATTGAGAATGGTTTGGAAGGTCTATTGATTCATTGTTTATGTTGTATCACGATTGTATGGTTGTGAATTATGCATTTTTATGAAAATGGTCATCTCCTCATTATTTGTGTGAACATGTCTATTTGCATTGGTTCTGAGACAAGGTTGTGACAAGTGTTATGTGAACTGAGGAAGAATAAGAAATCGAAAAGGATATACTATTTCGAGGGATGTGTCACAAGTCGTGATAGATACTGTATGATATTTGAGGGACGTGCCACACACTGTGATAGATATTATATGATATTCGAGGGACGAGCCACACGCCGTGGTAGATAATATAAGATATTTGAGGTACGTGCCACACGTCGTGGTAGATGCATGAATAGATATGTCCCCCATGGGTCCCAGTCTAAGAGACAGTGGTTGTGTATCGCTAGGTTAGACATGCATTATTATACTTGACATTACATTTCATTGCATTGCATATCTTTATCATTTATGGACTTGTGAGTGCCTTTTCGTGGAACTGTGATTGATGAACTTCATCTCATGAATGGCTGATCTGTGATTGTTGGAGTGTTGTGATTGGGCTACGTGCTATGTAAAATGTGAATTGTTAGGTTGGGCTGATTTTATGCAGGTTATAGTTATGGAGGTTTGGTTGCATTGTTAGGAGTATTTGTATTCTATATTACTTGACTTTGCGTTTAGGAATTCGCTTGCTGAGTATCGTGTTGTTTGGTACTCACCCCTTGCTTCTACATTTGTGTAGGTTATGAGCCCAGATCTTCATAATACTTTCTCTTTTTTTCTTGTCTAAAGCTTCCTACGAAGATTTGTGAGGTAGATGTTTGTCATCTCAGCGCACCTTTGTTACTCCTATTTATGATTTTGTTCGACTTTACAGACAATGTCATTTGAGACTTGTGTTTTTCTTTCAAATCTATTATAATATAATAGAAGTTGGTGCACGTGACAATTATTTGGGAGTTTAAGTGAGTTGACTTTTTTATTCGCATTTGTAGTTGTTGTTAAGCTTTTACTTTTATTTCTACTTCTACATTTTATAGTAATATTTGAATTTTAGACGCTTGTGTTGGTGAGATAAGACGAGTTTCATCACGCCCGATTTTGGGTCGTGGCAAATGAAGTGATTTATCATTGACTAATTATATTCCAAACCAAAGAACCAAATATAAATATTATTTTGTTTGGTTTGATTTTAAAATTTTAAAACCGACTAAATGGGATTGAAATTTGTTTAAGCAAAAATCAATTCAAACCAAACCATGAACATCCCTAGCTACAATTGACATTTAGACACCAGAAGTTACAAACCTCTTCATTTCTTTATTAAACTTAACATATAATCAAACTATGTCATATAAATTAAAATGGACGAAATAATAGTACAACTCGTAGGCAGGGCTTTCAAGGAAGAGCGGAAAAAGTAGTACAGCAAGTCGATAAACAAGAATACAAGTTAGAAGCTGAGTGCCAAATACTAAAGCTGTGCGGAAAAACACTGAAAATTTTGAATTACAGCGGCAAATGCCCCAAACAGACAGAAAATAAAACAGCTTACTGAGAAACATGAAAATACTAAGGGCAAGTCTTAAGCTCCTGGGGTCAAATAAAAGTTCCAAGAACAATAGTAATTATACACAATCAGTTCAGATGTGTGTATGCGTTTCAGGTCCTTCATATTGACCATCACCTACTTCCACAGCTTTCGCAGTGACATGTTCTTCTCAGTCTCTTTCTTCATTACTTTGGCAACAGCCATCTCAAAATCTTCTTGAGTCACATGCACCCTCCTCTCTCTTAGAGCAAACATCCCTGCTTCCGTACACACAGCCTGCAAATAGTAGATAGAAAGAATAGATCAAGAACAAGCAAAAATATAACATAGCAAGAAACGCATTTTGATTCACATCAACTCGTGTGGAGGATCAAGGCATAAATGAGATTAGTTCATCACATTAGATCAGAAGTTTTAACTGATAAGCTAAATAGGCCACACTCAAGATGCACATGAATTTCATTTGTTATAGTATAGCAGAAAGTGCATGCTATCACCACACCTTAAGTTCAGCCCCAGAAGCACCACTCATCTTCTCAGCAATCTTCTTCAAATCAATCCCCCGCATCAAGTTCATCTTCCTAGAATGAATCTTCAAAATGTCCAGACGAGACTGCACAGTGATCAACAGATAAGTTGATTGGAAACAAATCATCATCGCATTCTAAAATGATAACTAAAGGATGAAGCAAGAGGTTCAATCGCTCCAATGAGAAAGCAGAGAAGTATGATAAGCATAGGTTGCTTCTAGTCAAACACTCACAGTACACTCAGCATATAAATCAACAAGCAGAAGCAACCAAAATGAGTAACCCAAGAGTGTATGACGTAAAAGAATTGACCATCTTAACCACATAATAAAAACTATATGAAGCACAGACCTCTTCATTGGGATTTGGAAATTCAATCTTCCTGTCTATCCTTCCTGGTCTAAGGAGTGCTTGATCTAGAATATCTATACGGTTAGTGGCCATCAGAACCTGAAGCAAAAGTAAATCTTGTCTCAGCTCCAACCCACTCACATTAATAAAGTTATACCCAAGCAAGTAATATATAATTGAAACAGCACGCTGAGCTTGCCTTGATTTTGTTTGATGCCTCAAATCCATCAAGCTGATTGAGAAGCTCAAGCATTGTTCTCTGCACTTCACTGTCACCATTGCCACTCCCTGATTCCATCCTAGCAGATCCAATGCTGTCTATCTCATCCATAAAAATGATAGAAGGAGCATGTTCCCTGAATTTAAAACAATGCCAGGCCATTAGCACAAAGGAAAAAAATTGAGACAGGTTGATCCATTAGATAATATAACAAAAGAGGGAACATTTGCAGGAAGGAACACACCTACCTTGTACCTAGAGCTATCAAAATGGGCTTGACCCGTGAGGCCGGCCCAACCCAACCCTTGAATTAAGTGGAGTTGGGCTAAAAAATTTCAGCCTATTTAGGAACGAGACTTTTTAGCCCAGCCTCATTTGACCCGTCAGCCTCAGAGGCTAGCCCATGGGTCGTAAATTTTAAAAATATTTATTTTATATACATTGAAGTAGTATTTTCTTTTGCCAAATCTTTATCAACTAGGCAATTGAAGTTATTATAACTATGAATCTTTGACCTCTTTTACTTTTGTATTTATGCCTAATTTTTCGTTTCTCCTTTCTTCTCTAGTTTATGAAAAAAATGATCATGTAATGTATGTTGTTCTGATGAATCTTATGAATGTTGATTGTTGTATCTTGCCTATTATATTGTTTTGTAAGTATTCCACTAAAGTATATGCAATTCATAGACATGTGAATTTTTGACGTATTGATATTGTGTTCATCAATGTTCGATAGTCTTTCTTAGAGGTCAATGTTGTCCATCTTTTGATAGAAGGGTCAACCCGTCCCAACCCATAACTCGCTTAGGGCTGGGTTGGGCTGCTATTTTATAAGTCATTTAGTTAAAAGGGTCGGTCTGTCCTAACCCATTAAACTCGCGAGCCCTTTAGGGTTGGGTTAGATTTGGCCAACTCATTTTGATAGCTCTACTTGTACCCTTAATAGAACCTTTATTTCTAACAAGATATATAGCCTGTTTGGATTGACTTATTTTTAAGTAGCTTATAAGTTAAAAACTGCTTATAAGTTTTTTTTAAAAAAGTAGGTGCAGGCCAACTTCTTCTTTTTTTGAGTTATAAGTTGTTTTCAACTTATAAACTACTTAAAATAAATCCATCCAAATAAACTCAACTATCTATTGGGGCTTATTTTAAGCACAAAATGACTTTAAGTTGGCCAGTCAAACATTCAAAAAAAGCTGAAAACAGCTTATAAGCCAATCCAAACAGCCTCATAATCAGTCTAAAATTAGGTTAAGGTTGTGAAAAAATAGTCTAAAATCAGAGAGCTAGTTGGAGCCATCCCATACCAATAGCATGCATTTGGAGCTCAATATGAATCTTATTTTCTTGCAATACCCGTTAAATCAAGTTATTAATCTCCAACATGATGGGTAACCACCACAATAGGATGCCTTCCCTCTCAACCAATGTGTATTAATCGGTCAACAGACAATGGTTTTGGATACTAGATAGTTAAACCAAAAAGAAACGTGACTACAACCACGTGCCTAGTATAATTCTACAAGTAGGGTCTGGGGAGGAGAGGATGTACGCAGACCTTAACTCTACCTTTGTGGGGTAGAGAGGTTTCTGATAAACCAGAAAGAAACGTGACTGGTAGGCTAGAAATATGTGGATAGCTTGGGATGATCGATAACAACTCACCATCCAAAATTGTAGGTAACAAATGTTACAAAAGATTTAACTTCATGAATTCTAATTCCTAGAGGAAAAAATTTACGACCTATTTGGGTGTCCATGAGATTCACTTTTTCTCTGAAATTATTTCACTTTATTTGAAAATCAGTGTTTGGCCATAAAAATATAAAAAATCCAAACACAACTTGAAATTATATTTGGAATTTGGAAAACGATCAACCATATTTTCACTTTTCACATTTATAAATTTTCTTTTTAAAATGTATCCTAAATTTCATAAAATGACTTAAGTTGCGCAAACTCTGCATTTTTGTTGTCACACTCGTGTCGACACGAGACGAGTGCGGGTGCAGGATACATGTGGGATTCAGTCAATCCATATCAGATACTTTGACCAAGAGTCCATGGACAACCCACATTGGATACATCAGACGAGTGCAAGCGCGGAATACGTGTGGGATTCGATCAACCCACATTAGATACTTTGACCCAAGATACTTTTCCTCTTGGTCAATATATGTTGCTTCATGTTTCAAGCCAAATAGAGAGATGCTAAATATTCAAGCGGTTGTGTTCGACTTATAGTAGACAATAGCAATGATATGTAAGGAGAGTTGGTGGAAGGTCTTGAATGACTTTCTTTTTCTTTTCTGAGGGGAAGAATATATTTATCTTTATAACTATATTTTATAATATTGAATATTTTTAGTCGAATCCTCGCACTCGTATCTATACCCGAATTTGTATCTCCGAATCTTAAAATTTAGATTTTGCCGAATCAAACTCTCAGATTTGTATCCATCTCAGACACCCACACCCGAGTTCGAGCAACTTAGAAAATGACCTCATTTAAATTATATTTCATGTTGAAATCATATTTTGTGTTTTTTGAAAAAAAATACATTCAAATTCTAAATATTTTGTTGCAAAAGAATCGTCAAACATAACTCCAACTCACTTTGAAATCCAAATAAAGTGAATTTATTTTGTTTTCATGGACAAATGCCTACTAACTATTTAAACTTATAAGTCATACTTGCATAAATCATAAGATCTTAATATCCGATTAATATGTCAAGCATCTCCAGGAAGCAGGAACTGCATCTAGAATTGATGCAAGCCAAGTTTCATCAAAATCTTGGAATGAAGAGTTGAAGCTCAAGAACATACCAAATAGAAGTACAAGGCTCCACGTGGAAGACTACTCGGAGTAGGAAGAAAGAGGTCATGAATACAAAGTGGCTATTCTTAAATGCAAGCCTCTTCAATAAGAAGACTAAGGCCTCATTTATTTGCACTTAATAAAAGTCTGAATCTGAATAGTTCGAACATTAGACCATTAAGTGCATTTGTTTTCATTAACATTTTAAGCACTTAATTGGTCTAAATAGGTCTTAATCATTAAGATCTTGTGAGAAATATAAGAGAAATATATTATTGAATTGTGTAAGAACATTATTAAACAAAGACCCTATTCATAGACACTATAAAACAATCTTCTACCAAGTAGGATACTATAAACTATTCCTATTTATATTCTAAGTAGGATTGTGTACACTTATTCCTATTCCCACACACCCCCTCAAGATGGTGCATATAAATTATATGTACCTAACTTGTTACAAATATAATTAATACAAGGAACGGTGAGGGGCTTGGTGAAGATATCTACAAGTTGACCACTTGACTTCACAAACTTTGTAACAATATCTCCTCAGAGCATCTTTTCTCTGACAAAGTGACAATCAATCTCAATATGCTTAATCCTATTATGAAACACTGGATTTGATGTGATATGAAGGACTGCTTGATTATCACACAGAAGTTTCTCCAAATTTTAGTTCTCTCAGCAACTATTTGATCTAAACTAGCTCACAAGTTGCCACAGTCATTACTCAATATTCTACTTCTGCACTAAATTGAGCAACCACACTTTGTTTCTTACTCTACCATGACACCAAATTACCCCCTACTAAAACACAATATCCGTATATAGAACGTCTATGAGAGGATAGATCCTGCCCAATCAGCATCTGCATATCTGGTGATATGCTCATGGCTGTGATCCTCGAAGAGTAGTCCTTTACCGGGAGTTGACTTTATATATCACAGAATATGAATAACTACATCCCAATGACTATCACAAGGGGAAGTCATAAACTGACTTACAACACTGTCTAGTCACTGTGAGATAATTCAACTTTCCAACTAGCCGTCTATACCTTTCAGGATTACTGCTTGACTCCCCTTGTCCTGAAGAAGTTTAACATTCAGATCCATAGAAGTGTCAATGGGTCTACATCCCCATCATTCCTTTCTCCTCAAGAATGTCTAAGGCATACTTGTGTTGAGAAATCACAATACCTTATCCAGACTGAGCAACCTCAACACCTAGAGAATACTTCAATCAGCCGAGGCCTTTAGTCTGAAAATGCTGAAAGAGATATTGCTTCAAATTAGTGATACCATCTTGATCATTGCCTGTGATAACAATATCATCAACGTAAACAACTAAATAAATATACAGATTTGGTGCAGAATGCCGATAAAAGACAGAGTGATCAGCTCCACTACAAGTCTTGCCAAACTGCTGAATTATTGTGCTGAACTTCCCAAATCAGGCTCGAGGAGACTGTTTCAAACCATAATGTGACCTACGTAATCGACATATTTGGTGCAGAATGCCGATACAAGATCGTGTGATCAGCTCCATTACGAGTCATGCCAAATTGCTGAATTACTGTGCTGAACTTCCCAAATCAGGCTCGAGGAGACTATTTCAAACCATAAAGTGACTTACACATTCGACATATTTGGTGCAAAATGCTGATAAAAGATAGTGTGATCAGCTCCACTACGAGTCATGCCAAACTGCTAAATTATTGTGCTGAACTTCCATAACCAGGCTCAAGACTATTTCAGACCATAGAGTGACCAACGCAATCGACATACAAGGGTACTAGACTCCCCCCAAGCAACAAAACCAAGTGGTTGCTCTATATAAACTTTTTCACAGTTCAACGGTCGCCATAAAGTGCTCAAAATCTGGTATAAAATATATGGATCATCTTGAAATCAATAGACGAGTCGATATTAAACAAGAAAGTCACAATTTGAGAAATAAAACTACATGGGTAGGGTTGGAATGATGGCACAACCCTACTAAGAAAGAAAATTATATGGGAAGGATCGGAATGATGACATGACCCTATTGAGAAAGAGAATAATATGGGTAGAATCGAAATGATTGCACGAGACTACTAGAAAAAAGATGGCACGATGCTATGCAAATCGGTTATGAAAAAGTAGTCACCGAAAAAATGGCACAGTACTACACAAATCAGATATGAGAAAGTAGTCGCCGGAAAGATGGCACGATGCTACCAAAATAAGATATGAAAAAATAGTCACCGAAATGATGCACGATGCTATACAAATCAGATATGAGAAAGTAGTCCAAAAAATGCACAATACTACGCAAATTAAATATGAAAAAGTAGTCACCAAAAAGATGCACGGTGCTTCGCAAATTAGATATGAGAAAGTAGTTACCGAAAAGATACATAGTGACCCCGACTTTTGCTGACAATCATTGGGCGCCTGCCGACAGTGGAAACTCTTTGATTCTCTACCAAGATCGTAAAGGCTTTGATACCATGTGAGAAATATAAGAAAAATATATTATTGAATTGTGTAAGAACATTATTACACAGAGATCGTATTTATAGACACTATAAAACAATCATTTACCAAGTAGAATACTATAAACTATTCTTATTTCTATTTCTATTCTAAGTAGGATTGTGTACACCTATTCCTATTCTCACATATCAAAAACAGTCTTAGTATCATTATGAGATATTATTGTGTGGATAATATTGACCATCATAATTCTATCCATAATCACCGGCCACCATCACTAACAACAACTGCCATCATCACCACCACCACCATCATTGTCAACCACTATTACCATCATCTACCACAAACCACCTCTGTCATCACAACCGCCGCCATTGCTAACCACTACTGTCAATTGTTACCACACTTATCTCGGTCATCATTATAATTATATCTATTGACACCACCACCCCGTCATTGTAGCAGCCGCCGCCACTACCAATACTACCACCACTACAATTAATTCATACCAACATACTCCGACATCACAACTAGCACAGCCACCAACTATTACCATACATTCTTCGATCACCACCACCACCACCGACACCTCCATCATTACCATTAGCCAATACCACCATCATGATCAATCTCTACTACTAACCACCTCCATCATCATAACTAGCACTGTTGCCAACTACCACAAACAAATCATCATCCCCCACATATTTTTCAGAGCTTGGGAAATAATTTCTCACAAATCTAGTCTTGAATTGCCTTTCCCTGGACCCTGTGCATAGCGGAAGCTTTAGTACACTGGGCTGCTCCTTTTAAATCTAGTCTTGAATTGAAAAAAATCTTTATTCTATTGTTCTTTTCTCACGTTGTTATATCTATGCAGCACTATTGGGCTTCTTAAATTTCCTTTTAGACTGATTGTTCATCCTGTTATTTAACTGAATTGGAGCAATCGGATTTGCATGGGAACATTGGTATAGCCATCGAAGAACTGGATTCCCAAGGATTGTAAGCCTATTCTTTGTTGAAATCTAGCTGAAAAAATGTGAAGAGATCTGAGTTGAAGATTGTGAAAACAACATTGAAGGCTTGATTGAACTAGAAATGGAGTTCTCAAAAAATATCCCTTCTATCTATCTTTGGTTGATTATTTTGTAGTGGATATGTCAAATTCGTTTTCTTAACAGTATCGTGGACATTGATTAGTTGTTTGTTGCATTTTTGGAGGTCCAAAAATGTGAAGGTCATTGGCTTTGTTGACTGAAATGAGACGTCCATTGAACTTGAGTTTCACCATTGGGTTTCGGAGTTGCAGATCTCACCATTTGAAGTCATTTGTTGAACACAATCTGTAGACAATTATTGTTTGAGCTGGAAACTTGTATCTTCTAGTTGAAGAACTTAACGCAAAGAGGTAGCAAGAACACCATGGGCATTCATTGAAGGACTCTTGAAGCTTCGATCTCAAATTTTGAGTTCAGCATACGAGCTCCATTTTGAGTGGGTGTCATTTCAAGAGATGGAGAACGATGTGAGGAGCTCATATCTCGAACTTGAAGGATTTGGGGGCATATTTGAGGTTATGTGGTCGGATTTTTAGAGCAATTCGAAGGTTGAAGAAGAAACTTGAAGCTTCTTATTGGGTTTGGTAAATCCATTTCTGATGTTGAATATTATTTGAAGATCGATTTGATTGCTTGTGTTGAGCTTAATTCATTCATATGAAGTCGCCATTGTTGAACCTTAAAATTTTAGATCTGAAACTGGGTGTGTCCTGAGTATTTGAACTCGATATTGCTCGGGTTAAGTTATAAATCTCCTGACCAATTGAATTGGTTCACTACCTGTTGTTGGAAACTTGAAGTTGAGATATGTTTTGGTGCCGCTGTTTGGGACTGAAAAATCTAATATTGCAAAGTAAATTGCCCCTCGTATCATATTATCGTATAGACAATACCTCACTCTCTGCATATTTTTATACGTATACAAGTTTTTGTTGCATCAGTTCGTCACTCTCTGCATCTGCTTCTCATTATCTGGTTGATTTTTTTCATCTGGGTATTCGCTATATTTGATATTGGGCTAAGTATTATCCCATACTGTTCGACCACCAGCACTGTGGACAGCGCCTTGAAGGTGTTCGACGAAATTCCTCAATGAAATATTGCTTCATTAAATGCTATCATTTTTGGGTTTTTGGCCCAAAGATTCGTTCAACCCAAGATCTGTTACCCACACAACCCAAAGGTCGTTGTGAACAGCATCTTGGCAAGCCGACGTGAACAGTAACTCCGAAGTGAACAGTACTCTGACGTGAACAGTGTTATCCGACGGCAACTAGGTTCATTTCAACTGGAGTTGGTACCTCCGGTTTCCATATCTATTCTTTGCTCATACAATTATAGTTACATTTTGCTGACTTTAAACCTTTGAATAATTTATTAGTTCATATGCGTTTTTGTGGCTTTGGATAGTTATGGTAGACTAGGATCATGTTCTCGCTCGGGGATGGGGATGGGGACGAGGGTAAGGAGGGGTAAATGGATTAAAGGAGCGTCTAGATTGAGAGTAGGTTCTTGGAACATTGAGAAGTTGATGAGAAAATCCATAGAGCTAGTTAAGATTCTAAAGAAGAGGAAGATTAATATAGCTTGTGTACAAGAGGCCAAATGGGTAGGTTCTAAAGCTAAAGAGGTAGACAGGTATAAGCTTTGGTTCTCTGGTAGATCGAAGTATAGGAATGGGGTAGGCATTTTAGTAGACAGTAATTTAAGGGACTAGGTGGTGGAGGTTAGGAGAGTCACTAATAGGATGATGTCGATTAAGGTGGTTGTTGAAGGGATCACGTTGAACATTATTGGTGCTTATGCGCCGCAAGCTGTTAAGCGAAGAGGATAAGAGGCGCTTTTGGGAGGATTTGGACAAGTTAGTAGTAGGCATACCGCCTACTGAGAAGCTTTTCATGGGAGGGGATTTCAATGGGCACATCAGGTCTATTTTGAGAGGGTATGATGATGTGCATGGAGGGTTTGGCTTTAGGGACAAAAATGGAGGAGGAGTTTCATTTTTGGATTTTGCAAGAGCTTTTGGTTGGTGATAGCCAATTCGAGTTTTTCAAAAAAGGAGGACCACTTGGTAACCTTCCGGAGTGCGGTGGCTAAGACTCAAATAGATTTTTTACTCCTTAGGAAGGATGATAAAATTCTGTGCAAAGACTATAAGGTCATTCCGATCGACAACCTTACGACCCGACATAAGCTCTTGGTGATGGATTTAGGGATCAAGATGACGAGGAAGAAGAGGGTCGAGGATGACCGACCTAGGATCAGATGGGGGAGTTTGACCACGGCTAGCACCCTGGAGATAGGAGAGAAATTGAAGGATATGGGGCCTGGGATGGTAGTGGGGATGCAAACACTATGTGGGATAGGACGGCTAGTTGTATTAGGATTGTAGCAAGGGAAATGTTGGGAGTCTCGACAGGTAGTCGTGGCCGGCATCGAGGGGACTGGTGGTGGAATGGAGAAGTGCAAAGGAAGGTGAAGGCAAAGAAGATAGCATATGCGAAGCTGATAAAAAGTAAGGATGAGGTGGAGAAGTGGATGAATAGAAAACTTTATAAGATATCGAGGAAAGAGGCGAAGTCGGTGGTTTCGACGGCAAAAACGACAGCTTTTGAACGCCTTTATGCTGAACTAGAAGAGAAAGGCGGGGATAGGAAATTGTTCAAGCTAGCCAGGGTTCGAGAGCAAAGGGCGCGCAATGTGAATCAAGTGAAGTGCATTAAGGACGAGCATGAAAAGGTATTGGTAAAGGAGACCCTCATTAAACAGAGATGGCAATCATATTTCCATAAACTTTTAAATGAAGAAGGGGACAGAGAGATTGTGTTGGGTGATTTGGAACATACAGAGAGGCTTCACGATTTTGGGTGTTGCAGGAGTATTTCGATCGAAGAGGTTAAGGGTGTTGTGCATAGGATGCGTTGGAGAAGAGCGATCGGACCTGACGAGATTCTTGGGAAATTTTGGAAGAGCGCGAGCTCGATAGGTTTGGAGTGGCTGACTAGGTTATTTAATGTCATCTTTAAGACAGCAATGATGCCCGAAGAATGGAGGTCGAGCGTAATGATCCCTCTAAACAAAAACAAGGGAGATATCCAGAGCTGCAGTAACTATAGAAATATCAAGCTTCTAAGCCATACTATGAAAGTGTGGGAAAGAGTGGTGGAGATGAAGGTTAGGAGAGGCGTGTCTATTTTAGAAAATCAGTTTGGATTTATGTCGGGACGCTCAACTACAAAAGCCATCCATCTTATGAGGAGACTAGTGGAGCAGTATAGGGAGAGGAAGAGGGACTTGCATATGGTATTCATCGATCTAGAAAAAGCTTACGATAAAGTTCCATGAGAGATACTATGGAGATGTTTGGAGGCTAAAGGTGTACCTGTGGCATACATTAGGGTGATGAAGGACATGTATGAGGGTACCAAAACCAGGGTAAGGACAGTAGGAGGGGACTCAGAGCACTTCCCAGTTGTGATGGGGTTGCATCAAGAATCAGCCCTTAGTCTGTTTTTATTTGCCTTGTTGATGGATGGATTGATGCGACAAATCCAAGGTAAGGTGCCATGGTGTATGCTTTTTGCGGACGATATAGTCCTGATCGATGAAACTCGTAGCGGAGTTAACGCTAAGCTGGAGGATTGGAAACATACCTTGGAGTCTAAAAGGTTTAAGCTGAGTACGATCAAGACATAGTACTTAGAGTGCAAGTTCAGTGAGACACCTCAAGAGGTTGGCGCGGAAGTTAGGCTTGGTGACCAGGCCATCCAAAAGAAAAGTAGTTTCAAGTACCTTGGGTCTATCATGCAAGACAGCGGGGAGATTGACGATGATGTCACACATCGTATTGGGGCAGGGTGGATGAAATGGAGGCTCGCTTCCGGTGAGCTATGTGACAAGAAGGTGTCACCACAACTTAAGAGTAAGTTCTACAAAGTGGTGGTTAGACCAGTTATGTTATATGGGGCGAAGTGTTGGCCAGTTAAGGTCTCTCACAATCAAAAGATGAAAGTAGCCGAGATGAGAATATTGAGATGGATGTGTGGGCATACCAGGAGCGACAGGATTAAAAATAAGACTATTCGGGACAAGGTAGGAGTGGCCTCAGTGGAAGACAAGATGCGAAAAATGCGATTGAGATAGTTTGGGCATGTGAAGAGGAGACACAGATGCCCCAGTGCGGATGTGTGAGAGGTTGACCATGGATGGTTTCAGAAGAGGTAGGGGTAGGCCGAAGAAATATTGGAAAGAGGTGATTAGACAGGACATGGCGCAATTACAACTTATCGAGGACATGACCTTAGATAGGAGGGTGTGGAGGACCCATATTAGGGTAAAAGGCTAGTACATAGTTTCGTTCTTCTTCCGTATTAGTAGGCGCATTAGCGCACTATAATTTCTTGTGCTCTGACTTCTATTATTATCTTTTTATTACTTTGATTACTCTATTTTATCTGTGTTGCTTTCGTTATTTGCGTTATTCGTTATTTGCTTTTCCATAACGCTTTGAACTTCTTAGCCTTATCTGACCTCTTTTTATGCTTCTTTTGAGTCGAGGATCTCTCGAAAACAGCTGTCCTACCTTGGTAGGAGTAAGGTCTGCGTACATTTTACCCTCCCCAGACCCCACGTTGTGGGATTTCACTAGGTGGTTGTTGTTGTACCATATTGATCGTATAGGTGAAGAATTGAACACAATTGATCCACTTTACCCGAGAATGAGTGTGCAAATTGGTTCCATCTCATTCAGTGATGATGAGATACACGAGGATCAATTGAGCTGAAGACAAATATGATCAACATGAATATTATTGTTGAAACTTCAAATCCTATAACAACATGATCCATTTTTTTCTTAGTTACTTAAACTTTCCAATTATGTTAGCAATTTATTCCTTTAAGTAATTAGTAATCACGCTTTTTTTATCAATCCTTTTAGTGATTGTTAATTATTTTCTTAACTAGTTACTAAATAATTAGTCTTATTTAGTAATTTGTTAAGTTGTGTCTATGTTTAATTTTTGTCACGCCAGTTGTTTCGTGCTTCTCGTTTTACTTCGTTGCTTCTTTCTTGGCTCAAATCCGTTAACTTTTAGCGTCACAAGTTATTCTTGAAACCAAAATTCATTTTGTCCTTGAGGTTGGTTAGTGACTCTTGGCAAACGATTAATAGAAATGAATAGCAACTTTCGTCAGATCTTAGAGTGGTAAAAGGCTAGAGTGTTCGAGTACATTTGAGTGGTACTAGCCAAATATAAAGGAGTGCAAATACGAGTGATGGCGAGGAGAATTTATCACTAATCTTGTTTTCTCGTATTGTAGGTACAAGAATGGCAAAGGGAGAAACACAAGCCTCCAACATGGAGTCTACCCTTAATGATGTGATGAATATGATAGTTTCCTTGAACAAACGGCTTGAGTGTTTTCCAACATTTTGAGGGAATTTTGACCCCAAGGTAAAGAAGGTGTTCCTTGTGAACCTCAAGGTACAATAGCTAAACTTGACACTTAAACCTTTTCAAATGAACAAAGTGGGAGTAATAGCTTGTCTTTGTGTGAGCTTGATAATTCTTTGCCATATTGATAATGTCTTTTGTTGAGAGTGCCCATACAATAGTTGATTTTATTGATGACTGAATTGATCCTTCTTGCAAAATCAATTTGTGTCCACCTAGTGTTGACACTTGTATTTTAAATGATAGTACATTATCATGTCATACTTGTATTGATCAACTTGATTGTGACGTTAGTCCACTATTTGAGGGAGTGATTAATGAGCCTAAGTTAGTGATTGTGTTGATCAAGTTGGTCATGTGAATAGGAGTGACTCTCTAAGGATAACTCTTTTCGAAGATACTATTTCTTGTTTTGTACTCATAGAGATCATGCGGTTGAAGGTGCCTTAAAAGAGGACATTTGTCTTTTTGAGAATGAGATTCCATGCTTAACTCTTCATCTTTGGTTGATTGTTGTCTCTTTAAGTACAATGTCTTATTTGATGATGATGATGAGATCACTCCTAGTGTAGTGCCTACTGGTATTAAAAATGATGGTGATGTAGCTCTACTTAAAGGTTATAACTTGTATGATAACCCACTATGGGATGTTGAGAAAGAAGGTGGTACTTGCTTTCAAGTTGTTACGTCTCCTTTGAGTGTCCCAATTCTTGATGGTGCTTAGTGGTGTTAATGATTCTAATAGTGAGCTTACATATGAGGACACTTTGAATGAAGAAGTTTTGCGTGACACATTTATTTACTATTTATTTACATATGATGATGCTCATTCTTGTACTGAGGGCATATCTTACGTGGGAAGGGAGCTTAATGGGGTGCTTGGTTGTTCTTTTAACCAAGATGGGTAGATAATCTTTCCTTTTGACCCTGGTGACCTTGAACTAGACTAGACAAATTCTAAGTGCTTCATATGGAAGCTTGTCCTTCATGAGAATAGTTGATGCTTGACTATATCACAAGTTTGTGCATCCTTCGCATGTTGGTAGAATTTTTAACCCTTGTGCTAACCCTCATACTATGAGGTCCTTCTTGTTGCTTGTCTTCTTATGGTTTTGCAAGGTTTGGACGAATCCTTTTTAAGAAAGAGAGAATAATGCAACCCAAGTTTTATCAAAATCTTGGAATGAAGAGTTGAAGCTCAAGAACATATTAAAGTAGAAGTACAAGGCTCCACGTGGAAGACTATTCGGAGTAGGGAGAAAAAAGGCTATGAATGCAACTAGGCTATTCTTGAAATGCAAGTCTCTTAAATAAGACCCTTCAGGGTGGCTCAGTGGTTTGGGCTTGGGACTTCCATGCTGGAGGTCTCAAGTTCGAAACCCCTTGCCAGCGAAAGCAAGAGGTTTACCTTCTGGGTCGAGCTCGTCGCACTGGACTTGCCTAGTGCGGGTTACCCTGTGCACACCCAAAGGGTAGCGGTTGTAGATTGCCCTTGTCATCAAAAAAAGTCTCTTGAATAAGAAGACTAAAAAAGACCCTTAATTCATTAAGGATATTTTTGTAGTAACAATCATTAGTCTTTAGTCTTAGCGTAGTCTAGTAACAATACTACATTATGTCATTTTATTAGGTAGATTATGTTGGATGATATGAATATTCACTTGAATAGTGATGCTCTCGAAAGAGTTAAGGATTAAGGTCATTGTTTCTTGATGGTACTTGACAGATTGCCCAGCAAGAGGAAATCATTCCTCTTGAGGGTTCATCTTATAGGTTAGATGCTTGATTTGGTTCCATTATATAGTTATTGTTGCCAATTAATTCTTACCTTGTATCTTGATTTTCTGTCCTTTATCTTTTGTTTATTTGTTGTTTCTTGTTAGTTTGTTTTCCACATTTCAATATTGTATCAAGATTCTAGATCCATTATGAACTCTCTGACACTTCATCTCCTTCAGAGAACCAATTCAAGTGTACTTAGCTCAGCGCCTTGACCAAGAAATGGCTTTAGTATTGAATTTTAGGTGATAGATCAGAAATATGTTACTGTTGGGTTTCTCAAAATTAAGAACTAACCTGGCCATAACGAAAAGCTCTCTCACCATTCGAGAACCTTCTCCAATATATTTCTGCACTAGTTCAGAACCAGAGACCCTAATGAAGGTACAATCAGTATGATGTGCAACTGCCCTTGCCAACAATGTTTTCCCAGTTCCTGGAGGTCCATAGAGCAGCACTCCCTGGCATTCATAGAAGAGGAGTCCAATCAGATCATTAGTAATGCTGACAATAAACTGAAGGAGAACTTCGTAAAGCTGAATATACCTTTGGTTGAGCTATTCCAAGAGACTCAAACAGCTCAGGATGCTTAATGGGAAGCTCAATAACCTAATGCATAATAGATCCAAAGTTAAACAAATTATACTATTACTATGTAAGAAATTAAGAGACTGAGTTAACAAGACAGATAAAGATAACACAAAAAAAAGATCAGTACCTCTTTAATCTCCTTGATCTGTTGGTCAAGACCACCAATCATGTCATAAGTGGAATCTGGCACCTTCTCAACTTTCATGAGGTTGACCAATGGATCAACTTTGCTGGGCAAAATTAGATGAAGGACATAGCTATCATTGCGCAGGGCAACTCTAGTTGATGGAGTGATCTTTGTAATGTCAATATTTTTGTCAATATCGACAACATATTTGCCTTCAGGGTGAACCTAGAGTATAAAACAAAGATGAGTAATTAAAAAAAAAAGATGAGAAAAAAAGAATATTATATAAACTAGAAATATAAGAAGGGAATGTCACGGTTCAAATATTTGTACTAGAGAATCTTTGTAAATTTTAAAACAGCATAATCCAAATGAATTCATTGTATCACTTGTTGCTGAAAAACTAATAGAACTGTTCTCATAGTAAAGGACAAGCTGGAACCCATGACATGCTAAATGAGGGTAAAATGGAATTGACATCATAAATGGCAACACATAGAACTTTGTCATTTTTTTTGAGATAACATAACCAACTTTGTCATGTAAGCTAAGGAGTCAAAACTACCAGATACCCCAAAATGAAGAGTTCAAAACTTATAAGATGACAAAATTGGTAGATGGAAGTCTAATGGGTTCCATAACATGAATCGCTTGAGAAATTCGAGACAGATACATTGATTTCTGAAATCAAAACAAAAGCTAGGGTGATATCATAATTTAGGCATTTGTTTGTTTCATTAAAAGATATTTGTATTAAAGAGTATGCAACCACAAGGTGCTTCAAAGATATTTACACGTCAACATCACAACTGAAAGTGCAATGAACTCAAGAAGTCTATCATGACCTCTATATCATTTGCAATTGACATATTAAACCAAAAAAAAGTAAGGAAATACACTTGTACTTATATAACTACAGATTTAAACTTGCTCTAAAATACTTGTGTATTCCTTTCTTTTCAAATAGTCCACCATAATTTAGGCATATTTCATAACTGTATTTTAGATATTTAAATAATTTTAATCAAATCCCCACACCCATGTCAATACTTGAACCTGTACCCTGAATCTTAAGATTTAGATCATGAAGAATTCGACCTCTAGATATGCACACATATCGTACACCCGCACCCCAGCAACTTAGCATACAGATGGAGTAGGAAGATTTATTAAAGAACTCAATGACGACTAAAAAGATGTGGATACACTTACTTTAACTAGAACCTTTGACTTCCCCATTACTTTAACAACTTCACCAACATATGATCCAGGCTCTTGAAGCAATTGTAATTCCTCTTTGAGCATTCTCACTGCAAATTAGACATTAAGGAGAATTTCATGAGCTCATACACGATTCAAATTACAATTGAAAAAAAAAGTAGAAAATGGCATTGGTCATCAAGACACAATTTTAGTACACATTCCTCAGCAAGAGTAGAACAAATGTGAGAGAAACACCATGGTTAATTTATTCAAGAAACACTAAAATTTTAATTAAGTCAACAAGATCCCAAAACCAATGAAAACCAGGCAAATAAGAATTGACTCTGTGGTCCATAACACATGATATGTTTGGGAAACCAAACCATTATGACCTCTACCCAGTAACGATTTCTCTTCCCTTTATCTATTTAAGCTTTGACGGCCAGAGTTACATGCTTGTGGAAGACAGCAGATATTCACTCGAATAGTTGAAGAGTGTGCCAGTTGGGGTATTAAACTCATAAAGGCAAAGAAATGTTGGGTCTCTATGCATTCTAACATATTTAAGCAAAAGAATCTCTTAAAGTAACGCCACAGAGGAGGAATGGACCTCTACTCACCTCTCATGTTGGACTATCATAATGGAACAACAATTTTAAAGGTGATCGATGGCACAGCATTAGTTTCAATTCTAAAAATAGAACCCCTTTGCCTTCAATCTATTATCAATTGAATTCCTTAAGTTTAATATTTTAGCAGCCTTCTCACACTAGATCTCTGAATCAAAGAAGGGAACTTTACTTTACTTCAAAAACTAGACAATAAACAACATGAAGAAGTAGTACAAATCTAAAAAGCTGGTTAAGTCTAGGGTTTCAATATAAACGGGAAAATGTTTTCTTAAAAAGTTAGGGTTTCTAGATTTAGTTAATCAAACCTTTAGAATTGAGCTCGTTTCGCTGGGCTTCAAGGCGATTAAGATTATGAGTCTTTATGCGGACTTGGAGCTGGAGATCATGGATGTGCTGCATATAGTACTGTCTCAGCCCTTCCCCTTGCTTCGTTGGTTTCGCCGAACAGGCTTCCTCTCTCTCCATATCGCTCCTTCTCTTCTCAACATCAGCTGACGCCATTTTTGCAGATAGGTTTTGAAGAAATCGCTGTGATTTGCGTTGTGAGTGAAGAAGAAGAATATAGTAGCAATTGGAAGCTCTTTCTCCTATCGGTTTTGGGCTTTTAAGGCTTCTTTTCTTGTTGGCGAGGAAAACAATGCTGAAAAGTCGAGAAAACGATCAAAGGGGTTGTTTTATTTTGATCCTATATAATATTTTACGTGACGAAGGGAACGAACAACATTTCATTTTCAGGTTTATGAATTACATTCAGTTAGTGTCACGATATAATTAGAGTGAGGTTTTGATTTTCGGCAAATATTTCTTCGAAGGCAATCTTTTCGAGTTTTCAGTTGTTTTTGTTAGTGAAATAGTCTTTTGTCACCCTATCAAACAAAAGAAGTTAGTATCAAACTATTCGTCCTATTAAAATACCAATGGTGGGATAAACTTAATACCTTTTTTTGATCTAGAATTGAGGAGAGTCAATTTCGAGTCATTTTCTCAATTAAAAGGAAAATCACCCCTAGAAAGGGGGTGGGACGAATACTTTATCACATAGTGGAGTGGATAGATAGGACTACTAAAATGAAAATTGTGTACAACAACAATCATATATTTGATATTGATTCATCCACACTTCCATAATTGCTTGTTGGCTAGGAGTTGTATGAGTGGTAACGTCCACGTACAACTTCGTGAGAAGGGCGATGGACAAAAATGACCTTCTTGTACCTCACTCTCATCTTCGGTGATCCAAATGATCCTTAATGTATTATAAAAAGTACTCAATTAGGTCATTTACCCTAAATATAGTAGATCCATCAGTTCAATTTAACATTGGGCCCCACTAAAAAATAAAACACCCAAAAGTTTTCCCTTTCTCCTCCACTCTCTATTTTCTTGATCAAAAGCTTTGTTTCAAAGAGATTGTGCGTTCTTTTTTCCTTACCCATTAAAAGGAAGTTCCCTTCTTCTACTTTTAAGAAAATTACTTCATAAAAGTGTGGTTCAGATAGTTAAGTTTTGCTTTTGATAAACATTTAAGGACAAAGTTTATCTTATTTTAGTTGAGAAGCTTCAACCTCAGTAGACACCAATCTCCATTTATTGTCGAAACTTTTTATATTCATGTCAAAATATTTCTGAGTTATTCATGTAGCCGCACATTTCAGCCATATTCTTCAACATAGTCAAAATAGTTCGCCATGCCTACAACATAAAATTTGCTCGGTTGATGCTTCATCATCCCTATGACAAATTTTCATGCTGAAAAATATTGTCTCGAACTGTTAAAATATAAATTATGACAACCAAATATACCATTCTACAAAGAGGATTTTTTTAATCTAGAGTTGACAAAGAATTACACAAGAGAAATAGTTAAAGGATAGTAAGATATACCCTAATCATAGCATTTATAAAATAAATCTTACCACAATATGGGGTTGATTCTTTACAATAATTTCTTTTGATAAACATTCTTGGTAATAAAGAGGAAAGTAGAAGTGTGTTTCTACTACGAAAAATTTGAAAGATATGAAGATGGAAAAAATTAGGTCGAGCTTTTTATCTATGAATGATGAAGGAGAAAGAATTTTTTTTTTGAGTGTTTTATTTTTTGGTGGGACTCGACATTAAATTTAACTGATGAAGATGTTATTTTTAGGGCAAAAGACTAACTTGAGTACTTTTTATAATACATGAAGGACTATATGGATCATGTGGAATATATTAAGAATCAAAATAAAACAACCCTCATACATTAAGGATCATTTTGATTGTTTTCTCTTTAAAAGTCTCCCTATTACAGCTTGGATGGTTGTTACTAGGGTTGTATGGAGCAATCATAGTAGTTATAGTATCTTTGGTACCGAAGAAAATATTTTCTTAAAAAATAAGTGAATTTCTTAATAAATTTTTAGTGTTTAACAAGTACATAAAAAATATCATCCCTGTTATAAAATATTCCTATAAAATATTATATGTAGTGTAGATGTCTAATACTCTAATATTTAATTCCCACATCTCCACAACTTTTCCATGATCTTCCTCCATAACTTTATGGTTAACATTTTGCATACCTCTATGAAACAGTATAAATAGAGTCATAAAGATTCACACTTTATACACTTGATGATACTTGGAAGAATAAGAAAAAAATTCATCTCTTGTCTTTCCCTACCTGTTTTATTATATTTCTTGTCTTATATTTTTCTGTCTTTAGAATTCCACTTTATAACATTTTATAGTGATAAACGCTCAGTTATGTCTCATATTTTAGAGCATAGGTGGTCGTTTGCTAAACACACATACACACACACACACTTACACACACACACACACACACACATATATATATAGGGGTTTAGCTAACAACTATAATATATCACTATCAAGTACTAAAAATATCACAAATTTATTTACCAAGATTGAAAGGGAGTAGGGGTGTGCGCATAGCAATTAGGGTTTCAACTTGAATAAGCTAAAATTAGTCTAAATAAAAGAGATTGGTACATGAATAGAGTTTGGTCTAGGCTACGGTATGATATTCTTCTGAACTATCAAATAAATGTCCCTCGATTTCTTTCCAACCTCAAGACCTTTCAAACAAAATAAAAATATGCTTGAGTAGATGTGTTATCCCTAGCTCAGATCATTAAATGAGAAATTACTCAAATTATCCCATCCCTAGCTCAAACCCATAGAGTAATTTCAACAAGTCCTCACTATTGAGTATTACCCAACTCCATTTTACTTTTCTAAGAAAAAATGGGTTAGAAATCTCAATCAATATTTGAAACTACTGATTTTTTAGATTAAAACTTCAAGACTATAATATATCCATGTCATACAATCAATTTTAAAGAAGATTAATCAAAACTCATTTGGGGCTTTACACCCCTAGTACCACATGCACCACCTAGTTGAGGATTTAGCTACTTATAAAATAAGGAATAAAGACAATACCCATAAATAAAATCTTCTAACCAAGCTGAAATGATAAACAAAATCTGAATCCAAGCTTTGGATGACACAAAATTACAAGATTTTTTTATCTACAAGCTAAGAGTTCTTCACTATTGTCACGCTTTAAGTCTACACCCTAAGCATAACCGACACTCAAAAATAATTATTGGTTCTCAAGTGAATCCTTGGCCTGGCTAACTACTCAGCGTAAGACTTAACTCATAACAAAAGCTAACTGAGATGGGCATGAAAAAGAATTATGAATATTACTTCTCAAAATAAGTCTCAAATATTCAGAATATAAATATAAAGATTGTTTAAAATATAATCTCTGGAAAAAAACTGAATGAACATCTAAAATTTGTCTATGCCTATGAAGCCTCTAATTGACTCTGAATAGGTATTGGGACAGCCCACTACTACCTCAAAGGACAAATAAATAACTAAAAGAGTTTCTCCAAATGCAAGGAGGTCTCACCAAAGTTGGATGAACGTTATCTTCAACGATGCACATGTTGAGAATCTCTAACACTTGTATATACATCATGAAATGATGCAGCATCGAAAGACGTCAGTACATGGAATATATGGTATGTAAAATAGTTGAAAGGATACTCACCGAATACTAAACTAGATAGAATACTAAAATATCTCAACTCAAATAAAGAATGCAATTGTGAAAATAAGTCAATGCTTTACATAATAATATGTAAATGCTAAGTCAATGCTTTACATAATAATATGTAAATGCAACTCAATATAAAAATAATGTTTTATCCTTGTAGATAATCGACAATCATCATTATGAGCATCGTGATGATACCACGAACTACTCTCTTGCCAGAGCGTCCAATACCTTGCAGAGTAAGGGATGCAAACTTAACTCATGAATCCATATAAAGTATGCATTAGGGGATGAAGTGAGGAGTCGCCTGAACGAACGACACTATCTTATGCTAGCTACATAGTTTATGAAATTTGAGTTATCTAACCTATTATGCCCCACACTGTTGGTACATGGGAACATTTATTTAGCTTCTCTCAAGTTACCTAGCTTTTCTAAAGTTACCATGTGATCCATGTTATTCATAATGTTATCAAATAACTCTAAGGAATAGATGATGTAATGCCCCATATTTTGCATAGGCTAGTTCTATATGAGATGCGATGGTTGAAAATAGGTTTGGAAGGATTTGAAAGGGTTGGAAGCCAAATAATGAGTCGTGGTAATCGACCTACTTGCATAGACTACTTGAATACATGTTGAGCTTAAGTAGCAAGGATCACATAGGTTTTTAAAGTGAGACGAGATTACAAGCCTACGAAAAAGAGTAAGTAGGTGATGCACCTACTTCAAGTAGGTGATGCACCTACTAAAAAAAGTGGACCCCAACAAGACACGTGGCAGCAGCTGGTTGGAGCATGGAGAGGATGGACATATAGAAGCTGGACAGGTGTCACCCCTGGGGCTGGACACGTGTAGGGGCTGACACATGTCACTTTAAAAAATAGTATATAAAGGACAAGTTATGACTAAGAATAAGTCCTTAGTACATTCTTTTTTCTCATCCTTAGCCTTAGAGAACCTAGAGAGAAAGAAAGAGAGTTCAAGCCATGGCAAGTTTCGGCCATGGCTGAAGCAAAGAGAGGCCTTAAATCTCGATCCGTAAATAAATTATCTAAGGTATTTTCCAATCAAGTGAAGGTGATTAACAACATAAATTAGTTATTGGGGCAGCAAGAAGGTCAAACAAAAAGTCCATCAACTTTCAGCCAAATTGCGGAGCCAAGTTGCTAAGGTAGGGTTTTTTCCTTTTAAATTGGAGTTAATGATGTTATAATAGAGAGATTAATTTATGTTAAGTGGAGTTGGAAGTAAGAAAAATACATGGTTATTGTTGACATTGTAAACGAGCAGAATTGAATTTATTCTAGTTGGATTAAAGTTTGGTTAATATTGTCGTTATTATGGTATTGTATTTGAAGGTAATTTGTATGTGTTGAAGGGCTGGAAATGTGGTTATAAATGGGTATAAGTGCTGCTATTCGCAGCCACGTTATGCTCATTTCTGTGTGGTAATGATTTTACGAAGTAAGGATCGAAAACCGTATTTTGATGTCGTGATTTTGGGTGGACTGTTTGGAACTTGTATTGAATAATATTGAAGTAGTTTTATTGTAGATGGATGGTGGTTGTTGTTGTTTGTACGGCTGTGCTAATTAGAGGTTAATTGGAAGTTTGGATAACGCGAGTTATAGGGGAAATGCTGCTCAATTTCCGTTAACATCTTAACTAACCAATATACTAGTCGAGAAGTATGAATGAGGAAGTAATTCCTATAGGTAATTGGTTGTAGATTTAGAAGCTGGAAAGTCGAAGGTTATTCATAATCGTGTTACTTTCGTGTTAAATAGGTTAAAGGGGTAGCGAAGCAAGCTTGGTTGGAGTTAATCTATAATAGGTATGTAAAGCCTACCCCTCTTTTCTTTTCGCATGTCTTAGATATAAGTGATATGTGATATGAGCTTTGGGGATAATTTCATTCATAACCTCCGAGTATGATTCATGACTTTTATTCACTTTTGGATGTTAAAACTCTTAAAGTAGTTGAGCTATTGCCCTTGAGCCTTCTATATGTTGAATAGTAATTGGAGGTATAAGCTCTTGTTCCTAAGGACTCTACGATGACAAATGTCTCTGATTCCATAAGCTGTTTAGCATTGTCTTTATATATGTCTATGATTTCTGAGGCTCCATTTGATATGATCCCTAATGATATTTAGAGGGTACTTGAGACGATTACTACCCTGATCTTCAAGTGATGGTTTGCTTGATTACTCTATTGAGTCTCAAATGATGATTTAATTTGCATATGGTTACGCACTTCTCTATTCGTGCATATTATAACACATCTGTCACCGAGTCCCAGGCCGGGTATGTTATCATGCGTACCTTTACTGCATTGTTCATCTAGTCCCTCACTAGAGGGACGGGTACGATATATATATATATATATATGATGACATTATGATGTGATGATGGCGTCGGGCCCCATGATGAACCAAATATGATACATGTATATGACATATTCACTAAGTCCATAATGGGCTGGATATGATATATGATATGATCATGCATGATTTTATTTCGTAAGGCACATGTATAGTGATTTCTGGAGTATCATACTTGTCTCCTGAACCTCTACTTCAGATGTGATCTCATTTATGATATGTTATGGTTTATATACTCAGTACATGTATCATACTGATCCCCTTTCTTTGGGGGGCTGCATTTTGTGCCCGCAGGTACAGACACACGTTTTAGAGATCCGCCAGCTTAAGACTTTCCACTTAGCTATTTTAGAGTACTCCATTGTACTGGAGCCTAGACTATTGGTATTGATCTTTTGATGTTTGTATTCGTTTATTCAGGGGTACGGCAGGGCCTTTTTCCCACCATATAATACCGTTGACACTCTTAGAGGTCTGTAGATATGTGTGTATGTAGGTTGTATGTAAGTTTTGTTCAACTGCGTCTATATTATGTGTTATGAATGTTAATATGTAATGGCAACCTTGTCAGCTTGCGTGCCCTCAGGAGATAAAGGATAGGGCTATATGTAAATGAAGACGTATGACCCATTGGGGTGCTTATGTAAGTTAGCATACTATTCGTAGTTCAGATTGACTACATCCGATAGGTATGGATACGGGTGTCCAGGTCGGACCCTAGTCACGACCTACGGGGTTGGGTCATGACAAAAGTGGTATCAGAGTAGTTCATCCTTGGAGTGTCTACAGACCGTGTCTAGTAGAGTCTTGTTTATCGGCATATTGTGCACCATATCTATAAAGAAAAAGCTATAGAACATTTAGGATGTTATCTTTCTTTCATATCTAAGATCGTGCGATAGAGCCGCGCTATAGGAAATGAGATTCCTCATACTAACCTTCGATTACAGCTGAAGAACGACATTGACAGAAGGAATTGATTGATGATATTGGATGCTCCACAATACACAAGGTAAGTAACGATGCGAAAGAGGTATGTTGGATGGTAAGAATATTGAAATATAATTGAGATGTAAAATTAAAAATAGAAAGGAAAAGTAGACAGGACAGTATGAAAGGTGCAGTTCGAGTTGGACATACGAGGTAGGTCTATCCTTTTTACACTTTTATTGATATTGGGCGCCCTGTGTGGCTGTGATATGAGATGATATAAATATATATATGTTAGCCCTTGAGGTATTGTTCCTTTTTTCTGCGTGCAGGTTTGAGATAGTAAAAAATACAGAGGAAACTTTGCCCAAATTTTCCCCCCAAAAAAGAAGAGAATGAGATATCAGTTCATAATATGTCTGGAAAGTTGATACCGACAAGGTAAACTTATTATGTTGGACTAAAGCTGTAAGAGGTACCCTCCATGTCGTCAGTAGGGGGCACCATTTTTACTTGGGGAGTTTTATTTTGGAAAAAGCCTATATGAGCAGTAAAGTTCAGAATTCATTTGAGCGGACCACAACCATATTTTTGCCTTAGAAAAAGCTCATGTTGAAGGGCAAAATGTCCAGCAATTGAGTTTCACTTTTGTTGAAAAGTACAAAACCCTCGACCATTAGTTGTGAACTAGATAATTTGTTCACGACTCAAGAATAAACCTTGAGGGAAACTGTGTGAGTCAAGCACTAAAGAGTAATGTGGTACTTATTGGATTCTAGTTCCCTTCTGGTGGTGGTTGGAGAATGCTTCATGGTAATATTTTATTAGTTCTTCACCAACTAATTGGAGATGGAATTTATGGAATGCAAACAAACTTATGTCTATTTAGGATCGTATATTTCATATGTTGTTGGTGAAATGCTACGATGATTCAGAAGGACTTGTAATACTAAGAGATGATTTAGAAGAGGTTGACAAATCTTGATAGGATGTCACATAAGGGTACTGACTGAATTGATAAGTAGGGATAACAGCTTGTGAGATATGAAGGATAAGACTGACTATGAAGGGTAAAAGGTTAAGTACGTTTACTTCACCGAGTGCAATTAACCCATAGTAGAAATCGTAAAAAAGGTTAAGAAGTATTATACTATGGAATTGAATGCGAATATGATATAATGTGAATATAATGAGGATCGTTATGGAACAAATAAGAGAGACTTATCAAGTTCTGTAGGAAAAGTTCGAATAAAGGTTATATGATAACAGAAATGATAGTGAGCATAAGGAAATAAAGAGTAACTGAAAGAAGGGAACAAGAAAAGAGCGAGATAACAGTGTAGTAATAAGTCATGACATGTGTAGCCGAGGATACGAATGCTAAAGTTAATGGAACTGCGAAAGACCAAGTTGTAGAAAGATGAGTAACGAAGTAGAATGGGTGCTAAGAAATGACTGGTATGATATGCATAAAGATGGATGAACAGAATGCATTTTGGAAATGAGGAAAAAGATTATGCGGAAGTAATGTGTTCCGAAGTATACAGAAGTAGCATAAAATTCCTTGTGTGCAGAATAAAAGATAGACATAGATGGGAGAAATGATAAGGAAATTCTAATGGAAGCACCCAAATTAGACGTAATTAATTGAATACGAGTATGGAACGAAAGAGGAATATATAGTTATTGACTGAAAGGTGTGGTACGATGACATGGTGATAATGTAAGACCATTATAGAGGTGAACCTAGAGTGTTGTTGAGTAAGTTAGAAGCCTGTGGTAGGTACAAAATAAGGGTAGAAAGGCATAAGGCAGAAAGGGGTACATTTATCATCTGGTTTATGTGCATCACCTGGAAGCAGAGGTACCGACTCTTCAGTCAGTGCCGGTAGTTAATGAATATTCAGATGTACTCCCTAATGAACTCCCAGGTCTTCCTCCTGAATAGGAGATATAGTTCACCGTAGATGTGTTACCAGATACTCTGCCCATATCTATTCCTCCCTACGGAATGGCACCCGTAGAGCTGAGAGAGTTGAAGGAGTAACTGAAAGATCTATTAGAAAAGGGCTTCATTAGGCCTAGTGCATCACTTTGGTGAGCACTAGTACTATTTGTAGCAGCTGAATAAGTTAACAATAAAGAATAGATATCCCCTCCCCAGGATTAATAATTTATTTGACCAGTTGCAAGGTACTAAGTATTTCTCGAAGATAGATCTACGGTCAGGCTATCATCGGGTACGGGTAAAGGAAGAAGATATTCTAAAAACTGCGTTCAGAACCCGATATAGACATTATGAGTTTAGAGTAATATCTTTTGGGCTGACTAATGCTCCCACGGTGTTTATGGACCTAATAAACTGGGTGTCAAGCTATTCCTAGATATGTTCGTGATTATATTTAGGGATGATATTCTGGTATATTCACAATCAGAGAAGGAGTAGGTAAATAATTAGAGGATGATGCTTCCAGTATTGGCCTAGGTTATGTACTGGTGCAACATGGTAGAGTCATAGCCTATGCCTCCCAGCAGCTCAGAAAACACGAAAGGAATTATCTAACTCATAATCTGGAGTTAGCAGCAGTAATTCATGCTTTGAAAATATGGAGACATTATTTGTATGGCGTGTATATTGATCTTTATACGGACCATAAAAGTCTCCAATACATCTTCAAGCAAAAGGAGCTAAATTTATGGCAAAGAAGGTGGCTAGACTTGTTGAAAGATTATGATGTTGACATTCTATACCACCTAAGGAAAGCAAATGTGGTAGCAAATACACTCAACTGTAAGTCTATTGGTAGCTTGCCAGAGGTACAACCAAAACGGAAAGAGATAGCCCGTGAGATTTGCCAGTTAGCTAACCTTGGAGTCCATTTGGCTGATTCAAATAATGGTGGAGTTTCTGTTCGAGGAGTTGCTGAATCCTCTATCATGGAAGAGGTAAAGTAATGCCAGTACGAGGACCTTGTTCTGGCACAGTATAAGGATACAACTCTCAAAAAGGAAGGACTCCATTTGAGATCACACCTAATGGAGTGTTAAGGTATAGAGGCAGGTTATGTGTACCTGAGATTGTAGGGCTACGACAATAGATAATGGAACACGCATACTATGCCCACTATTCTATTCATCTAGAGTCAACTAAGATGTATCATGACCTCAGATGTTTACACTGTTGGGATGGCATGAAGAAGGACAAAGCAAAATTTATAACCTACTACCCGAATTGACAACAGGTCAATATCAAGTCTCAAAAGCCTGTGGACTATTACAGGAGATGGAAATCCCGACTTGAAAATAGGAAGAAATTAATATGGACATCATATTAGGCTTACCTCTTACTCTACGAAAGTATGACTCCATATGGATTATTGTAGATAGGCTGATAAAATCAACCTATTTCCTTCCAGTTAGGAGTACATATTCAGTTGAGGACTATACGAGGTTATATATCAGAGAAGTAGTAAGATTTCACAGGGTTCCCACATCTATTATCCCAGACAGAGAAGCTCAATTTATAGCTAACTTCTGAAGATCATTCCAGAAGGGATTGGGAACACAAGTGAATCTTAGTACAATATTTCACCCTCAGACTGATGGAAAGGCCGAGCGCACTATGCAGATACTAGAAGATATGTTGCAGGCCTACATTATTGACTTCAGAGGTAGTTGGGGTGATCACTTGTCACTTATTGAGTTTGTTTATAATAATAGCCATCATTTTAGTATCCAAATGGCATCATATGAAGCTTCGTATGACAGAAAGTGCAGATCACCTATTGATTGGTTTAAGGTTAGTGAGACTAAACTAATAGGCCCAGACATGATTCAGCAAGCAATTGAGAAACTAAAGCTTATTCAGGAGAAACTACTAGCAGCCCAGAGTCGACAAAAGTCATATGCAGATAACCGATGTTGACATTTAGAGTTTGAAGTTGGAGATTGAGTGTTCTTGAAAATGTCACTGATGAAAGGTGTAATGAGATTCAGCAAGGAAGGGAAACTTGGCCCGTGGTACATTGGCCCTTATCAGACCATTTGTAGGATAGGCAAGATGGCCTATGAGTTGGACCTATCTCGAATTTGGAAGCAGTACACCAGTTTTTCACGTGTTAATGCTCCGTAAATATATAAGCGACCCTTCCAGAATATTTCCTGTGGATGAGGTCCATGCAACAGAGGAGTTATCCTATAAGGAGTAACCTATCGCTATCTTGAATTGACATATTAAAAGGTTGCAAATTAAGGACGTCGCTTCCATCAAAGTATTGTGGTAAAATAAAAATAGAGGAGAGATGATCGAGAAAGCCGAAGAAGAGATAAAAAATAGATATCCGTACTTGTTCCCTATAACCACAGGTAATCTAAACCTCTAAATGGGTTATATTGATTAATAAGAGAACTATATATGACAACTATTATAGAGATTTCCTGAAATCCTTATAAGACCTTATGAGATTAATTAACATTCGAGGACGAATGTTCTAAAGGGGGGAAGGATGTTATGCCCCGCACTTTTGGTACATGGGAAAATTTATTTATCTTCTCTCAAGTTACCTAGCTTCTTTAAAGTTACCATGTGATCCATGTTATTCATGACATTATCAAATAACTCTAAGGAAGGGAGGATGTAACGCCCCATATTTTGCATAGGCTAGTTCTATATGAGACGTAATGGTTGGAAATAAGTTTGGAAGGATTTGAAAGGGGTTGGAGGCCAAATAATGAGTCGTAGTAATCGACCTACTTGCACAAGCTACTTGAGTACATGTCGATCTTAAGTAGCAAGGATTACATAGGTTTTTAAAGTAAGACAAGATTACGAGCCTATGAAAAAGAGTAAGTAGGTGATGCACCAACTAAAAAAAATAGACCCCATAAGACACGTGGCAGCAGCTGGTTGGAGCATGGAGGGGATGGATGTATAGGAGCTGGACAAGTATCACCCTTAGGGATGGACATGTGTAAGGGATGAAACATGTCACCCTTAGGGGATGACACGTGTCACTTTAAAAAATAGTATATAAAGGACAAGTTATGACTAAGAATAAGTCCTTAGTACATTCTTTTTTCTCATCCTTAGCCTTAGAGAACCTAGAGAGAAAGAAAGAGAGTTCAAGCCATGGCAAGTTTCGGCCATGGCTGAAGCAAGGAGAGTCCTCAAATCTAGTTCCATAAATTACTTATCTAAGGTATTTTCTAATCAAGTGAAGGTGATTAACAACATAAATTAGTTATTGGGGCAGTAAGAAGGTCAAATGAAAAGTCCATCAACTTTCAGCTAAATTGCAGAGCTAAGTTGCTAAGGTAGGGTTTCTTCCTTTTAAATTGGAGTTAATGATGTTGTAATGGGGATATTAATTTGTGTTAAGTGGAGTTGGAAGTAAGAAAACTACATGGCTATTGTTGATGTTGTAAACGGGCAGAATTGAATTTATTCTAGTTGGATTAAAGTTTGGTTAGTATTGTCATTATTATGATATTGTATTTGAAGGTAATTTATATGTGTTGAAGGGATGAAAATGTGGTTATAAATGAGTATAAGTGTTGCTATTCGCAGCCACGTTATGCTCATTTCTGTGTGGTAATGATTTTACGAAGTAAGGATCGAAAACCGTATTTTGATGTCGTGATTTTGGGTGGACTGTTTGGAACTTGTATTGAATAATGTTGAACTAGTTTTATTGTAGATGGATGGTGGTTGTTTTAGTACGGCTGTGCTAATCGTAGGTTAATTGGAAGTTTGGATAGGGCGAGTTATAGGGAAAATGCTGCCCAATTTCTGCTAATTTCTTAACAAACCATTATACTAGTTGAGAAGTGTGAACAAGGAAGTAATTCCTATAGGTAATTGGTTATAGATTTAGAAGATGGAAAGTAGAAGGTTATTCATAATCGTGTTACTTTCGTGTTAAATAGGTTAAAGGGGTAGCGAAGCAAGCTTGGTTGGAGTTAATCTATAATAGGTATGTAAAGCCTACCCCTCTTTTCTTTTCGCATGTCTTAGATATAAGTGATGTGTGATATGAGTTTGGGGATAATTTTATTCATAACCTTCGAGTATGATTCATGACTTTTATTCACTTTTGGATGTTAAAACTCTTAAAGTAGTTGAGCTATTGCCATCGAGCCTTCTATACGTTGAATAGTAATTGGAGGTATAAGCTCCCCGTTTCTAAGGACTCTATGATGACAAATATCTCTGATTCCATAAGCTGTTTAGCATTGTCTTTATATATGCTTATGATTTATGAGGCTCCATTTGATATGATCCCTAATGACATTTAGAGGGTACTTGAGACGATTATTACCCTGATCTTCAAGTGATGGTTTGTTGATTACTCTATTGAGTCTTAGATGATGATTTAATTTGCATATGGTTACGCACTACTCTGCTTATGCATACTGTAACACATCTTTCATCGAGTCCTGGGTCGGGTATGTTACCATGTACAACTTTACTGCATTGTTCATCTAGTCCCTCACTAGAGGGCCGGGTATGGTATATATATATATGATGACATTATGATATAATGATGGAGTCGGGCCCTATGATAGACCAAATATGATACATGTATATGACAGATTCACTGAGTCCATAATGGGCCGGATATGATATATGATATGATTATGCATGATTTTATTTCGTAAGGCACATGTATAGTGATTTCTTAAGTATCATACTTGTCTCCTGAACCTCTACTTCAGATGTGATCTCATTTATGATATGTTATGCTTTATATACTCAGTACATATATCGTACTGACCCCCTTTCTTTGGAGGGCTGCATTTTATATCCGCAGGTACAAACACACATTTTGGAGATCCGCTAGCTTAAGACTTTCCACTCAGCTATTTTGGAGTGCTTCATTGTACCGGAGCCTAGACTATTTGTATTGATCTTTTGATATATGTATTCGTCTATTCAGGAGTACGGCGGTGGCCCTGTCCCACCATATAATACCATTGACACACTTAGAGGTCTATAGATATGTGTGTGTTTAGGTTGTATGTAAGTTTTGTTCAGCTGCGTCTATATGATATGCTATGAATTTTAATATATAATGACAGCCTTTTTGGCTTGTGTGTCCTCAAGAGACTAAGGATAGGGCTATATGTAAATGAAGACGTATGACCTATTGGGGTTCTTATGTAAGTTAGTATACTGTTCGTAGTTCAGATTGACTACATCCGATAGGTATGGATACGGGTGTCCATGTCGATCCCAGTCGCAGCCTATGGGGTTGGGTTGTGACATAATCACTTACCCAAATCGATGCTCAATACTACTCCCCAAATAATATGCAATAATGCTCATATACTCAAGTGAGTAAAAGTACTCAAAATAATATTTCACTTAGTCTCACTAGACTTTACACACTTTAACTCTATTGGGGTCCTTATGTAAGTTAGTATACTGTTCGTAGTTCAGATTGACTACATCCGATAAGTATGGATACGGGTGTCTATGTCGGTCCCAGTCGCGGCCTATGGGGTTGGGTTGTGACATAACCACTTATCCAAATCGATGCTCAATACTACTCCCCAAATAATATGCAATAATGCTCATATACTCAGGTGAGTAAAAGTACTCAAAATAATATTTCACTTAGTCTCACTAGACTTTACACACTTTAACTCAACTCTTTTCAAACTCACTACATACTCTTTAAAATAGTTATACTTCTCAATCTCAGTAAATGCATAAAAATATAGCTTTTGTCTCTCAACTCAGTCTCAAGAGAAAATAAATGCACAATTAATCTAACTCATTTAGACTTGATAAGAATCATGCATAAACTCAATAATGTAAATCTCATACTCAATTGATATAATATGCTCAAAACTCCTTTCTCGATTAAGAAATGAAAACATATCATTCTTTTGCTTAAGACAATGCATAGAAATAACAATTATAAATACTCAACTAGGCAATTCAAGAACTCAGAGTATGGAAATAATTTTCATAGAATTGAATATATAGAGAACTCAATGAGAATAATGTAACTAACTCAAAAACTTAATATAATAGGGTTAAACTTAAACTTAAACTCATATTGACTGAACAAAGATGTAGGGCACGAGGAAGAACTCAGTCCAATGCTATGATTAGCCTTACATACTTGAAAGAATGATGTTCTTGGTAAAAATTGAAGAACTTACTTAAATGCTTGAACCCTAGCTTTTTCTCCTCTCCAACCCTTGCTTTGAATTTCCTAGGTGTTAATGAGGGAAAAACGTCTTATGGTACTTATATAGGACCAAATTTAGTTCTAAAATGTCAGTGTTTTGATTGGAAAAGGGCTAGAAAAGACCAAACTACCCCTTATTAAAACTGACTTAAGGTCATCTACGGGTCGACCTACGGATCCTAGGAACTCCTTCGATCCTGTAATATCCCAGGAGTTTGAAGGTTGGGATATGATATAAGTAGGTTAAGCATTGCAAAATAACCTTAATGGATTTTTAGGGTTCGTATTTTGGAAGATAAATTTTTCTAAAAAATTGCACAAATAGTAGGGTGCGTGACAGGTTTGCAATGCAGACCTACTCCCCCATAGTGCGATTTCTCCACCAAGTTAAAATCTGGCCAAAATCTCATTCACTCAAAATTGACCTATTAGGTAACAAGTCCTTGTAACAGACTTGGCTTAGAATTTCCATCCGAATTTAGTTTTTAAGTGGGGACAATTTGGATATTACCTAACTACTAGTTAATGAAGATGAACATTTTTAGGACCTAATTCGGCTTTATAAACTAATCTAAACCTCTAATTTTATTCATTTTTTGATAATTCACCTATTCAAATAATTCATTCTCTACAAAATCTTTCCAAAACTCCATTGAACACCTTCAAGGAATTCTCTCAAGTTCTCTATTAAAGTACAAGTTTCTTCAAATTTCTTTGGTCTTCTCATTCAATGTATATGGGTATTTCATCTTAGGGTACTTTCACCCATAGAGCCCAACAATTCTCTACTTTTTCAATCAATTAAATTATGTATTTTTTGGGTCTTATATTCTCTATTTTAATTGCATGAATTATGATTATGACTCTATTTTAATATAAAGTGATGATTATTGCATTGAATAGAAGAGTTTTCCTATGAATTTTCATACATTGATATTTAGGGTTCATGATAGGGGGTTATGAGTTTTTTAATTATACTTTCAATTGATATTATTTTTATGAATTATGTATGGGGTGATATAAAGTATATGATCACGTATGTTTTCAATATAATTTCATGATTTTCAAGCCAATTATTCATGTATTCATGTTTCTACCCTAATTTCAAGTATAAGCTATGATTGTGAATATCAAAGTATACAAACAAGTTGTATGAATAAGGGTGACTTAAGACCCTAATGATATTTCTATGAAAAAGATTTGTAATGATGGAAGGCCTACAGCCACAACCACATTACATGAATTATATGACAATGAGCTAATCTTATGAAAAAGTTTATGAAGTATGATTATGAAAGGCTTATGATTTATGACAAGTATGGTTTATGATTATGATATGATATTTATTCAGTGGGATGTTGACTTAGCACTGATAGGAATTTGAGGTGGGGGCTTGACCTAAGCCTTAGTAGCAACCTCTAATCCCTTAAACTGCGTTGCCACTGTAGGTTGCCTTTATGGCCTAGCTAGTGGATTCATATATAACACTTAATGATGATAATGATATAGAGTCTACCTTGGAAAGCAGCCTCTCTCTTCCCTAATATAGGAGTTACATCGAGATTCCATGTAATAACTTGCATGGTTTTATTATCTGTTATGGTTATCTCCCATATATGTATGGTCCTTATGATGTTTTACAAGACTGCTCCTATCCTTTACTTTGATATGATACTCTTATGGTTTAAAGTACTTTGACCTTTCTTATGCCTACTTATGGTTTCATGACTAATTCTCTTATCATGCTATTTAAAATGGTCATTTGCACAATATGGTTTTAATTATGCATTACATTTTCTACATACTTAGTATATTCTAACGTACTAACACATTGTTTATTGCCTATATTATATCACAATGTAGAGTTGGATGCTCCATATTATTTTTATGGCTAGTCAGTGATCCATTTGAAGAGTTTGTGGTGAGTCCTCATGCTTCAAGGGCAACCCGAGTCATCTTTCTTTTATTATCATTTCTACACTATGTTGATATTTTGAGATTATACTATGTCATGTTATTACTTTGTTGAGGGTAATCTAGGAACATGTCCTAGTCCCTGCCTATCTAATCATGTAGAGGCATGTTGGGCATAAGTGTAAGAAGTTTATGTTGTCTTGATTCTTTCTCTAGTTATGCTATATTCTTGGACTTTTATGAGTATCCGCTTATTGTTTACCTTATTTATGCTTATGATATACTAAGAGACTTGGTTGGTTTTTTTTTAGGAAATCCTAATCACTGTGTCATATCTAGGCCCTAGTTTGAGTCATGACAAACTTGGTATTAGAGCATAAGGTTTTGAAATATCTTAGGGAGTCCAACATGCCACGTCAAGTATTGTCTTATTCATTGGTGTGAAGAGCGCCACATTTATGAGTAGGAGGCTATTAGACATCTTAGGAACTCCTCACTTTTTTCATGATCTATGTCGTGTGATAGAGTGTACTCTAAGTCTTTTTCCTCTAACAATTGTTCCCTGTGATTTTCTGAAAATGCCTTCAAGAGGAGCTTTTTTCATAATCTATGTCGCGTGATAGAGTGTACTCTAAGTCTCTTTCCTCTAACAATTGTTCCTTGCAATTTTTTGAAAATGCGTTCAAGAGGAGCTCCATGTCAAAGAGGGGTTAGCCAATGAGGGAAAAGACCCTCAATCTCCTAATGATCCTCGGCACTCATGTCGAGTTCCAAACCGCCATCTCTATGCTATCCCAAACCATGACTACTCAAGTGAACCAAGAAGTAGTGGCTCCTCTAAATATGTCTACACCGGCTTTATTGGTTAAAGACTTTACAAGGATGAGGATCTCCAAGACTTTGTTGATGAAGCGCATAAGATTGTTGCTATTATGTGGGTATCTTTGAAGGAGAAGATAGAGTTGGCCGTCTACCAACTCAAAGGTGTTTCTCAAGTGTGGTATAATCAATGGAATTCCAAAAGGTTAAAGAAGGTCCCATAGGTTGGGAGAATTTCAAAGTTGCATTTCTTGACCAATTTTTTCCACTTAAATTGAGGGAGTCGAAGGTGTTGGAGTTTATCAATCTCAAGTAAGGTAACATGAGTGTGATAGAGTATGCCCTTAAGTTCACAAAGTTGTCCAAGTATAGTACTTCTTTGGTATCCAACTCTCGTGCCCGAATGAGTAAGTTTATTTTGGGTGTGTCAGACTTGGTGATGAAAGAATGACGAACCACTATGCTCATCAAGAAGATGGATATTTCTAGGCTCATTACATATGCCGAACAAATTAAAGGGTAAAAGCTTAAGGAGAGGAAGGTGAGGGAGTCTAAAAGGGCTCAATTTGAAGGTGAATTTTCTCAATCCAAAGTTGGGGGTGGTAATGGTCATTTCCAACAAGGCCAAAGGTTTCAAGGCCAAGGTTATTCACAAGCTTCAGGCCAAAGATTTGATAAAGATAGGGTACCTAACCCTAAGGCCCAAGGTGGTGGTGTTAGTGGGTCTACTCCTCCTAAGTATACCAAGTATGGGAAAAACCATGGAGGCAAATATTTGTTTGGTATGGGTGCTTGTTTTGGATGTGGTAAAATGGGGCATAAGGTCTCTGAATGCCCAAACTTTTCAAACAAGGGGGGAAAAGGACATTCTCAAGGACAAGCTACTCAAGGAGGACAAGCTTAACAATGTGGTGGCCCACCAAAATAGGTTCTATGCAGTCCAAGCTAGGCAAGATGTTGAGGAGTCTCATAATATGGTTGTGGGTATGTTGCGGGTCTTTGACTTTGATGTTTATGCTTTACTTGATTTGGGTGCGACATTGTCTTTTGTTACTCCTTACCTTGCTATAAGATTTGATATATGCACTGAAATCTTGCTAGAGCCTTTTGCGGTTTATACTCTCGTTGGTGATTCAGTTCTAGCTAAGAAAGTCTATAGAAATTGCCCCGTGTCGGTCTTGCATAAAATAATCCTTTGTGATCTTGTTGAACTTGACATGACCTATTTTGATCTTATTCTTTGTATGGAGTGGCTACATGCTTCCTATGCATCTATTGATTGTAGAATCCATATGGTCAAATTCCAATTTCCTAATAAACATGTCCTTGAATAGAAGGGTAAAGATTTGGTAATTATGGGTCGATTTGTATCATGCCTAAAAGCCCGAAAAATGATTTCTAAGGGATGTATCTATCATTTAGTGTGGGTTAGGGATACAAATTCTAAAGCTCCTACTATTGAGTTGGTTCCCATTGTAAATGAATTCCCTGATGTGTTTCCCAATGATTTGCCCGGTATTCCTCTTGAAGGGGAAATCAATTTTGATATAGATCTTTTTCTCAACACTCAACCCATCTCTATTCCTCCTTATCATATGGCCCTTGCAGAACTTAAAAAGTTGTAGGAGCAATTGGAAGGCTTGTTAGATAAGGGTTTCATAAGGCCAAGTATTTCACCATGGAGTGCTCCCGTGTTGTTTGTTAGAAAGAAGGATGTGTCACTCTACATGTGTATAGACTACCATCAATTGAATAATGTCACCATAAAGAACAAGTATCACATTTTAAGAATAAATGATTTATTTGATCAACTCCAAGGTGCAAATCACTTTTCCAAAACTGATCTCCGATTCGGTTATCACCAATTAAGGGTGAGGGAGTATGACATTCCCAAGATGGTATTTCAAACAAGATATGGCCATTTTGAGTTTTTGGTTATGTCAATTGGGTTGATAATGCCCCCACTACTTTCATGGACTTGATGAATCAAATTTTCAATCCGAATTTAGATATGTTTGTGTTTGTTTTTATTGATGATATATTAATTTATTTCCAAAATAAAGAAGAGCATATGGGTCATTTGAGATTGTATTGCAAACTTTAAGGGGCAAGTAATTATTTTCTAAGTTTAGTAAGTGTGATTTTTGGTTGAAGTTTGTGACATTTCTTGGTCACTTTATTTCTGGTGATGGTATCATGGTTGATTTAAAGAAAATACAGGCCATAAAGAATTGGCCTATACCATTGTCTGCTTCGGATATTTGTAACTTCTTGGGTTTGGATGGATATTATAGAAGGTTTGTAGAAACATTTTCATCTATACGTAATGTTCCAATAGTTGGATGAGTGCAAAAGAAGTTTCCAAGCAATGAAGGACCACCTTACGTCGGCTCCTATTTTGACATTGCTAGAAGGGCCAGATAGGTTTGTTGTATATTGTGATGCCTCACGGGTTGGATTGGATTGTGTTTTGATGCAATATGGAAAGGTTATAACATATGCGTGTATGCAGCTAAAGGTGCATGAACGAAACTATCCAACTCATGATCTTAAATTGGCGAAGGTTGTCTTTGCATTGAAAATTTAGAGTCACAATCTTTATGGGGTGCATGTTGGTATATTTACCGACCACGAAAGCTTGCAATATGTGTTTAGCGAAAATAATTTTAACCTTATGCAAAGAAGGTGGCTCGAACTATTAATGGATTATGATATGTGAGTGTTGTACCATCCGAGTAAAGAAAATATTTTGCCGATTCTCTTAGTTGGTTATCCATGAATAGTGTTGCTCATGTTGAAGATGGCAAGGAGTTGGTTAAAGATGTGCACCAATTGACCCATTCGGGGGTAAGGTTGAGTGACTCTAATAAGGGTGATATTCTTGTTCAAAGTGGTTCAAAATCATCATTGGTAGAGACTGTAAAAGCAAAGCAAGACATGAATCCAACTTTAGTTGAGTTGAAGAAATTGGTGGTTGATAAGAAGATTGAGGTTTTCTCATAAGGGGGAGATAGAGTTCTTCGTTACCAAGGTCGGTTATGTATTCCTAATGTTGATGGCCTAAGAGAAATGATATTGGGTGAAGCCCATAACTCTAGATATTCTATACATTCGGGATCCACCAAAATGTATAGAGATTTGAGGAAAGCATATTGGTGGAGCAGAATGAAGAGGGACATAGCAAATTTTGTGGCGGATGTCTAAATTTCCAACAAGTGAATGTTGAACATCAAAGACCTGGAGAACTAGCCCAAGATATCAAAATTTCTACTTGTAAGTGGAAAGATGTGAATATGTACTTCATTATGGGTTTGTCTCGTACCCGAAAGAAACATGATTCTATTTGGGTGGTAGTAGATAGAATGACCAAGTCAACACATTTACTACCTGTTAAGACTTCTTATAGTGCTGAATATTTTTCCAAAATGTATATTCGGGAATTGGTAAAGTTACATGGTGTTCCATTCTCCATCATTTTGAATCGTGTCACTCAATTCACTTCTCACTTTTGGAAATTCTTTCAAAGGGGTCTTGGCACCAAAGTTAAGCTAAGTACCGTATTTCACCCTCAAACCAATAGACAAGCCGAATGAACAATCCAAATTTTAGAAGATATGTTAAGGGAATTTGTTCTTGATTTCAGAGGGGGTTGGGATGATCACCTACAGTTGGTTGAGTTTTCATACAATAATAGTTACCATGTATTAGAATGGCACCACTTGAAGCCTTGTATGGAAGGAGGTGCATATCATCTATTGGATAGTTTGAAGTGGAGAGGGTGCCTTGTTAGGGAACAAGTTAGTGTTTGAGGCCTTGGAAAATGTTAAACTTATTTGAGAAAGGTTAAGGGCCTCCAAAAAGTCATCAAAAGTCTTATTCAGATGTTAGAAGGAGAGAACTTGAGTTCAATGTTGATGATTGGTTTTACTTAAAGATTTTGCCCATGAAAGGAGTAATGCATTATTGAAAGAAGGGGAAGCTTAGTCTCTAATATATAGGCCCATATAGAATCCTAAAGAGTATTGATAAGGTGGCCTATGAACTTGATTTGCAATTGAAGTTAGCCTTGGTGTTTCAGTATTCCATGTATCAATATTGAGGAATTGTGTTGGTGATCCCAATGCCATTGTACCTTTAGGTAATGTGAGTGTTGAAGAAAACTTGACTTATGAGAAGGTTTCGGTGAAAATTTTGGATCGTCAAGTTAAGAGGTTGAGAAACAAGGAAGTTGTGTCCGTTAAAATAATGTGGAGGAACCAAGAAGTTGAAAGTACTAAATTGGAAGTAGAATCGGACATGATAAAACGATATCCTTATATCTTTCCTCCCCTTCTGCCCTAAGGTATTTAGCTCTTCATGCTCGAATCCTCCAAACTCTCACTTTCCAATCTCTCTATGTCTTATTACATGCATGCATACTCATGAACCTAATTTTAAATGATGTTTAAATTGCATTATTGCATACATGCTGGGTTATTAATCTATACACTCTATCTACTTAATCTAGTCATACCTTATTTGAGGATAAATGTTCCCAAGGGGGAGATATTATAATATCCTGGGTGATTGAAGGTTGGAATATGATATAATAAGGTTAAGCATTGCAAAAGTGGCCTCCGTGGATTTTTAGGATCCATATTTCGAAAGATCAATTTTTCCAAAATATTGCACAAATAGTAGGGTGCACGATAGGTCCGCGATGAGGACCTACTCCCCCATAGTGCAATGTTTCCTGCAAGTCAAAATCTGGCCAAAATCTCATTCACTCAAAATTGGCCTATCAGGGAACAAGTCCGCATGCTTGGCTTAGAATTTTTGTTTGAATTCAGTTTTAAGTAGGGACACTTTGGACATTTCCCTAACTACTAGTTAATGAATCTGGTCTTTTTTAGGACCTAATTCGGCTCTATAGACTAACCTAAACCTCTAATTTCATTCATTCTTTCACAATTCACCTATTCAAATAATTCTCTGTCTACAAAAGCTATCTAAAACTCTATTGAAAACCTTCAAGGAATTCTCTCAAGCTCTCCATTAAAAGTCCAAGTTTCTTTAAATTTCTTTGGTCTTCTCATTCAAGGTATATGGGTATTTCATCTTAGGATACTTCTATCCATGGAGCCCAACAATTCTCTACTCTTTCTATCTATTAAATTATGTATTTTTTGGGTCTTATATTCTCTATTTCAATTGCATAAATTATGATTCTAATTATGATTATGACTCTATTTTAATATAAAGTGATGATTATTGCATTGAATTGAAGAGTTCTCTTATGAATTTTCATACATTGACATTTAGGGTTCATGATAGGAGTTATGAGTTTTTTAATTATACTTCCAATTGATGTTATTTTTATAAATTATATATCGGTTGATATAAAGTATATGATCACGTATGTTTTCAATATAATTTCATGATTTTCAAGCCAATTATTCATGTATTCATGTTTCTACCCTAATTTCAAGTATAAACTATGATAATGAATTTCAAGTACACTAATAAATTTTATGAATGAGGGTGACTTAAGACCCTAATAATGTTTCTGTGAAAAGGATTCATAATGATGGAAAGCCTACACCCACATTACATGAATTACTTGACAATGTGTCACGACCTGACCTAGGGTCTAGCCGTAACACAGAAATCGAAACTTCGAGGGGCTCCAACCATGCCTCTTGTTCATATCATAAGCATATATAAGGTAAAGTAAATGCGGAAACATCATAGAAAAGAGTCTAACATAAAACATAAGGGAAATATGATCCGACTACATAAGACTCTACATAATTGTCCAACAATGCCTCTAATCATGAACGTGGGCAGGGGCTAATACATGTCCCTAACTCACCCTCAACATAAGACATAAGAAGAGTCTTTGGAAATAAGAACAATAACTCATAACTTGTCCCCAATATATGTGGACTCACCAAGACTTCGCCTATAGAAAGCTCACTAGCCACGTGTGGGAAAGTGATCCTCAACCTCAACTCCTACATTATGAGACAATGTAGGCAACAATATGCGTTAGTACTTTGAATGTACTAAGTATGAGGGAATGAAATGCAATGTGAATAATGAGATGTAATGATCAAGTAAATACATAATTAAAATGAGATAAGTAAAGATGTGAGAAAATTATGATGATCAAATCATTTGAAAAGCATAGTTGAGATTGTGAAAATAAATAAGAGGTCATACATATGTGGGATAGGAATCATAATTGACAATAAGACCATTCGAGCTATATCATGAGATCCCGATGTTACCCCTACATCAGAAAAATAAGAATCTACTTGCGAAGGTAGACTTTACCCCGCTTGGCAGGTTATAACGTATGTTATATGTGGATCCACTAGCTAATCCATGAAAGTAACCTACAGTGGCATGTAGTTTATGGGACAATTGGATATTACTACGGGTCTCTTGCCTCAACTATGGAGAGAATGCCTATCCCAAGGTCCACTCGGTGCTAGGTCAAATCCCATGGAATACATAACATAGTAACATACTTAGCATATATCATAACTTGTTCATAAACTTCATATTTCATAGAATAGCTCATTTCATAACATACTTATAATGTGAGAATTGTCCTTTTATCATTACAATCATATTTTCATAATTCATATAGTTGGGTCCTAGGTCACCATATAGGGCCCTAAGTCACCTTACTTCATAAGTTGCACGAAGTTCATACCTTGAATATACTTGTGATTCATGATCACTATTCATGCTTGAATTTAGAGTAAAACTCAAATGCATAATCTATTTGAATGAGAATCATGAGAATACCTTAAAATCATTGGATTCATAATCATACTTCATAATTCATCATATAAAATAGGCTTCATGTATAGGCAATCATGATTGAACTTAAAATCATATAATTCATATAGAAACATACTTATAATGATCAAACATGATGATTGAAAACATAATTTAAACAACCCAATGTAATTCATAAGATTAGGGTTACAAACCCAATTGAAATTCATGAGATTTTGAGTAGAAACCTTGGGACTCCATGGGTAAAAGGTACCCATGGATCAATCCCTACATACCTTTGAATTGAAAAAGTATACTTGTTTTTGAAGAAATCCTAGCCAAAATATTAATGAAGAATATGAACTTAGAGGAGCCTTGAGAGAGAAGTCTTTTAGTTGATTGGGAGTTAAGAGGGAGAAGGATAGATTAAAGAGTATTTAGGGTATTTTCGTAGTGAATGTAGTCCAAAAAATATCCACATACATTAATTTGAAGAATAGGGAATGACTAAAATACCCCTCATTTAACTAAAGCTGGGACCCACCACGGAAGATCCATCATGGCCTATGATGCTCATCACAGTTCGTGGTGGTGTACGAATGTTGAATTGATCTATAAATTTTCTAAGTTGCAGGGAACGTTTTAGAACTTTTTTCGCGGGACCTTCACGGTCCATGAAGTGCACCATGTGACGTCAAGAGTGGGCGTGGTGCAGGCCCTGCATGGTGACCTGCAGCGGTGACTACCATGAAACTCACCATGGTACATGGTGCCCTGTTGTAGACCTTATCCTGCAAGGGTGAACCTTAAGGTCACCACCATGGTGGCTTACCATGCGGTGTGATGCCTATCACAACCCATGATGGCCTCCGTGGTCGTGCTAAAATTTCTAGATTTTTCTGATTTTCATGTTTTGATCCTTATTTTTTGACTTTCCAGATTCTGAGGTCTTACAATATCTCCCCCTTAGGAACATTAGTCCTCGAATGGGACCCAGGCTAGCATGGATGGAATATTAAAGGAACATAACATCCCAACATTAATTCAAAACATCTCAAAAATGCATAAAAGAATGTAATCTTTAATCCTAAACAAAACATAACTTTAAAACTCATTTCGTGAACATGAATGCATATGTAACTATGAAAATAACTGAAATGCATGATTTGGGCTGGTTGGTTCATGTAGAAGCTAAATACCTCAACTAGGCATGGAATGAAAGAGATGAGGATATTGGTATATCATATTGTCTTTGGCCTCCCATGTAGCACCCTCAACCTCTTGATTCCTCCATAACACCTTAACTGAAGCTACTTCTTTATTTCTCAACTTTCTAACTTGCTGATTCAAGATCTCAATCGGAACCTCTTCATACGAAAGACCCTTCTTAATTTCAATGTTTTATAATGGAACAATGGATCTAGGATCACCAACAAACTTCCTCAATAATGTCATATGAAACACCGGATGCACCGATGCCAAATTTGAAGGTAAATCCAACTCATAAGCCACTTTCCCAATTCGCCTCAAAATCTAATATGGGCCAACATTGTGGGGACTTAGCTTCTCTTTCTTACCAAAATGCATCACACCTTTCATGGTTGAAATGTTCAAGTAAACCCAGTCATTAACTTCAAATTCAAGTTCTCTTCTTGTCACATCTGAATAGGACTTTTGTCAACTTTGGACCATTTTCAATCTTTATCTAATGTGTCTAACTTTCTCTATAGCCTCAAATATCAACTCAGGTCCTATCAAAACAACTTCACCTACCTTAAACTATCCGATAGATGATCTACACCGCCTACCATACAAAGCTTCAAATGAAGCCATTTTAATGATAGAGTGATAACTGTTATTATACGCAAACTTTATTAATGGCAAATGGTCATCCCAATTTGCTTTAAAATCTATCATGCATTCTCTCAACATATCCTCTAAGGTCTAAATGGTGCGTTCGACCTGACCATCCATTTGTGGATGAAAGGCTATGCTGAGCTTCACTTGGGTATGTAGACCTTTTTGGAAAGATCTCTAAAACTGAGATGTGAACTGAGTACCTCGATCAAAAATGATAGACAGTGGGACACCATGAAGCTTCACTAAATCTCGAATATACAATCTAGCATAGTCCTTGGCTGAGTATGAAATCTTAACAGAAAAAATGAGTTGACTTAGTCATTCGGTCAACAATCACTCAAATAGAATCAAGTTGCTTACGAGTACGTGGCAAACCAGTAAAAAATCCATATTCAAGGTTTCCCATTTCCAAGAAGGGATCTCAATGTCTTGAGCCAAACCTCCCGATTTTTGATGCTCAACTTTGACTTGTTGACAATTGGGACACCTAGCCACAAATTCTGCTATGTAACTTTAATGCCATTCCACCAATATACTTCCTTTAAATCTCGATACACCTTTGTGGAACCTAGATGAATAGAATACCACAACTATAAGCTTCGAAAAATATCATATCTTTCAAACCATTTACATTAGGCACATATAATTGGCCCTGATATCTCAAAACACCATCTTCCCCTTGGGAGAAAACCTCAATGGTTTTTTCGGCAACCACTTTCTTCAGTTCAGCCAAAGCGGGATCATCATCTTATTTTGCCTTTATATTTACCACAAAAGACGATTCAGAACCATTTTGCACAATAAATCCTCCATCTTCCTAATCCACCAATCGAACATCAAACGGGATAATTTGTGCACCTCCTGAACTAACTCTTTTTTCTCATTATTTACATGGGAAACACTGTTCATAGTTAGGCTACTGAGAGCGTCGAAGACCACATTAGAACACTCATGTCATAATCCTTCAACACTTCAAGCAATCTTCTTTGTCGAAGGCTCAAGTCCTTTTGAGTGAATATATATTGCAAACTCTTTCGATCGGTGAAAAAATCTACATGGGCACCATAGAGATAGTGTCTCCATAATTTCAAAGCAAATACCACCACACCCAATTCCAAATCATGAGCTGGGTAATTCTTCTCATGTATCTTAAGCTGCCTTGAAGCATAAACTATTACTTTTTCATTTTTCATTAAGACACAACTAAGACTGACTCATGAAAACATTACAATATACAACAAAACCATCAAAACCTTCTGGCAAAGTTAACACCAAAGCGGAGATAAGTCTATCCTTAAGCTTTTGGAAGCTTTTCTCACATGCCTCGGACCATTGAAATTTTACCTTATTTTTAGTCAAAGCATTCAAAGGTGATGCAATGGAAGAGAAACCTTTCACAAATCGTCTATAATAACCGACTAAGCCTAGAAAACTCTAAATATTAGAAGGACTCAACGGTCTAGGCCAATTCTTGACAACTTCTATTTTCTTCGGATCATCCATAATTCCTTCTCTGGAAATAATATGACCAAGGAAAGTAACTGACCTTAGCTAAAAATCATATTTGCTAAACTTTGAATACAACTGTAAGTCTTTAAGAGTTTGCAACACAATTCTTAAATGGGTGGCATTCTCTTCCTCACTCCGCGAGTAGATTAAAATATCATCAATAAAGACGATCACAAACATATCCAAATATTGTTTGAATACCCTATTCATCAAATCCATAAAAGCTGCAGGGGCATTCGTTAGTCCGAAAGACATAACCAAAAATTCAAAATGACCATACCGAGTTCTAAAGGTTGTCTTTGGAATGTCACACTCCCTCACTCAGAGTTGATGATAACCCGATCGTATGTCACTCTTTAAAAAGTAACTTGCTCCTTGAATCTGATCAAACAGGTCATCAATCCTTGTTATGAGATACTTATTCTTGATCGTGACCTTGTTTAGTTGGCGATAAAATATACATATTCGGAGTGACCCATCTTTATTCCTCACAAATAACATGGGAGCACCCCAAGGTAAAATGCTTGGCCTTATAAAACCCTTATCCAACAAACGCTTCAACTGTTCTTTCAACTGCTTAAGTTCCATCGGAGCTATATGTTAAGGAAAAATAGAGATAGGCTGCGTATCAGAAAGAAGATCTATACCGAAGTCTCTTTCACTTTTGGGAGGAATGCCTGAAATATCTCCGAGAAAAACTTCCAAAAATTCATTAACCACTGTAACTGACTCAAGAGTGGGAGTTTTAGAATCAACATCCCTAACTCGTACTAAGTGATAGATGCAACCTTTGGAAATTATTTTTCGGTCCTTAAGAGATGAAATAAATTGACCCTTAATCACCGAATCGTTACCCTTCCACTCAAGGATAGGCTCATTAGGGAACTAAAATTTGACCACTCAGGTTCTACAACATATGAAAGCATAGGAGGCATGTAACCAATTCATACCAAGAATGATGTCAAAATTGTTCATATCAAGCTCATCAAGATTACAAGGGATAACTTTATGCAGAACTGACAGGAGACACTTCCTATAGACTCCTTTATCCATAATTGACTCACCTACGGGAGTATAAACGAAAAAAGGCTCTATCAATATTTCAAGAATTATATCAAACCTCATAGCCATATAAAGAGTAAAAAAGGATAAATTTACACTCGGATCAAGCAAGGCATAAAACTTGAAGTAAAAGACCCATAATATACCCGTAACAACATTAGGAGTCTCTTCCATCTCCTGCCTATCATGAAGAGCATAGAACCGATTGTTGTGTTGAACACCCTTAGGTTGAGCTTGGACACCTTGTGGAGTTTGTCTACCTTGAGCAACTTGGACTTGAGGATGACCTTCTCTAACCTTGTTGATAACATGAGGGAAATTGGATTACCTATGCCCCATTTTTCCACATCAAAAGCAAGCATCCATTCCCATCAAACATCACCCTCTACGATTCTTTTCACATCTTGCAAATTTGGAAAATGAAGGGCTAGTAGCATTTGGAACCCCTCGTTGGGCCTTAGGGTATGGAACCCTATAATTCATAAACTTCTTTTATGAACTTTGGCCTTATTCAGAACAGCCACTACCACCACCAGACTTAGCAGGTGAGAACCCAACTTCATACCAAGCTCTCTTAGACTCTGTCATTCTCATCTCCTTGAGTTTCTCTTCCTTAATTTGTTCGATAAAAGTCATAAGTCGAGATATATTCATTTCCTTAGTAAGCATGGCGGTACGACACACCTTGGCAACCAAATTGGATACCCCCGATATGAATTGACTCATTCGGGAATGTGGGTCGACAACCAATAAAGGAGCATACTTGGAGAGTTTGGTGAACTTAAAGGCATAGTCCCTCATTCCCATGTTGCTTTGTCAAAGATGAATGAAATCTAACACCTTATCTTCCCTTTATTCAAGAGGGAAAAAGCGATCAAGGAAAGCAAGTTTGAAGACTTCTCATTCAATTGTCCCTTCATCCACCCTCTTCATCTTTTATTGGGTATACCATACTTGAGCCACACCTTTGAGTTGGTAAGCCACCAACTCTGCCTTTTCCTCTAACGACACCCCCATTATGCTCACTATTTTGTTGACCTCATCAATAAATTCTTGAGGATCCTCATCAACTTTTGATCCATGAAACACAAAAGGGTTCATTCTTGTAAAGTCTCTTACCCTCAAAGCCGGAGTGGGAACATTAGGAGAAGACACAACCTCTTGATTTGCCACAACTTGGGTTAGCATAGTAATAACAATTCAAACCTCTATATTGGTCACTTGGTCCGGTAGGGGGAAATTGTCTTGAGGAGCTGGGGGAGCGTGGGCCTCATTAACATTGTTCCCCTTTGGCAACGGTGGTCTTCTTGGAGGCATATTTCTGAAAATCACCAAGGAAGATCATTAGGGAAAGGACATCTTAGGGTAAACTCTATAGCACGACATAGATAATGAAAGAAATGAGAATTTTCTACAATTCCTTATAGCCTCCTATTCATAGATGTGGTGTGCTTCACAACAATGAATAATACCCTACTTGACGCGGCATTTTGGACACCCTAGGACATCTTAAATTTTGTGCTCTGATACTAAGTTTATCATGATCCAACCTAGGGCCTAGTCATAACACGGTGATTTAAACCCTGAGGGGCTCCAACCAAGACTCTTGTTCAAATTATAAGCATACATAAGGTAAAGTAAATGCGGAAATATCATAGAAAAAAGTCTAACATAAAACTTAAGGGAAATATGATCCACCTACATAAGACTCTAGATAATTATCCAACAATGCCTTTAATCATTAACATGGGCAGAGGCTAAGACATGTCCCTAGATACCCTCAAAATAAAACATAACAATAGTCTTTGGAAATAACAATAACTCATTACTTGTTCCCGATATATGAGGACTCACCAAGACTTCACCGATAGAAAGCTCACAAGCCACGCGTGGGAAAATGTTCTTCTACCTCAACCCCTATATTATTATACAATGTAGGAAATAATATGCATTAGTAATTTGAATGTACTAAGTGTGAGAAAATAACATACAACATAAATAATCAGATGCAATGATAATGTAAATACATAATAAAGATGAGTTAAGTAAAGATGTGAGAGAATCATGATGATCAAAGCATTTGAAAAGCATAGTAGAGATCATGAAAATATATAATAGGTCATACATAGGTGGGATATGAACCATAACCGAAAATAAGACCATGCGAGCTATAATATGGAATCTCGATATTACCCCTACACCAGAAAAAAGGGGAATCTACTTGTCCAGGTAGAATCTATCCCGCTTGGTGGGTCATAGCATATGCTATATGTGGATCCTCTAGGTAAGCCATAAAGGCAACCTACAGTGGCACATAGTTTATGGGATAATAGGATCTTACTATGGGTCTCTTGCCTCAACTATAGGAGAGAAAGCCTATCCCAAGGTCTAATCAGTGCTAAGTCAAATTTCATGATCAATGGGACTCCATGAGTGAAAGGGAGCCACAAATCAATCTCTACATACCTTGATTGAACTTGACTTTTGAATTGAAAAAGGAGACTTTCTTTTGAATAAACCTTAGCTAATAGGTTGATAAAGAAGATGAGCTTTGGAAGAGCCTTGAGAGAGAAGTCTTTTAGTTGATTAGGAGGTAATGAGGGAAAAAGATAGATTAAAGAGTATTTAAGATATTTTCGTGATGAATATAGTCCCAAAAATGTCCATATATGTTAATTCAAAGATTAGGGAATGACTAAAATACCACTCATTTAACTAAAGTTGGGACTCACCACAAAAGACCCATCACGGCCTGTGACACTCATCACGGTCCGTGGTGGTGTCCGTGATGTTAGAATTGATCTCTGAATTTTCTAAGTTATAGGGAAAGTTTTAGAACTTTCTTCATGAGACCCTTCACGGTCTGTGAAGTGCACCACGGGACATGAAGAGTTGGTGTGGTGAAGGCCTTGCAGGGTGACCTGTAGGGGTGGAAACCACGGAACTCACCACTATCCATGAAATATTGTATGATTTGTGGTGCCCTGTCGTGGACCTTATCCTGTAGGGGTAAACCTTAGGGTCACCACCACAGTGGCTCACCACGGGGCATGATGTGATGGCCTCTGTGGTCATCACTTGGTGCCAAAATTACAACTTTTCTAGATTTTCATATTTTGATCTTTATTTTTTGACTTTTCCAGATTTTAGGGTTTTACACAGTGAGCTATTCCTATGAACAAGTTTATGAAGTATGATTATGAAAGGCTTATGATTCATGAAAAGCATAATTTATGATTATCATAGGATATGTATTTCCAAGGGATGTTGACTTAGAACAGAGAGGACTTTGAGGTGGGGGCTCAACCTAAGCCTTAGTAGCAACTTCTAGTCCCTTAAACTATGTTGCCACCATAGTTTGCCTGTATGTCCTAGCTAGTGGATCCACATATAATACTTAATGATGATAATGATATGGAGTCTATATTGGCAAGTATCATCTCTCTTCCTCTATATGGGAGTTACATCGAGATTCCATGTAATAGCTCGCATAATCTTATTGTCGGTTACGGTGATCTCCTATATATGTATGGTCTTTATGATGTTTTACAAGACTACTCATATCTTTTACTTTGATATGATACTCTTATGGTTTAAAGTGCTTTTGACCTTTCTTATGCCTACTTATGGTTTCACTACTTCTCTTATCAAGCTATTTGACATGGTCATTTGCACAACATGGTTTTAATTAGGTTGAATCCATCGCTGGCTCCTTACAATTTTCACTTAGACACCTCAACTAGACTTTATTCATTTTAGACACTTCATGTCAGGCTCTGTTATGTCATTTTGACACTTTTTATACAATCAATCAAAACATATAATATGTGTGTGTTACACTAGCGAGTGACGTATAAAGTAACGAATTAAATGACGTGAATTTTAACTAAAAATTAAAAAATGGCCACTGAATCCACGACACTTGGAATTTTTGCCCAAATAATTTTCAAAAAAGAGATTGACCAAACTAAAAAAAAAAACAAATTGCAGAAGCAACCCCACCCCCCTTACTGATTGTCTTCTCCAAAGTAACCCATTTTGTAGAAAAATCCTAAAGTAAACTCAAACAATTCCGATGGCTGCTCTTTTTTTTCTATTATTTTTTAAAATCCTTTACCTAAAAATTATTTGTGAGTTAAATATATTTTTCAATCACCATTTTCTTTATTTTTTTCAGATCTTGAAAATATCATTACCACCATGTTCACCGGAAAAAATGGAGATCCACCACCGCTGCTACTCTCTTTCTCTCTTCCTCCCTCTATTCTACCAAATCATATTTTATCTAAAATTAAAATTATGAAATCTTTTCACTATTTAAATTATAAAATAGGTTTATTCCTAAATTTCTCAAACATTTTTCATTATTTTCCATAATTTTGTTGTAGCTATCTTCATTCACCATGGTTGAAGTTTAAGCTTTTGGGAAAATGGTGGCTGAAAAATGGGGAAGAAGAAGAACAAAAAAAATAAAAATAGGCTAAATAAGCCTTTTACTCGCGGTCAGTGAGTGTATAAAACTCACTATGCCATGTAAGCAAAAGGTGCCAAAATGACACAACGGAGCCTGACATGAGATGTCTAAAATAAATAAAGCTTAGGTGAAGTGTCTAAGTGAAAGTTGATGCCAACTTTAAGGGGCCACCGATGGGTTCAACCTTTTAATTATACTTTGCATTGGCTACATACTTAGTACATTCAAACATGCAAACACATACTTTATTGCCTATATTATATCAAAATATTGGGATGGATGCTCCATCTAAACTTGTGGCTATTCGGTGATCTATGTGAAGAGTTTGTGGTGAGTCCTCATGCTTCAAGGGTAACCCAAGCCATTCTTCCTGTTATTGTCATTTCTAGACTACGTTGATGTTTTGAGACTATCCTATGTCATGTTATTACTTTGTTGAGGGTGAGCTAGAAATATGTCCTACACCCCGCCTATGTAGTCATGTAGAGGCATGTTGGGAATAAGTGTAAGAAGTTTATGTTGTCTGGCTTCTTTCTCTAGTTATGCTATATTCTTGGACTTTTATGATTTTCCGCTTATTGTTTACCTTATGTATGCTTATGATATGCGAGAAGGCTTGATTGAGATTTCTTTGGGAATCCTAATCATCGTGTCACATCTAGGTCCTAGTTTGGGTCGTGACAGGGCCATAGAAGACCCCTTGTGGAAACTTATGCCACAATTTTAAATTTACTTAAATTTGATGTATCGGGTCTACAGACCATTTCTACGTGTTTTATACCCTTTGATGAGTCATACAAGCTCCTCATGGAATTATGCTGAGGGTCTTTTCCGTTTGGGTCTACGGAACCTTCTACGGCTCGTAGACATTGTTATGAGTCGTAGACCCTGGTTGTGAAACTTGGTACTCATTCTAGTAGCCATTAGAATTGGACATTAGGTCTAGAGCTCCTTCTACGGGTCGTAGAAGCTTCTATGGGTTGTAGAAAGGGGCTCGTGGAATGGGTCTTAAACTGTGCCTTGGGGTCATTTCTGTGGATGCTTTCTATGGTTCCTAGAAACTTCTATGGGCGTAGAAGCCACTCATAGAAGAGCCTCAGTGACTCGAATTTTCTCTAAGTATAGAAGGGTTCTACGAGTCCCTCCTACAGACCATAAAACTTTCTATGAGCCATAGGTGGAACCCGTAAAGACTCCTCTGATACAGAAACTCAATTTTTTATGGGTTTTCTAGGACTGATCTAAGTTAGAATATTTTGGGGTGTTACAACTATGTCTATGAAGGTTTTATCTCTCTAGAATCTTCTCTCTGCTATCTATAATTGGTATAATGGATAAGGAGAGTAATGTTACATAATTGCACAAATCCCCATTTTGGTCCTTGGAACTTTTTAAAGGAAGCACTAATTTCCATAGTTGCATTTTTGTCCCATCAGCTTCTAGTGTTGAGACTTGCATTGGACCGGCAAAATATCGATCCTTCATTGTAAGACGCCAGTCACTGCCTCGCTTTATCCTTCAGTGTTTCCAGGAGCTTCTACGCTGGGATCGGTGAATCGCCAATCATCCATTGTGTTGCACCGATAACATAGGTACTAAGATAACTTGCTCTAGTCCTGCCGATGTTTAGTCGGTGAGATATCTGTTAGCTTCTATGAGGTGCCAATTCTTCCATCGGTGCGCTTCAGTAATTTTTAGTTCTAAATATTTTGAACTTGATTTCCCTAAGAAATGCCCACACATAAGAGAACTAGGGCCTAAAACCCTTCAATTAGGATTAAAACATGGTAATAATTAATGAATTTATGTCCAATGAGTTGGTAAAATATGGCAATAATTCATGAATTTATTTTAAATGATTTGGTAAAATACTAACTCATCAAATCCCAAACTTGAACTATTGCTTGTCTTCAAGAAAAACACTCACTAAGCATAAGATTTAAGATAAGATTCACCCAAGATAGGATTTGTACAATCACATACTGTCCTAAAACAAATAAAAACAAAAGACTCAAAATAGAATGACTCTAAAATAAGCACCACTATTCATTAGGCAAAGGTCAACAAAATATTTTAAAGCATTATTTTGGGACACTTTTTCATTCAAGCACAATCTCAGAGCATCTGAAGTCTTTGACATCAATATTTTTGATTTTCTTAAAGATTCACATGGACTTATCACATTCATGCAACTCAATTGAAATGAAGACATCACTATTTATATGAAGGGTGCAATGCTACTCACAGAAGAGAGAATTCCACACAATTAAGAATATAATATAAAGGGATAATAGATTATGCAAAAACACTCACTCTCACAATGAATTCAAGTATACATGTATTGACCCATACACTTTCCCTGTATATAGATCGGCACTAATGTAGATTGACAAGGCTGAAAATCCCCAAGGATTTGCGGGTTTGGCTTAGGCTTAGGCAAAAGGTAAGATATCTTTTGGTCATGTTACTAAGATGCCTCCCTAATGCCTTCATTTCTCACTTCAAATATTTTTTCACAATTTTGGATTTGCCTTCTACCTTATTTCTCCCTTTTTATGATAAGCACTAATTTCAACTTCCCTTTTTTCTTTCCATCTAAGGTATATGCATACATTGAACTGACACTCATTCAGTTTTGATTCTTTCTTGCATTCTTTCATCCATAAATTTGTTTCAATACTTTTTATTTTTTAAGCTTGCGGTGCTTTATATTTTTTAAAGCTCAAAGCTCTTTGTTTTCCTTTTTGCACAATCCCCAAACTTAGGATTTTGCCTGCATTTTTCATCATACTTAGGCTTTTGCCTACATTTTTCATCATTCATCTTTTCTCATTCTCTTGAACAAAATTAGGCTTATAGCCTATTTCACAACTTATTTGGTACATAGAGAGGCATGGGGGTATCAAGACAAAGGGTTGTAATAGTTCAAAGTATGTGGCAAGGTGGCCAAAGAGTTCGGTTTAGGCTCAAAGGGGCTGACTAAGATCATATTATTTGGAGGGAAACTCTATCAATGGGAAATGATCATCCCAATTACCCCTAAAATCCATAATACATGCTCTCAACATGTCCTCTAATGTCTAAATAATACGCTCGACCTGAGCTTTTCACCCACAGACGAATAAAAAGGGTTTCTTCAAGATCAAACTTCAATTCTCTTCAATTTAGGGCTTCTAAGGATCAAGGTATGTGGGACTTCATCCATGGGCACCTTTTACCCATGGCATCCCAAGTTTTTCTCTCCAAATTCTTAATGATTTTCATTTAAGAAGCCCTAATTTTATGATAAAGCACTGGGTTCTATTATTCATGATATGTTCTATGATTATTGATTAAATTATGCATTCAACAACAACAACAACAACAATAACAACCCAGTAAAATCCCACAATATGGGGTCTGGGAAGGGTAAAGTATACTTAGACCTTACTCCTAACAAGGTAGGATGATTGTTTCCAAAAGACCCTCGGCTCAAAAAAGCATAAAAAAAGGTCAGATAAGGCTAAGAAATTCAAAGCGAATTGGAAAGAAAATAACAAAAGCTTTACAGATAAAATAGAGTAATCAAAGTACAGAAAGTAATAGATAATAATAAAAATCAGAGCACAAGAAATCATAATATGCTAATGCGCCTACTAATAAGGAAGAATAATGAGACTATGTACTAGCCTTCTACCCTAATGTGGGTCCTCCACACTATCCTATCTAAGGTCATGTCCTCGGTAAGCTGTAACTGCGCCATGTCCTATCTAATCTCCTCTTCTCTCCCCAATATTTCTTTAGCCTACCCCTACCTCTTCTAAAACTATCCATGGACAACCTCTCACACCTATACACTGGGAAATCTGTGTCTCTCCTCCTCACATGCCCAAACCATCTCAGTCGTATTTCCCACATCTTTTCTTCCACTAAGGCCACTCCCACCTTGTCCTGAATAGCCTCATTTCTAATCCTATCGCTCCTGGTGTGCCCACACATCCATCTCAATATTCTCACCTCAGAAACTTTTATCTTTTGAATATGGGAGATCTTAACTGGCTAACACTCTGCCCCATACATTATAGATGGTCTAACCACCACTTTGTAGAACTTGCCCTTAACTTATGGTGGCACCTTCTTATCACATAGCACTCCGGAAGCGAGTCTCTATTTCATCCACCCTTCCCTAATACGATGTGTGACATCATCTTCAATCTCTCCACTGCCTTGCATGATAGACCTAAGACACTTGAAACTACTTTTCTTTTGGATGGCCAGGGCACCGAGCCTAACTTCCATGCCAACCTCCTAGGTTGTCTCACTGAACTTGCACTCTAAGTACTCTATCTTCGTCCTACTCAACTTAAACCCTTTAGACTCCAAGGTATGTCTCCAATCCTCCAGTTTATCCTTAACTTCTCTATGAGTCTCATCGATTAGGACTATATCATCCGTGAAAAGCATACATCATGGCACCTCACCTTGAATTTATTATGTCAATCCATCCATCACCAAGGCCAATTAAAACTGACTAAGAGCTGATCCTTAATGCAACCCCATCATAACTGGGAAGTGCTCTGAGTCCCCTCCTACTATCCTTACTCTGGTTTTGGCTCCCTCATACATGTCCTTGATCACCTTAATGTATGCCACATGTACACCTTTAGCCTTCAAATATCTCCATAGTATCTCTCTTGGGACTTTATCGTAAGCCTTTTCTAGATCGATGAATACCATATGCAAGTCCTTCTTTCTCTCCCTATACTGCTCCACTAGTCTCCTCATAAAATGGATGGATTCTTTAGTTGAGCATCCCGACATAAATCTGAACTGGTTCTTTGAGATAGATATGCCTTTTCTCACCCTCATCTCCACCACTCTTTCCCACACTTTCATAGTATGGCTTAGTAGCTTGATACCTTTATAGTTGTTGCAACTCTGGATATCCCCCTTGCTTTTGTATAGAGGGATCATTACGCTCGACCTCTATTTGTCGGGCATCATTTCTGTCATAAAGATGATATTAAATAACCTAGTCAGCCACTCCAGACCTACCGAGCTTGTGCTCTTCTAAAATTCCCTAAGAATCTTGTCAGGTCCAGTTGCTCTTTCCCAGTGCATCCTATGATCAACACCCTTAATCTCCTTGAACTCAATATTCTTACAAGACCCAAAATTAGGATGCCTCCCTGTATGTTCCAAATATCCCAACACAAAGTTTCTTTCCCCTTCTTCATTCAAGAGTTTATGGAAGTATGATTGCCATCTCTGTTTAATGAGAGTCTCCTCTACCAATACTTTTCCATGCTCATCCTTAATGCAGCTCACCTGATCTACATCGCATGCCCTTCTCTCCTATGCCCTTGCTAGCCTGAATAATTTCCTATCCGCACCTTTCTTTTCTAGTTCAGTATAAATACATTCAAAAGCTATCATTTTTGCTATTGAAACCGCCGACTTTTCCTCCTTCCTCGCTATCTTATAAAGTTCCCTATTCGTCCACTTCTCTACCTTATTCTTGCTTTCTATCAACTTCGCATACGCCATTTTCTTTGCTTCCCCCTTTCCTTGCACTTCTTCATTCCACCACCAGTCCCCTCGATGCCGACTACGACTACCTGTCTAGACTCCCAACACTTCCTTTGCTCTATTTTTAATATAACTAGCAGTCCTATCCCATATACTGGTCACATACCTACAACTATCCCAGTCCTCCATATCTTTCAATTTCTCTCCTATCTCTAGAGCACTAGCTGTTGTCAAACTCCCTCATCTAAACCTAGGTCAATTATCCCCGACCCTCTTCTTCCTTATTATCTTGATCCCTAAATCCATCACTAAGAGCTTATGTCGGTTGTAAAGTTGTCGATCGGAATGACCTTACAATCTTTGCACATACCTTTATCATCCTTTTTAAGGAGTAAAAAATCTATCTGAGTCTTAGACACTGAACTACGGAAGGTTACCAAGTGGTCCTCCTTTTTTAGGAAACTCGAATTGACTATCACCAACCCAAAAGCTCTTGCAAAATCCAAAAGTGAAACTTCTCCTCTATTTCTGTCCCCAAAGCCAAAGCCTCCATACACATTATCATACCCTCCTAAAATAGATCCGATGTGCCTATTGAAATCCCCTTTCATGAAAAGCTTATTAGTAGGCGGTATGCCTCTCACTAATTTATCCAAATCCTCCCAAAAACGCCTCTTCTACTCCTAGCCTAAGCCCATTTGCAGTGCATACGCACTAATAATGTTCAAAGTGTACACATGGTCCCATTACTTACCTGGGATGTCCACTCTACATTGGAAGACAGAGAATCATATACTATACAAGTATGGTGTCCAAAGTTCTAAGCAAAATCAGAGGATGGCAGACTAAAGTGTTAAGCTATGGAGGTAGAGCAACATTGGTAAAGTCAGTGTTGCAATCACTACCAATCCATTTGTTGTCTGCAATCAGACCTACTACTACCTCTATGAAGCAGATCAAGGCCCTTATTGCAGACTTCTTCTGGGGATGGGACAAAGAGAAGAGAAAATACCATTGGGCATCCTGGGAGACTCTCATCTATCCTGTTGAGGAAGGGGGAATTGGCATGAAAAATATACAAGAGGTGTGCTTAGCTTTGTAATACAAACAGTGGTGGACCTTCAGGTCCAAGAAGACTTTATGGGGAGAATTTCTGAAGGCTAAGTACTGCCAAAGGGCACACCCAGTGATCAAAAAATGGGACACAAGTCAGTCTATTATGTGGAAATATATGATGGCAAATAAAATTCATATTGAGCCACATATACATTGGCACATCAACTCAGGTACCTGCAGTTTTTGGTGGTATGATTGGCTGGGTATTGGCCCACTAGCTAATCACAATAACTATCTTCCAAGACTCAACAATAGTACAGTCTCTGAATTCCTTGAGAATGGGGAGTGCAATGTGCAGAAAATCAGACAACAAGCCCCTCCCCAGCTGGTGCAGCAGATCCTTAACACAGACATTATGTACAAACCTCACATACCTGATCAAGCTTGCTGGAAATTGAATTCTCATGGTGGTTTTACTTGTAAATCTGCATGGGAACTAATTAGAAAAAAGAAGCCTAAGACCTTAACTGGTGGCAACACTTGGTACATCAATATTCCCTTCAAAGTTTCTTTTCTACTATAGAGAGCCCTCAGATACAAGCTTCCAACCAATGATAAAATTATCTAATTTGGAGCAGCACCAGCAGCATGTTCTTGCTGTTACAGGCCTGGATTGGACAATGTAGATCATATATTTGCTTCTGGAAATTTTACCAAGCATATTTGGCAACAATTCTCCAAGTCCTGGGGGATCCTGCAAGGGATCTGCCCATTGAGATGCATCCTGATGAAGTGGTGGACTGCCAAGTCCAATAATAATGCTCATAAACTCATGTTGCAGGCCACTCCTATCTTTGTTTGTTGGCATATATGGAATAATAGATATACAAGTAAATATGGAGGAAAGAAATCTAGTATTACTAGAGTTAAGTTCTCCATAGTCAAAGATCTCTACATGCTGATAAGCAATGCTTACCCTTACATTAAATGGCCACAGAGCTGGAAAGAGCTGGTTACTATGGTAGAGAACTGCCAACATGACATGAGAGTGACCAAAGTTATGTGGATCAGACCTCCACCTTCCACAGTGAAGTTGAATACTGATGGGAGTGCATTAGACAACCCTAGGAAAATTGGAGCAGGAGGAATATTAAGAGACCACAATGGTAACTTAATATATGCCTTTGCAACTCCATTGGGACTAGGTACTAACAACCAAGCAGAAGTGCAGGCAGCAACTATTGGCATCACTTAGTGTCTCTAATATGGCTATAGTAGAGTGATTTTGGAGGTTGATTCAGAATTATTGACTAAGTGGCTGAAATAAGACCTCAAACCACCTTGGAGCATTCACAGATATGTTATAATATTGCAGTCTTTGGTCCAGCATTTGGAACTATTTCATTGTAAACATATATTCAGAGAAACAAACCACCCCGCAGATACCTTATCTAAATACAACCACATGTTCAATTATACACAACACTTCCACAACTTCCAGCAGCTACCACAGGAAACAAAGGGCTACATCAAGATGGACAAGCTAGGAATGACAAGTTTTAGAAGAAAAAGCCTAAAAAGAATTAAACAACCTCCGTGACTGATCTCCCTTGCACTGTGTAATAGACTTTCTATGTATAATTTAGTTTATTCTTTCGTATTCAACCTAGTTATTTCTTATTGTAAGGGGAGAGTCTCCCTTGTTTATTTCTTTCATAGAACAACCAACTTATATTTAGATGTAAGAGCTAGAGTAGTGGTGTCTGCTTTGATTTTTATCTGTAGGTACAAGGTTACATTGCTGTTAGCTGAGATCAGCAATTCATTGTGTCCTTGGAGCAGCAGTAGCGTGGTGCATTAGTTGATAACTTGGAGCAGGCCTTGGAGATGCAAGATTGATGCAGAGCTACAACACTTGAACCAGCAATTGGAATTATCCTCTTGTTTGTTTAATTGTGCAGGTACTCTACACAGCATCAGCTTCTAAGAATAGGATCTTCAATATCAACACCCTATAACAACCTGTAGAATGCAACAACAAGCCAAACATGCACCACACCATCCATAATTGCTTCTTGGTATAGCAGTGGCATGGTGCAACTTTTGACAGCTTGGGGTTTGCCTTGGAGTTGCAAGAATGAGTACAACGCTCATTATACAACATCTAAGAACCAACAAAAACAAGAAGAGTGGTTGCAACAAGTTCAAAACTACAACAATTTCATATACACTGCAGAAATGCAACACCAAACAACAACTCAACCCACAGCTGAACCTGAAGTTACAAACTTTGAAGATAAAGCTGCAGGTAGATGGGCTACAACATAAGAAGCTACAGGCAACACCAACAGGCGGCAACACCAACAACATCCATAGCTGCTTAGCTACATAGGGACAGGAACTGAAGCTACAGGTAGGCCATCTTTTGGTCATCAACTTCTTCAGCATTCACTCTTCAATAAGAGGAACACTCACAGCCCCTTGACATAGCAGCTGCAAGTCTGCAGGGACAATGTTCTTCCACAACTTGACAACCTCGGTATTACAAGATTAAGAAAGATAAAGATGAAAATAACTTTCCTGACCCATGCGAAATAGAAGTTTCGTATACTTGCCCTTCTTCATTTTAGCTATGTATGATATATAGCTTACTTGAATAGGACTAGTGTAGGTTACTTTATTGTATTCACATGGCAGGGGAGAGTCTCCCTCATTTACATTTTTCTTAGTCGAAGTGTATCGAGAGGAGTCCTCTCATAGGTTTATTGCTTTTCTATTTATTAGATAGCACCTTTTGTATTAGGGATGAGTTAGCCGACCTTAGTAGGTTAGCTGACTTATAAACCAATATAGGATCGGAGGTAAGGTTTATGTCTCCCTCCTTGTATTTTCTGTTTTGTTATTTATGTTAAGGCTTGGGGGTGACGCTCAACCCCTGACTATGCACGAGAGGTGGGAGCCTCGTGTAGGGTCTGTTCCCTTAAAAAAAAAACTAAAATGCCTACCCCATTCCTATACTTTGATCTAATAGAGAACCAAAGCTTAACCCATCTATTTCCTTAGCTTTAGGACCTACCCATTTGGTCTTTTGGACACAAACTATTTTAATCTTCCTCTTTTTAAGAATCTTAACTAGCTCTATGGACTTTGCCATTAATGTCCCAATGTTCCAAGAACCTGCTCTTAATCTAAATGCTTCTTTAAGCCACTTACCCTTCCTTACCCTTCCTTACCCTCATCCCCGTCCCTATCCCTAAACAAGAACATTACCCTAGTCTAGCATCACTATCCAAAGCCATTGAAATACGTATGAACTAATAAATTATTCAAAGATCTAAATATAAAATATACTACAAGTGTATGAACAAGAATAGGTATGGAAATCGGAGGTACCAACTCCAGTTGAAATAAACCTACTTGCCGCTGGAAAACACTGTTCATATTGGAAAACATTTATCAGCAAAGAAATCTGATCTTCAGAATTTAATTAGATCTTTGGATGTCGCCGAAATCTGCTTGGAGCTGCCGAAATCTGGACAACCTGTTTTGCCAGAAAAAACCAGGAGATGAGAAAGAGTTGGCAAGCCACTGAAGATGAGAGGGAGCTTGGTGTTTCTTGGTTGCTTTTGTTCTGATATGTTGGTCACCGGCGAAATAGATAGTGCCACCGCCATCTCTCTCCTATTTGCTGCCTAGGGTTGCATCGAACAAGGAAGAAGGGAAGAGAGAGAAGAAGAGGAAGGAGAGAGAGAGAAAGGGGACAAGGAAGATACCTAGGTTGGACCTTGTTGGCCTCTGGCGTAAGTGCGACGGAATCGAGAGAAAGGTAGCCATTGTCGGTATAAGTCAGAAGACGTTAACAGTAGAATGCATACTCAAAACATGCATTCAATTGATATTAATTTTATGAATTAAGTATGAGTTGATATAAAGTATATGATCATGCATATTTTCAATCCAATTTCATGATTTCCAAGTAAATTGCTCATGTATTCATGTTTGTACCCTAATTTCAAGTATAAGCTATGATCATGAATTTTAAGTATGAAATTATATTTTATGAATGAGGGTGACTCAATAGGCTAATGATGTTTTATGAAACAGATTCATAATGATGAAAGGACTACACCCACATTACATGAATCATATGATAATAAACTATTCCTATGAATAAGTTCATGAAGTATGATTATGAAAAGCTTATGATTTATGAAAAGAATGATTTATGATTATGACATGATACTTATTCCGTGGGATTTGGACTTAACACTGAGAGGATTTGAGGTAGGGGCTTGATCTAAGCCTTAGTAGCAACCTCTAGTCCCTTAAACTACGTTGCCACCATAGGTTTTCCAATATGGACTAGCTAGTTGATCCACATATAACACATGTTTATGTTCATGTTAGACAGAGTCTACCTGGGCAAGTAACCTCCCACCTTCTCGATGTGGGGGATCATCAAATTCAATGTAATTGCTCTCATGGTCTTATTGTTAGTTATGGTTATCTCCCACGTATGTATGGTTCTTATGATGTTAAAGTTTTGATGCATTGACCAATGATTATGATGTTTTAGTGTTTTCATGGTTTTAATCATGTTTTAAGGTATTGGTCTTGCATCTCATGATCCATATTGATTATGTCCTATATTTATTGATCATGCATACTTCTCACATACTTAGTGCATTCTATATACTAACACATACTTTTTACCTACATTATATCATAATCTAGGGTCCGACAATCATGTTCATCCTCCTCTAGCTCATGGCTAAAGTTTATACCTTGTTTTATTGGTGAGTCCTCACAGTTCGAGGACAAGAAATTATTTCATTTTGATATTTGAATTTTATTACTCTTATGTTGTCATGGGTTATCTAGGGACTTGTCTTATACCCCTATCGAGTTAGTAGAGGCATGTTAGATATTCATGGATCCTATATTGCCGCTTTGCTCTTTTTGAGACTTATGCTCCTTTTATTGAGACAATGCTTTCGTAACTTGATTTAGCTATATTTGATCTATGTCCCTTATGTATGCTCATGAATAATATGCTAAGAGGATTAGTTTGGGTCCCTCGGGATTCTAATCACCTTGTCATAGCTAGGCCATAGTTTGGGTCGTGACATTGCCTAAATTGGGTGCTTTTTCAAATGCCTCAAAAGCTTGTATTCATCTCTTATTTTACTGAGGGGCCTTAACATCTCTCTTTCAACTGAGATCAATCATACCAACAAACTTCATCATCACATTCAAGTGGAAATAGAGGACATTTGAAGCTGCACATAACTTACTTACCAACACAGGAAAAGGCATTGAAAGATTGTTCTAGCGAGCTTTTCTTAATATTTTGTTGCCACTATTTTGCCGTAGTTTATTTGAATGCCTAAAATCAAACATGCTATGAGGATGGTTGCCTCATGGGTAAAACTTTGATCATTTATAGAAGCCATAATACGGGTGCAAATGAAATCCAATCACAGTTTTGCTTCGAAATCAATTCTTTGCAGCTGATGTCTTTTCACATAGAGGCCTATGCTGGATATCTTGTATCTATGATTTCGGCTACCCATTGCAAGTGATTATTCTTGGTGGAAACCCTTCTTGTGAACTCATCCTTATCCTTAATTGGCTTAGGCAAAAAGGTAGAATTAATAACAGTTGCTAGGATAGAGTCACATCAATCTTTATGCCCCTAACCTTTACAGATGTAAAATTTGGGTATTTATATACTGGGCCCTTGAGGTTCATAGTGTCTTGAATTTCTTGGTGAGAAGCATAAAATTTTATGAGTAGCTTCTTGAAATAACCTCCTAGTACATCAGCAAGGAGCAACCAATCTTTGGCGGTGAAATAATGAACAATGTTTGGGAACTCACTTCCCAATCTTGAAAGGTTGAACCCCTTTTCTTCTGTAATGAATTCTTTTCCCTAAAAGTCTCATAATATCCCTGCACTCCTTTGATGCAAAACTTTAGTTACGCTTCATTCACTTGTACATCATGTAACACCTCAAAGATTTTTTAAAGCTAAGAGCCGAACCATTCTTCATATTCCTATAGGATCAAAGTTAATGACTTCTAATTGTATATATTTGCTAGGATATATTCCTAAGTATTTAAAGTGTATTAGATATGGTTTAGGGTCAGAAGGTATCACTAAAATCAAGCCAAGTCCAAATAATTTGTATTGGATAAGTTTTTGCATGAGTCCGTATAAGGGTCAAATTTAAATGACCATATATCCAAATATATAAGGAGTTAGGTGGCCCATAATATATTAAATTAAATGTCTATGAGTCTTCTTTCCAACGCCACCAAGATTGCATTAAATGGAGTTCAAAGTGAAATGTTATGGCTATTTTACCAGAGACGCTCTAACCTAGTAGAGGTTCGCGATGGCTCAGCGACGTTGAGAGGATACAGACTTCACTACCTAAGGTAAACGACATCTCTTTTATTTTTTTGGGGGTATTTTTATCCTATAAGAATTTGGGAAGTTATTTTATTGTCTCTACACACGTAGAAAATCTGTTTTTCATAATTAAAAACCATGTCATCACTCCTAAACTTGAACGGTCAACAATTTTCAAGGACACATCAAGTTAGGGTTATTTTTCAAGATTCTTCATTAAGGTAAGTTATTCTCCATATATTTCAAGCTTTCTAACAAAATTCTTCGTCTATTCATGAATCGCTAAGAGAAATCTTAAATCTTTACCATAGGGTTTCCAAGAAAACGAATCCAAGAATTTCAATAAAGGATCTCTTGATTGTTCTTCTTTAAGTTATGATTATTCATCAAGATTTGTGGAACTTTTAAGGTATGTAAGTCTACCAAAACATTGGACTATGTTCATCCTCGTTCCTCACATATTTCTATAGTTAAGTGAATCCTTGATGTATCTACTTACTTCTTTATTGAGTTCTAGTATGTATACAATATTGTACTTGATGAGTTGATGTTTGAGGTTATGGATTCATGTTTGTATTCACATGAACCCTAGTTGAGGTTTATATTAAATAAAATTTTATGCATTATTGATGTTAAAATAAGGATTATTGTCATTATCTAATTTAGCATAATGTCGAGTTTGAAGGAGTCTTTTGATGTCTATTTTCAAACATGAGTATTAATACATTAAAAAGGTCATATTTTTGAAGATTGAGTTGAAAAGTTAAAGTATTTTTTAAAATGCATTATTGAGATGAGATGTTACCCATAGGACTTAAGTTCCCTTTCTTGCCAAGATGCATTACACCCTTAATGGGCGAAACCTTCAAATAGACCCAATCTTCCACCTCAAATTCAAGATTTCTTTTCCTAACATCGGAATAGGACTTTTGACGACTTTGAGTGGTATTCAACCACTCCCTTTTGAGTCTCACCTTCTCCATAGCATACATTACCAAATTTGGACAAATTAAGGACATATCACCTAGTTCAAACCATCCCACTGGATACCTACATCTTCTCCCATACAATACTTCAAAAGGACCCATTAAGATTCTAGAGTGATACCTATTATTGTAGGAAAATTCAATCAATGGTAAGTGCTTCTCCCAACTTCCTTTAATATTAATAACGCATGCTCTCAACATGTCCTCTAAAGTTTGGATCATTCTTTCGGATTGACCATTAGTTTGAGGATGGATAGCAGTACTTAACTTAACTTTTGTACCAAGACCCTTTTGGAATGACTTCCAAAAGTGAAAAGTGAATTGAGTGCCTCGGTCTAATATAATGGACAAGGGAACACCATAAGGACTTAACAACTCACGAACATATAACTTAGCATAGTATTCGGCACCGTAACAAGTCTTAACTAGTACAAAATGAGTCGACTTAGTCATCCGACCTACAACAACCCAAATAAAATCATATTGCTTCTTAGTACGAGGCAAACCTATTACAAAGTCCATATTCACATCTTCCCACTTCCAAGTAGGAATTTCAATGTTTTGGGCTAGACCTCTTGGTTTTTAATGCTCAACTTTAACTTGTTGACTATTAGGACACTTAGCCACAAACTCCGCTATGTCCTTCTTCATGCTATTCCACTAATACACTTTCTTCAAATCACGATACATCTTGGTGGAACCTAGATGAATTGAATATTGAGAACTATGAGCGTCATTCAATATTAGATCTCTTAACCCATCAAGATTGGGCACATACAACCAACCTTGGTAGCGAAGTGCCCCATCTCTCCCTTAGGAGAAAACATCAATGGATTTTTCAGAAACTGACTTCTTTAACTCAACTAACACCAGATCATGGTCTTATTTGGCCTTAACATCCATTATAAGAGAAGATTCCGTACCATAATGCACAAGAATACCTCTATCATTAGAATCCAAATACATACCTAAACGTGCCATGTATGAACATCGTTGATCAATTCTTTCTTACCTTCCTCAATATGTGCAACTCTATTAATGGACAACCAACTGAGGGAATTGGCAACTACATTGTCTTTGCTCGGATGGTACAACAAACTCATATCATAGTCCTTCAATAATTCAATCCATCTCATTTGCTGAAGGTCAAGTCTTTTTGTTTAAAAACATATTATAAACTCTTATGGTCGGTGAACACATCTATATGGATACCATAAAGATAGTTTCTCTAAATCTTCAAGGCAAAAACAACTGTCGCTAACTCCAAGTCATGAGTTGGATAATTTCTTTCATGCACCTTAAGTTGCCTATAAGCATAGGCAATCACCTTATCATATTGCATCAAAAAACAACCGTCCTACTCTTAAAGCATCATAATACACAACAAAACCATCTGACCCTTCAGGAAAGGTCAAAATAGTAGTGCTAGTAAGACGATTTTTCAATTCTTGAAAACTCTTCCCACAAGTTTCGGACCATTGAAACTTCACTTTCTTTTGATTCAACTTAGTCAAAGTGACGAGCTAGTGAAAATCATTCTACAAATATCTGGCTAGGCCTAAGAAACTTCTAGTATCTGAAGGGGACAACGGTCTAGGACAATTCGTAACTGCCTTGGTTTTCTTAAAATCAACCATAATCCCTTCTATGGACACAATGTGACAAAGAAAAAACACCTCCCTTAGCCAAAACTCACTTATTAAACTTGGCAAATAATTAGTTGTCCCTTACAGTTCATAACACAATCCTCAAGTGATTAGAATGCTCCTCCTCATCCCGAGAGTAAACCAAAATGTCATCAATAAACACAATCACAAATATGTTCAAATATTGTTTGAACACCATATTCATCAAGTCCATTAATTTCGCAGGGGAATTGATCAAACCAAACGACATAACTAAGAACTCATAATGGCCATACCTTATTTGAAATCCTATCTTGGGAATATCACATTCCCTCACCCTCAATTAGTGATAACTGGAATGAAGATCAATATTAGAGAATTAACTTGCCCTTAGTAATTGGTCAAATAAATCATCTATCCTCAGAATTGGGTATTTATTATTGATAATTACTTTATTCAATTTTCGGTAGTCGATATACACACGTAGTGAAGCATCCTTATTTTTAACAAACAAAATGGGAGCACACCATGGGGATATGCTTGGTCTAATGAAACCTTTGTTTAAGAAGTCTTTTAATTAATCCTTTAACACTTTTAGTTCTGCTAGAGCCATTCTATAAGGATGAATAAAAATAGGCTGAGTATCAGGAAGAAGATCTATGCCAAAGTCAATTTTTCTTTTGAGAGGAATACTAGATAGGTCATCATGAAAAACATTTGGAAACTCATTAACAATGGGGAACGACTCTATAGTAGGGCTTCCAAATTGTATCCCTAACCCTTACAAGGTGGTATATGCAAATCATGGAAAACATTTTTTGATCTTTAAGGCACAAAATAAATTGACCTTTGAACATGGAATTGCTACTCTTCCATTCTAGAACTAACTCATTTGAAAATTAGAACTTAACCACTCAGGTTCTACAATCAATAGAAGCATAGCATGCATATAGCCAATCCATATCAAGGATAACATCAAAATCGGCCATCTTAAGCTCAACTCTATCTTTACGTGTCTTAGGATTTGTCATAACACTATCTCAAGCTTTGTCATAACACTATCTTTACCCCAGTGAATACTACTTGTTTCCTTATCCGTTAAGGATCTTACTATTTTCTGAGGCAACCCTACTTTCCTTATCCGTTAAGGATCTTACTATTTTCCTATGGTGGAGTCACATATATTCCTAACTTCTTTATGCCTCAGGATCTTTCATCCTTGTCGTGCACCTGATGTTAACTTCTAATCTTACTTAAAACTATATTAACTTCATTCTAATAGTGGCTTTGTCTTATCACCTTTTCATCGCACTATACCTTCAGTTCATAGCTGTCTATTTCTTTTCTTGTCCAATACTCATACTTAATTAATCACGTCTATCTTGAGTTATTCCTTTAGTCATCCTTTCATTTCTCTTATCTATGTCCATTTGTTTTCTATACACAAGGAATTCCATGTTATTCCTATATCCTTCGGGAAATACTAGTTTTACATAACCTTCCTTTCTCATATCTTCTGTTTATGTCAATTTGTTCTTAGCATACCAGTCATCTCTGGCATACATCCTTTCCTATTGCTCGTCTCTACTTTTTCTACCACTTGACCTTTTATTTTGAACTTCCCCTATAAGTCTGTGTAAGTCTTATGCATTTCTATTTTCTCTTCTGTTTTCCACAAATACATCGTATCCTTCAGTTGCTTCCTTCCTAGACTTTACCTATCCTCATCATGATCCCCGTTATATTTACATGGCACCCTATTCGCATCCAATCCTATAGTATAACACTTTTTAACCTTTTTCATAAGTCCTATTATGGGTTAATTACACTAGGATAGGTAAACGTTCTTAACCTTGGTCGAAATCATCTCCTAGTATCATAAGCCCTTCCAAAGTACTTTAGCATTTTATGACCAACACGTGACCTTGAATAGCCCACAAAGTTATATTTTCCATTCGCAAGTTACATCTCCAATTAGTGGGCAAAGAACTAGTAAAATGTTACCATGAAGCATTCTCCAACCACCTCCTGAAGGGAACTAGAATCCAATAAGCCCCACAGTACTTTTTAGCACTTGACTCACATGGTCTCCCTCTAGGTTCACTCTTGAGTCGTGAACAAATTCTCAAGTTCACAACTAGGGGTTGAGGTCTTTATACCTTTCCACGGAAGTGAAACTCAACTGCTAGACATCTTGTCCTTCAACATGAGCCTTTTCCAAGGCAAAAATACTGCTGGAAAATATCTTGGTTCCATTCAAATGAATTCTAAACTTTGCTGCTCATATAGGCTTTATTTGAAATAAAACTCCCCAAGTAGAAGTAGTGCCTCTCACTGAGAACCTGGAGGTTATATCTTTCATCTTTAGTTTAGCATAATAAGTTCACCCTATCGGTATCAACTTCCAAGACGTATTACGAACTTCTATCTCATTCTCTCCCCCTTTTTTGTTCTTGGGAAAATTTGGGCAGAGTTTCCTCTGTATTTCTGACTATCTCAAACTTACATACATAAAATGCCAACAATGCCTCACAAGGCCAACATATATATATATATATATATATATATATATATATATATATATATATTCATATCATATCACAGCCACACAGGGCTTTCAATATCACCTCATATCGCAGCCATACAAGGCTTTCAATATTAACAATAGTATAAACTGATGGACTTACCTCGTATGTCCAACTCGAACTGCGTCTGTTAGACTCTCCATCTACTTTTCCTTTCAATTTTCAACTTTACATGTCAATCGTATTTCAATACCTTACCCAGCACATATCTTTCATACCTTGGCTTACCTGCGTGCTTTATAACTTCCAATATCGTCAGTCACTTTCTTTTATTGATGTTGTCTTTCTGTTAAAATCAAAGGTTAGTTATAAGGAATTTCACTTTTTATGACTCGATTCTATTGCACGATCTAAGATATAAAAAAAGGTAACATCCTAAATGTCCTGTAGCCTCCTGTTTATAGATGTGGCGTGTAACACACCGATAACCAAGACTCTACTAGACACGGTCTATAGACACTCCAAGGACAAACTGTCCTGATACCACTTCTGTCATGACCCAACCCCGTAGGCCATGAACGGGTGCCCAAGCTGGATACCTACATATACACCTGTAAACCGTAAGTAAGTCTGTCTCCCGAGGGACCATGACTTATCATTTAGACAGCATAACACCTGAGCCGATGAGGCTATTATCGCATGTGGGTTCGTCCCATTTTATACATATACGCGAGCCGACAAGGCTGCCATAGCAAAGGTAACATCCCAAAATATAAATCATATGGCCATAATCGAACACACATATGTACACAACCCACACACTTGTCTATAGACCTCTAAGAGTGTTAATGACTATATATAGTAGGACACTGCCCCACCATACCCCTGAATAAACAAATATATACATAGGAGGTTTGGTACCAAAACTCGGCTCTGAATCAATAGAGCTTCTTCCAACTAGAAGAGTGGAATCCTAAGCTACAGACTCCCAAAACCAGTGTCTGTACCTGCAGGCATGAAATGCAGCCCCTCGGAAAGAGGGGGTCAGTATGACATATGTACTTAGTATTTAAAGTATAAAACATCATAAAGAGGGCATAGTTATGCAGGGGACAAACATAATATTCACAAAACTACAGTACCTGCATCTTATAAATTGAAGTCGTGTATACCCCCATCAACCCTGTACCCAACCCTCTAGGGGACTCGGTGTTACAAATATATCATCTAACATGATAGGCATATGTATGCCATTAGCGCTGTGGAACATACAATACAATCCATGTATATAGCAAGTACATGCCAAGGAACGACGACCCGATCCACATATCATATAATAATGCCGAGGAACGACGGCCCAATCTGTGTCTCATATAATAATACTGAGGTACGACGGCCCAATCTGTATGCATATATATTATTTAATAATGTTGAGAAATAATGGCCCAATCCAGATATCCCATAACAATGCATATACGTGCATGAAATACTTGGTAATATGTCAAACATCCCTCAGGTATAACTATAAAGTATGCCCAAGAGCCCCTAGGTATAGGAGCTTACACATCCCATCACTATTCAACCTATAGAAGGCTCAAGGGTCGTAGTTCAACTACTTTAAGACCCTTATCATTCAAAAGTGAGTACAAATGATGGTTCACATCTAGGACCTATAAATTGAACTATCTCTAGATCATATCATACATCATTTCACTTATATTAAGACATTTTAAGAAAAGGAAGAGATAGGCTTCACGTGTATTATTTTTTATCACGTAGAAGGCTTACAAGACCATAACTCAACCATCGTGGGAGTTCTAACATCAAGAAGTGAATAAGATTAATGAGTAATGCTCGGGGTTCTAAGAATGGAACTATCTCCACATTACATATACCAACCACTTATGGCTAAAACATGACAAGAGAAAAGAAGAGTTAAGCTTTACATACTCATCCCTTCCTAACGTATGGAAGGCTTGAAAAGCCCTAGTTCAACTATTGTAAGAGTTCTATCATTAAGAAGTAAATAAGAACCGTGAATTACACTTGGAATATATAAGTAGATTTACCCTCAAGCTCCTATCATTCATTACTTAACTTTAAGACATGCCAAAAGAAAGGAAAGTTAGGCTTTACATACCTTTTATAGAGTAATCGTACCCACTCTTTCTTTGTAACCTTCCGAACCTATTTAACATGAAGGTAATACTAACATTAATAACCTTCTATTTTCCAACTTCTCAAACCATAACCAAGCATCCATAGGAACCATTTCCTTATGTGCCTTTCTCAAGTAGTTTATTAATTGGTTAAGAAGTTGACGGAAATCGGGCAGCACTTCCCCTATAACTTGCCCTATCCGAACTTCCAATTACATACTCAATTACTATAGCCAACCAACAAAAAAAATAAGAAGCTTACATAAAAGTAAACCACTTCAACATTACGCAACACAAACTCCAAACAACTCGCTTAAAACTACGATACCAAAATAGGGTTTTCAATCGTTAATTTGTTAAATCTTTAACCATAAAGAATGGAGGGTTAGGTGGCTGCAAACAGAAGCACCCAAACCTAGTTTTACCCACGTTCCATCCCTAAAATACTCCATAAAACCATCTCCAAAGACAACTCCACAATCACAACAACACTATACAACCTTAACAACTTTAGCTCGGCTAGAACAACTTTAATTTAGTTTATTTCTTACGCCAAGCATACTTATACATTTTGCCTACTTCCAAGTTGATTTAACAAATGTAATACACTCCATAAAATATTATTAGCTCCACTTTGAAAGGGAAGACCTTACCTTGTCCAAAACTTGCCTCGAAAACTTTCTAACGCGGCTGAAAAGTAGTGGACTGCTCATTATCCTTCCTTGCTGTCCCAAACTAGTAATTTACATTATTAAACACCGCTATATAAATTTAGGATACCTTAAATAATTAATTTACAGAGAAGAAATAAGATCCTTACCTCTCCTTGCTCAAACCCGTAGCTCCCCTTAGGTTAGTTCTCGGTTTTTCTTTCAACTTTTCTTTTAAGTTAAAGCGATAAAGGATGAGAATTTGATGAATTTGTCATCAATACACCTATATATATATATCCTTTAAGAGGTGACACATGTCAGCACCTAAGGGTGACACATGTCCAACCCTCATTGGACCAACCAAGCCATGCTACCACTCCAAGGCAACCACGTGGCCATATAGGACCCACCCCAAGTAGGTGTGTCACCTATTTGGTCCAAGTAGGTGCATCACCTACTTAGTCCAAGTAGGTGCATCACCTACTTAGTCCAAGTAGGTGCATTACCTTTTTGCTTCCGAGTAGGTGCTATGCCTCTTTTTGCCTCTTCCGTGGGTTCATATTCTTGTCTCACTTTAAGAACCTATGTAATCCTTGCTACTTGAACTCAACATGTACTCTCGTAGCTTAAGTATGTAAGACATCCAAGTTGGTAGCTTACGTAAGTATATCGAGTCCCATGACTTGTTATTTTGGCCCCCAACTCATTTCAAATCCTTATAGCTCTATTTTGAACCTTCACTTTTATGGGGCATCACGTCCTCCCTTCCTTAGAGTTATTTGATAATATTATAGATAATATAGGTCACAGGGCAACCTTTAAGAAGCTTAAGAAGATGTTCTGAAGTACAAAGGTACGGGGTATAACACAAAACCAGACAACTTCTATAGACTCTTTTAGCCATAACTAACTCACTTACGGGAGTGTAAACAAAAAAATACTCTAATAATGTTTCAGGGTTAACACCAAATCTCATGGCCACATAAGGAGTAACAAAAGACAATTTGCACCTGGATTAAGTAAGGTATAAACATCAAAGTGAAATACCCGTAACATATCAGTAACAACATCGGGAGTCTCCTCCACCTCCTGCATACCATGAAGAGCATAAAACTGATTGTTGCGTTCTCCACTTTTTGGTTGCACTTGGGAACCTTAAGCAACTTGGCCTTGATGTAAAACATCTTTAACCTTATACTTCTTTGCATGATGACCTTGCCACATCGATAGCACACATTCCAATGTGCCAGACATTCACCACACCTTTTGCATGTAGGGGTCACTTTGCCAATAGGAGCACCTCCTTGAGGCTTAGGGTTGGACATCCTATCTTTATCAAAAATTAGAGTAGTGGCATTTGAAAATCCTTGGCCGGAGTACCTTTGGCAAAAATGAGGACATCCTCCACTTACAGAGATAACATGAGAGGAATCACCACCATCGGTCCTTGCCCTCTTGGACACCCTAGTTTTCTCCTTTAGCTTCTCATTCTCTATTTGCTCCGCATTGGTCATAAGTCTAGATATGTCTATTTCCCAAATCAACATGGCTGTCTTACACTTCTTAGAAACCACATCTAAAATACTCGACACAAACATGCTCATACAAGCTCTTGGGTCAGCAACCATGAATAGGGCGTATTTCAACAATTAGGTAAAGTTGAGGGAATACTCCCTCACATTCATACCACCTTGCTTAAGGTTAATGAATTCTTGTACCTTATACTCAACTCCAATGGAAAGAAGTGGTCAAGTAACACTCCTTTGAAGTCCTCCCATATCATAGGATCCGCCTTTCTAGGGCTCTCACTTTTTCATTATTCAAACAAAATTTGAGCAACACCCTTCAATTAATACATATCTAACTCCACCCTATCAACCGGGATAAACCACACAATACCTACAATCTTGTGAATGCCATCAACAAACTCTTATGTATTCCAAAAACTCCAAAGGATTCATCCTCATAAAATAACAAACTATTATTGCCATCGTACCCACATGTGGGTTCACGGAAGCAACCACCTCATGATTAGCTTGTATCGTAATGGCTTGAGAAAGTACTTGAAAGGCCACTCGAAATTCGATATTGGAAATTGGTTATTCAAGAGATCATTTAGATCTTGCTGCTTGTAACACCCCATAAGTCGAAAAGTTGGAATCAAGGAGGAAATTCTCAAAAATCTTAAATTGACCTATTTGAACGAGTCACTCTATGGTTCGTAGAGCTTTCTACAGCTCATAAAGTTGAGTCGTAGAGTAACCCCTTGAGCAAAGTAAAATATTTCCCTCAGGAGTGGTTCTATGACCCAACAGAATGAGTTATTATCCTATTGACGTATCATAGAACCCCTCATAAGTCAAAGTTCAAAGGCCTTGTTCAGATATCCCTTAAGGATAAGTCTATGACTTGTAAGGATCGGTCATAGAAGTTGTTAGGCATCATAAGAATGACTTATGGAAAAACTTCAAAAATTCTCCAATTGTAGGTTTTTGGGACCTGCAGGACGAGCCCAAAGAATGACTCATTTCCATGATGATGGGTAGTAAACATGACCCGTTCCAAAACTTTAGACACTCGAGTTTTAGTACTTTTCTCAGACCTACAAGATGAGTCATTTAGAGGACTCCTCATTCTTTAGATAGCCCATAGGAGAAAAATTCGAAGTTTAATGAAGGGCAATTATGTCTTTTCTCAAGTTTGGTTCAATGAACCTAGACACTTTTATGGCAAAGTTCAAAGTCTATAAATACTCAATTCTTCAATTTCCCCTCCTATTTAATTCACTCTTCCAAATTTCCCAAGGGAAGAACTTTCAAAGTTTCTCAAGGGTTCTCTTCAAGCTCAAGCTAGGGGTTCCATATTTCTACAAGGTTTCTTCTTCAATTCTTAGTGAATTCAAGCAAGGTATGTGGGTATTGATTCATGGGACCTTTCACCCATGAAGTACTAAATATTTCTCCAGTTTTCATTAAATTTTCATTTGATTATGAACCCTAGTTTTGATGAATTGTATTAGGCTGATTAAATTGCATTTTTACATGTTATCAATGATCATTATATGCATGTTCCCATATGAATTGCCTGATTTCAAGTTGTATTATAAATGCCCATGCAAGAAGCTATTTTTAAGCTATGATTATGAGTTATAGATGACTTTATAAGTTGATCATGAGTTAAATGATTTTCAATGAAAGTTTTATGAGTTAAAGTTGAGATTATGATTATTTTAAGATGAAGTTATTATGATGATCAAAGTTAAGATCAAAGATGTTATTAAGTTGGTGATAAGTACAATTCTCACCGAGTTTATAGATTCTCATGAATCACTAAGTTAATAAACTATTCCTATATATATTAAAGATGGATTATTAGGTAGTTACTATATTTCCCTATCATATTATGATCATGTTTTACGAGTTTATGTTGGGATATTGACTAAGAACTAAGAGAGTTTCTAAAAGGGGATCAGTGCGGTAGCGAAGTTAGTTACCCAAGGGAATTCTAGTAGCAACCTAAAGTCCCAAACTACATTACCTACGTAGGTTGCCTTCATAGCCTAGCTAGTGGATCCCACATAGCACAATTGAGTTGAGTTGAGTTATTTGATAGAGTCTGCCCTGGTAAGGTATCCCTCTTCTATCTCGATGCAGGAGTCAATGAATTTCATTTAATAGCTTGCATAGTCTTAGATATCGGTTAAAGGTCTTATCCCACACAATTTGAAATCTAGTTATGAATGTAAATTTGAAGTTGTATGCTATGCATTGACCATGAGTTTCATATGTTTTAAAATGCTTTTAATCATTACTCGTGCTTATTATGATTGATCATGCATCTTATGGCATATTGATTATGTTCTTTTACCTATTCATGCATACCTCTCATACTTAGTACATTCAAATGTACTAACACATATTGTGCCTACATTATCTCATAATGTAGGGACAGACAACACTCACGACCATCCTATTCGTGTCTAGAGATTGCTCTAGATTCTCAAGGAATTGGTGAGTCCTTATTCTATCGAGGACATGACTTTTGTTCATGTTGCTCTTACATTGACATTTGTTCTACTGTTAGGGTGAGCCAGGAGATTGTTCTAAGCCTTCATCAAGACTGGACTATAGGCATGATTAGATTGTTTATGATGTAGACCCATTTGGACGTCTGTTGAGTTGATTTTCATTAGTCCCATTCCCCACGTGATGATTACTTCCACTTATATTTCTATGTTATTTACCTTATATATGCGATATATGCTAAGATGGCTTATGGTTGGGGTCCCTCATATCTCATTCGCCATTTCACAGCTTGGCCATAGTTCGGATCATGACAAACTTGATATCAGTGCCCAAGGTTTAGAAGAGTCCTAGGGAGTCTAACATGCCACATTAATTAGAATCTTATTCATTGGTATGAAGTAGCCATATCCACGAATAGGAGGCTATAAAAAGTGTTAGGAAAAGTCTCATTTCTTACATGATATATGTTGTACAGTAGGATGGTTAATTCGTTTCCCTCTAATACTTGTTCTTTGTGATTTTCAGAATATACCTCCACAGAGGTATCCCGCTAGAAGGAACGTGGTTGAAGAGGAGCAACAAGCTCCGAATGACCCTTTGAATGATAAAGTTTCAAATGTCGAGTTTTTAGCGGCCATTCAAGTACTTGCTTAAATTATTATGGCTCAAGTTAACCATGAGGTGGTTGCTCCCATGACCCGAATATTGGTAAGACGGCAACAAGAGTTCATGATTTCATGAGGATGAATCCTCCAGAGTTTTAGGGTTCTACAGCTGATGAGGAACCACAAGAGTTTGTTGATAGCATTTATAAGATTGTAGAGATCATGGGGATAAGCTTGGTTGATAGGGAGAAGTTGGCTACATACCAATTGAGGGTTGTTTCTCAAATTTGGTTTGATCAATGATAAAGTGAGAGGCCTAGAAAGGCGGAACCTATGACTTGGGATGAGTTCAAGGGGGTGTTTCTTGATCGATTTTTCCCACTAGAGTTGAGGGAGGAAAAAGTACAAAAGTTCATCAACCTTAAGCAAAGTAGTATGAGTGTGAGGGAGTAAGCCCTCAAGTTTACTCAATTTTCAAAATATGCTCCATACATGGTTGCCGACTCAAGATCTCAAAGTAGCAAGTTCATATTAGGTGTGTCAAATATAGTCTCAATAGAGTGAAAAATGACTATATTGATTTGGGAGATGGATATATCTAGGCTCATGACCTATGCAGGCCAAGTAGAGGGTGAGAAATTAAAGATGAAGAATAAGGAGTCCAAGAGGCCAAAGACTGATGGTAGTGAGTTATCTCATACTAAGTCTGGAAGTGATAGATGTCCTCATTTTCTCCAAAAGTACTCCGTCCAAGGGTTATCTAATGTCACTACTCCAAGATTTGACAAGGATAGTATGCCTAACCTTAAGCCTCAAGGAGGTGCTCCTATTGGCCAAGCTACTCTCGCATGTAAGAAGTTTGGTAGGAATGACTAGGGTGAATATCCAGCCGGGTTGAATGTGTGTTACCGATGTGGTAAGCTAGGTCATCATGCTAAGGAATGCAAGGTCAAAGATGTTTTTCCTCAAGTACAAGTTGCTCAAGATGACCAACTATAACCGAAGGGTGGTCAATGCAATAATAGGTTTTATTCTCTTTATGGTACGCAAGAGATAGAGGAGACTCCCGATATTGTTATCTGTATATTATGGGTCTTTCACTATGATGTTTATGCTTTGCTTGATCCAGGTGCAAACTTGTCTTTTGTTTTCCCTTATGTGGCCATGAGATTTGATGTTAATACCAAGACATTGTTAGAGCATTTCTCCATTTGTACTCCCGAAGGTGAGTTTTTTGTGGCTAAAAGAGTCAATAGAAGTTGGCCGATTATGGTCTTCCATAAAGTTACCCTGTGTGATTGAGTTATGCTTGAGATGACCGATTTTGATGTTATCCTTGGGATGAATTGGCTATATTCATGTTATGCTTCTATTGATTTTAGAACCCATGTGGTTAAGTTCTAATTTCTAAATGAGCCGATTCTAGAATGAAAGGGTAGAAAGTTTGTGTTTAAAGGTCAATTCATTTCGTGCCTTAAAGCTAGAAAAATGATTTCCAAGGGTTGCATATTTCATCTTGTGATGGTTAGGCATGAGGATTTCTAATCCCCTACTTTAGAGTCGGTCCCCATTGTGAATGAGTTTCCGGATGTGTTTCTCGATGATTTACCTGGTGTTCCTCCCAAAAGGAAAATTGATTTTGGCATAGACCTTCTTACGGATACCCAGCCTATTTTTATTCCTCCTTACCGGACAACAGAGTTAAAGGAGTTGAAGGATAAATTGAAAGACTTGTTAGACAAGGGTTTTATTAGACCAAGTAAATCTTCATAGGGTGCTCCTGTCAGGACCCGACCTAGGGCCTAGTCGTAACACGATAATTGGGATGTGAGGGACCCCAACCATAAGCCATCTTAGCATTTATTGCATACATAAGGTAAAGAATAATATAAATATAAGCGGAAGTAATCATAAGTTGGGGTAAGGGACTTAGGAAAGCCCAAATCTATAAACGTAAAAACAGAACTACACCAATACACCATCTAAACATGCCTCTAGTTTAACCTTCGATGGGGGCTTAGTACAAGATCCTAGCTTACCCTAGCAATAAAACAAATGTCAAAGAAAAATAAACATGAAATAAAGGCTTGTCCTCGTTATAATGAGGAATCACCAACTCTTAGAACTCTAAAGCAAACTCTAGCCACGATCAGGGTAATCGCGAGTGTCGTCCGTCCCTACATTATGAGACAATGTAGGAAAAATATGCGTTAGCATATTTGAACATAATAAGTTTATGAGATATGCATGAAAAATGAAATAAGGCATAAACAATATGAATATAGGATGAATGCCAATGTAAGGAAAAGCATGAAATAAGGCTTGAAAGTCATTTGAAATCATATTAAGAACTTGTGGTCAATGCATCATAAACATCATAGTAAAACTTACTTTATGTCATATAACTTATGAGATAGGACCTTTAACCATATAAGAGATCATGGACATGTGAAAGATATTAGTATTCATAGTAATAAATACCTTAAATGTCGAGAGAAGGACCTTGTAACTTAGTGAGAGAGACCATAAACTGACATAAACCATGTGAGCTATAACATGGAGTCCTAACGTTTACTCATACATCGGAGAAAATGGGGAGACTACTTGCCAAGGTAGACTCCTATATGCCTAAGTGGATCTACTAAGCTACATGAAGGATCGAGCCTCAATAATGGGCGACCCTCTAAGAAATCAAGCCTCTTCAACGGGTGATCCTCTAAGGAATCGAGCCTCTTCTATAGGTGATCATTTATCCTATTGTGGCACAAAGTTATGGGAAAATGGGATCTTTCTACGTGTCTTCTTGCCTTTGCTACGGGAGAGAATGCCTATCCCAATGTCCACTCGGTGCTAGGTAAACTCTCAACGAAATAGACAACCATAAAACATAAATTGAATCATCATGTGGGAGGGGAAATATCTACTACCCTTCCACTCTTCATAAGAATATAATCATAAAAAAGCTCCTTAACTTTATCTCATGTAATGTGAGTGTAGACCTTTCATCATCACATATCTTTATTCGTAAAACATCTTTAGGGCGTTAACTCACCCTATCCTTAAATTGCTTGAACATTATAGAATTATCATTCACAAATATTCTTTGCCAAAGCACCTTTAAAGTCATTTGTAAACCTTGTAAAACACTCATAAAGCTTTTGTTGAATATAACTTGAAACTCAAGATCATAGCTTATACTTACAACTTAGGGTAAAACATGTATACATTATAGATGGACTTATCACACCATAAAAACTTCTTTAATATTAAATTTTATCATTATTATAACTTTCATCATAAAAATGATAATCTCAACTTTAAATCATGAAAACTTTACTTGAAGATCATTAAACTCGTAATCTATTCATGAAAATCATCTTTAAATTCATAAGCTAAACTTGGAAATAGATTCATCCATGGGCATCGATAATTCGACTTAAAATCATGCAATTCTATGAGAACATGCATATAGTGATCATTGATAACATCTAAAAAGAGAATTAAATCATCCCAATGCAATTCAACAAAACTAGAGTTCATAATCAATTGTAATTGAAAAAAACTTTAAGAAAACCTTGGGACTTCATGGGTGAAAGAAACCCATGAATCAATCCCCACATGCCTTAATTGAATCCACTAAGAAATTAAAGAGAAACATTGTTGAGCTTGATATCCTAGCTTGAGTGTGGGAGAAGACCTATGAGAGAAGCCCTTGGGAGAGAAGACTTGTGATTTTTGAGAGTTAATAAAAGAATGAGAGTTTAGGAATACTTAAGGTAGTCAATAGTTGAGAACCTACTCCCAAACAATTCCAAATACATTGAGGAACTTATAGGGAAAACACCAAACAACCCCTCATAAAATTCTGTTTGAAGGACCCTATGAAGAATCCTTACAAGGTTATCAAAAATATTATGGGTCGTAGACCCCTTTCGCCCTATCAAACCTTTAAAAAAAGGCTGAAAAAATGAGCCTTTGATATTTGTTTACAACCAATGTTTACAGGTTGTAACTATTTCTATGGCTCATCACTTGTCTCCACGGGTCGTAATCAAGGATGTAATATTTCTAATTTGACAGTCTTTAGTAAAATGGTCATAATATTTTTGTCCAAACTCCAAATGAGAAAATATTGGTGGCGTTGGAAAGAGAATTCAAAGAAATTTAATTTTATAGTTAATAGGCCACCTAATTTCTTATATTTTAGGAGATATGTTCATTTGAAGTTGACCAAAGTAAAATCTTTTACCAAAACTCAATCGGTAAGGAAGCTTTCAACTCGACTTTGTCCTAGAGGATTCTTGTGAGCTTAAAATGTCTCCAAATCTATTCCTAGACTTAATAATTGGGCTTAAATCTATTCAAAATTAAGAATCACCCCTTTACGACACTACGGATGGCTTCTTCGACTCATTATTTGGTCTATGGGTAGTTAGCATGAGTCATCAAAGTAGTGCTCCAAAATCATAAGCTATTGTAATGAAACTTTGTCCCTACAAATTGTCCTTATGAGTCTTCGACTCTGCTATGAGTTGTACAAATAAATTATCAATTTCCCCAATCACTTAGTCAAAATTTAGAACTCAGGACCCAATTCTATGAGTCCATTCTATGACTCATAACTCATCCTACGATTCATCCTATTGAGTCATTTCGAAAGTACTAAGGCCTATCAATTTTACAAAATCAAAGATCAACTCTACGACTCACTCTATGAGTCATCACCATTCCTAGGAGTCTCAACTTAATTTATAAACTTAGTTCCAAACTTAATCAATTTTCCAAACCTATTATAATTCCTATGAGCCGCTTCTATGACCCGTAGGAGTCCCTACGACTCGTAGGCCAAGTCTAAACTTTGGGATAGTCCCTTTTCTTGAAATTTTCTTTTATTTTGACTTTTGTACTTTTGGGGTCTTATAGATCTCATATTATTTATTAAAAATAAAGACCGCTCACTACGTGTTTGCATTGACTACCTGCAATTAAACAAAGTAATCATCAAGAATAAATATCTAATTCCGAGGATAGATGATTTGTTTGACCAATTTCCAAGGGAAAGTTACTTCTCTAAGATAGATATTTGTTTTAGTTATCACCAATTGAGGGTGAGGGAGTGTGACATTCCCAAAATGGCATTTCGAATAAGGTATGACCATTATAAATTCCTAGTTATGTCGTTGGGTTTGACCAATGCCCCCACGGCTTTCATGGACTGAATGAATAGGGTGTTCAAACAATATTTATATATGTTTGTGATTATATTCATATATGAAATTCTAGTTTACTCTCGGAATGAGGAAGAGCATGCTAATCACTTGAGGATTGTGTTTCAAACTCTAAGGAACAAGCAATTATTTGCAAAATTCAATAAATATGAGTTTTGTCTAAGGGAAGCGGATTTCCTTGGCAACATTGTATCTAGTGAAGGGATTATAGTTGATCCTAAGAAAACTAAGAGGTTAAGAATTGGCCAAGACCATTATCTCCTTCAGATATTAGGAGTTTTTTGGGCCTAGCTGGATACTATAGGAGATTTATGGAAGGATTTTCATCGATCTCGTCACCTTTGACCAAGTTGACTTAAAAGAAGGTGAAGTTTCAATAGTCGAAAGCATGTGAAAAGAGTTTTCAAGAGTTGAAAGATTATCTCACTACCGCCCCTATGTTGAACTTGCCAGAAGGATCCGATGGTTTCATGGTATATTGTGATGCTTCAAAGATTGGTCTTGGTTGTGTTTTTATTCAACATGGTAAGGTAATAGCCTATGCTTCTAGGCAACTTAAAGTGCATGAACAAAATTTTCCAACCCATGATCTTGAAATAGTGGCGGTTGTATTTTTTTTTGAAGATTTAGAGACACTATATTTATGGTGTCCATGTGTATGTGTTTACTGTCCATAAGAGCTTGCAATATGTGTTTAAGAAAAAAGATTTGAACCTTCGGCAAAGGAGATGACTTGAATTATTGAAAGACTATGACATGAGTGTGTTGTACTATCCGGGTAAAACCAATGTTGTTACTAATGGACTAAGTAATTTGTCCATGAGTAGTGTTGCACATGTTGAGGAGGATAAGAGAGAATTTTTCAAAAATGTTCATAAATTGGCTTGTTTAGGTGTGCATTTGGTAGATTCTAATGATGGAGGTATTTTTGTGCATAATAGTTCGAGATCCTCTCTTATAGTGGATGTTAAGGCCAAGCAAGACCATATATCATTTTGGTTGAGTTAAAGAGGTTGGTTACCGAAAAAGCCATTGAGGCTTTCTCCCAAGGGGGAGATCGGGTGCTATGTTACCAAGGCCGATTGTGTGTACCTAATGTTTATGGGTTGAGAAAGTTGATGTTGAATGAGGCCCGTAGTTCACAATATTGATTCATCTGGGTTCCACCAAGATGTATCGTGACTTGAAAGAAGTGTATTGGTGGAATAGAATGAAAAAGGATATATCGATGTTGGTAGCTAAGTGTCTAAATTGCCAGCAAGTTAAAGTTGAGCATCAAAGACCGAGAGGTCTAGCACAAAACATTGCAATTCCTACTTGGAAGTGGGAAGATGTATATATGGATTTTGTAACGCGTTTGCCTCGTAGTAAGAAGAAATATGATTCCATTTTGGTTGTTCTAGATCGAAAGACCAAGTCGGCTCATTTTCTATCGGTTAAGAATTCCTATGGTGACAAAGATTATGCAAAGATGTATGTTCATGAGTTGGTAAGACTTTCTTGTGTGCCCTTGTCTATTATATCGCATCGAGGTACACAATTCACTTTGCACTATTGGAAGTCATTACAAAAGGGTCTCGAAACAAAGGTTAAGTACCACTTTACATCCTCAAACTGAGTTCAAGCCAAAAGGACAATCTAAACTTTAGAGGATATGTTAAGGGCATGTTTTATTAATTATAAAGAAAGTTGGGATGAACATTTGCCATTAATTGAGTTTTCCTATAATAATAGTTATCAGTCTAGCATCCAAATGGCTCCTTTCAAAGCATTGTATGGGAGAAGATGTAGATCCCCGGTGGGATGGTTTAAAGAAGGTGAGATGGACTTGATTTGTCCATATTTGGTGATAGATGCCATGGAGAAGTTAAGACTCATAAGTGAGAGGTTAAAGATGGCTTAAAGTCGTAAAAAGTCCTATTTCGATGTTAGGAAAAGAGAGCTTGAATTTAAAGTGGATATTTAGGTCTATTTGAAGGTTTCAACCATGAAGGGAGTAATGTGTTTTGGTAAGAAAGGGAAATTGAGTGCTAGATACGTTGGACCTTATAAGATACTGAGGTGTGTTGGCAAGGTGTCTTATGAGTTAGATTTGCCACTTGAGTTAGCTATAGTTCACCCGGTGTTTCATGTGTCTATGTTGAGGAAGTTCGTAGGTGATCCAAACTCCATTGTGCCACTGAAAGATGTAAGTGTTGGGGAGGATTTGACTTATGAAGAGATTTTGGTGGAAATCTTAGACCGGCAAGTTAAGAAGTTAAGGAACAAAGAAGTTGTGTTTGTAAAAGTGTTATGGAGGAATCAACAAGTAGAAAGTGTTATTTGGGGGGTGGAGGCAGATATGATGAAATGATACCTGTACCTCTTTCTCCCTATTCAAGCCTAAAGTAGTAAGTTGTTCTTATTCAAGTTAATTGAACTCTTACGTATTCATTTCATTCTATGTTAATGATTTTATGATAAGTTGAAGTTTTCATGTTCCATGCATTTTAAGATATCATCATATTCATATTGGGTTGCTAGTCCTCTTTTTGTATCCTTCCTATGATAAGTTAATCTTATTCGAGGAGGAATGCTTCCAAGAGGGAGATATTGTAAGACCTCATAAGTCAGAAAGTTGAATCCAAGGAGAAAATTCTCAAAAATACTAAATTGACCCATGTGAATGAGTTACTCTACGACTCATAAAATTGAGCTATAGAGTGACCCCTTGAGCAAAGTAAGATGTTTCCCTTAGGAGAGGTTCTACGACCCAACATGATGAGTTATTGTCCTATTGATGTGTTGTAGGAACACCTCGTAAACCAAAGTTCAGTGGCCTTATTCAGAGATCCCTCAAGGACAAGTCTATGACTAGTTAGGATGTGTCATAAAAGTTGTTAGGATCATAAGAACGACTCATGAAAAACACCAAAGACTCTCCAATTATAGGTTTTTAGAACCTGCAAAACGAGCCCAAAGAATGATTCATTTCCATGATGACGGGTTGTAAACATGACCCATTCCCAAACTTTAGAGATTCAATTTTTCACACTTTTCTCAGACCTGCAAGGCGAGTTGTCTAGATGACTCATCATTTCTTAGATGCCCCATAGGAGCAAAATTCAAAGTTTAATGAAGGGTAGTTGTGTCTTTTCTCAAGTTTGGTTCAATGAACTTAGACTCCTATTCAATTCACTCTTTAAATTTTCCAAGGCAAGAACTTTTAAAGTTTTCTAAGGTTTCTCTTTAAGCTCAATCTAGGGTTTCCAGATTTCTACAATGTTTCTTCTTCAATTCATTGTGAATTCAAGCAATGTATGTGGGTTTTGATTCATGGGCCTCTTCACTCATGAAGTCCCAAAGATTTCTCCAGTTTTCATTACATTTTCAATTGATTATGAACCCTAGTTTTGATGAATTATATTGGGCTGATTAAATTCCATTTTTACATGTTATCAATGATCATTATATGTATGTTCCCATATGAATTGCATAATTTTAAGTTGTATTATAAATTCCTATGAAAGAAGCTATTTTTAATGTATGATTATGAGTTATAGATGACTTTATAAGTTGATCATGAGTTAAATGATTTTCAATGAAAGTTTTATGAGTTAAAGTTGAGATTATCATTTTTTAAGATGAAGTTATTATGATGATCAAAGTTAAAATCAAAGATGTTATACGATGGTGATAAGTACAATTCTCACTGAGTTTATAGATTCTCATGAAGCACTAAGTTAATGAGCTATTCCTATATGTTTTAAAGATGGATTGATAGGCAGTTACTATCTTTCCCTATTATGTTATGATCATATTTTACGAGTTTACGTTGGGCTATTGACTAAGCATTGAGAGGGATTCTAGGCGGGGTTTGGTGTGGTAGCATAGTTAGTTACCCAAGGGAATACTAGTAGCAACCTAAAGTCCCAAAATATGTTGCCCGCGTAGGTTGCCTTCATGGCCTAGCTAGTGGATCTACACATAGCACATTTGAGTTGAGTTGAGTTACTTGTTGGAGTCTATCTTAGGAAGGTAGTCTTCCCCTATCTTCATGTAGGAGTCATCGGATTCCATGTAATAGCTCGCATGATCTTAGATGTCGATTAAAGGTCTTATACCACACAAGTTGAAGTTAAATTATGAGTTTAGAGTTGAAGTTGTATGGTATGCATTGACCATGAGTTTCATATGTTTTAAAATGCTTTTAAGCTTTACTCATGCTCATTATGATTGGTCATGCATCTTATGGCATATTGATTACATTCTTTTACTTGTTTATGCATACCTCTCATACTTAGTACATTCAAATGTACTACCACATAGTTTGCGTACATTGTCTTATAATGTAGGGACATACGACACTCACGACCATCTTATTCATGGCTAGAGATTGCTCTAGATTCTCAAGGAGTTGGTGAGTCCTTATTCTATCAAGGACATGACTTTTATTCATGTTGCTATTATGTTGACCTTTCTTTTATTGTTAGGGTGAGGTAGGAAATAGTCCTAAGCCCTCATCAATACTAGACTAGAGGCATTATTAGACGGCTTATGATGTAGCCCTATTTAGATGTCTATTAAGTTGATTTCCCTTAGTGTTATTCCCCACGTGATGATTACTTCCGCTTATCTTTCCATGTTCTTTACCTTATGTATGCGATGTATGATAAGATGGCTTATGGTTAGGGTTTCTCGCAGCCCGATCGCCATGTTGCGGCTTGGCCCTAGTTCGGGTCATGACATTGCTCCTCTTCAACCATATTCCTATGAGTGGGGTATCTTGGTGGAGGAATTTTCTAAAAATTTCAAAGAAAAAGCATTAGACAAAAAGACTTAACCACTGTACCGCATGACATAGATCATAAAAAAAGTGAAATTTTCCTAAGATGCCTTATAGCCTCCTATTCATGGATGTGGTGTGCTTCATAATAATGAACAAGACTCGAATCAACGCTGCTTGTTAGACTCTCTAGGACACTTCTAAACCTTGTGCTCTGATACCAAATTTGTCATTACCCTAGTCTAGACCTAGACGTGACATGATGATCTGGATTACGAGGGATCCCAACCAATCCATCTCAGTATATATCACATACTTAAAGCATAAAACTTAACAAGATAATCGGAAGTAACAACTCAAAAGTAAAGTCTAAGAGATAGAAATACTCAATAAGTATCCAAAATGGACTACATCAAAGTAACTTCTAAACATGCCTCTAAGTCTATGCTTGATGGGGGCTTAAGGTAAGATCTTAACTCAGTCGAATCATAAGAAGAAAGTCAAAGTAGCAATGTGAAAAGAAAGTCATGTTCTTGATGGAATGAGGACTCACCAACTCTTTAATAACTAAATCAACTCTAGCCACGAATAGGATGGTCGTCGTCTTCTCCTACATTATGAGACAATATAGGCAAAATATGTGTTAGTACACAGAAGGTACTGAGTATGTGAGTTATGCATGAACAAGTAATAGGACATGAACAATATGACATAAGATACATGACCAACATAATGAACACGAGAAAAGCTTAAAAACATTTGAAAACGTATGAAAACTTATGGTCAATGCATCATAAAAACTTCATACTAAATTTTATATCACAGCATTTAACTTTTGTGGGATAAGACCTTTAACCGACATCTTAAATCCATGATAGCTATAACATGAAATCTGATGTTACGCCTACATCGAGAAGAATGAGGTTACTTGCCAAGGTAGACTCCATGAGAACAACTTTCACTTTGTGATCTATACATGGATCCACTAGATAGGCTATGCCGGCAACCTATGTGGCAACATAGTTTGCGACTTTAGGTTGCTGCTAGGATTCCCTTGGGTAACTAACTGCGTTACTGGATTGAATCTCACCAATAAGTCCTCTTAGTGCTTAGTCAATATCCCAACAAAATTCATTAAAACATGATCATAAACATTATATGGACAAAATTAAGTATCTATCAATCCATATTTATAAAACATAATAAGAGTAGATCATTAACTTTAGTGATTCATAGGAATTCATAACTTTGGTGAGAATTGTCCATATCACCATATTAAATATGATTGTGTGAGAATTGTAATTATCACACCATAATAAATTTTTTAGATCATAATTGATCATCATCATAACTTCATCATTAAATCATAATCTCAACTTCATTCATGAAAAATTTCTTTGAACATCATTAAACTCATAATAAACTCATAAAAATCATCTTTAACTTCATAATCATAATTAAAAGTAATTTTATGCATGTGCATTCATAATTTAACTTGAAATAATGCAATTCATGTAGAGACACGCTTAGAATAATCAGTGATTAAAATTAGAAACGAAATTGAAATAGCCAATGCAATTAATCAAAACTAGGGTTCATAAACAATTTGAAATTTAAAGTAAATTTTAAGGAAACCTTGGGATTCCTTGGGTGAACAAAACCCATGGATCAATCCCCACATATCTTGATTGAATTTATTTATTATTGGAAAGGAAACCTTGATGAAAATCTAAAACCCTAGCTTGTAGCTTAGAGAAGAACCTTGAGATAATTGGTTTCTTGCTGTAGAGAAATTTGAAGAGTGATTTAGAATAGAGGAAAAATTGAAGGGTTAGGTATATATATAGTGTCTAGGTACATTGAATTTAACCTTGGTAAAATACACAACTTCCCTTCCTGGAATTTTGATCTACGAGTCGACTTCTATGACTCATCCCCAAGTCTACGACTCGTAGACTTGAGCTGTAGTACATGTCCTGATTTTTCTGAGATTTTGGGATCTTCTAAAGTTAGGTATACGAGTCATGATTATGACTCATCATCATTGTTACAAGTCATCAAATTGACTCGTCCTGCAGGCCTCTTAAGAGTTTTGAAATTGAAGTCTCTGATCTTCGATTATGAGTTGTTATTATGACTCATAAACTTCCCTAAGAGTCATCAATATCACTCATTTTACAGGTTTGAAAATCTACACATTTAAGGGCCTCTGAAGTTTTGTGACGACTGAGCATGATGAATTATAGACACTCCTAATACATCCTGTTGAGTCATAGGGTGTCATTTGAGGTTGTTCTGAGACAGGTCATTAGGATTCACTCTACGACTCTTCCCTACGAGTCGTAGAAGGGACCATGAGTCTTAGAGTGACTCTTCAACATGTGAACAGGAAATTTTTTGAGGGATTCTCTTTGTTTCCAATTTTCTGGGTCTTATAGTAGGATAGGATTATGCCGTTGGTTCGGGAGGCTCCTCACTTCCATCCTTGATATGGACTTTTATATGGACCCATGAGTTAATTTTGCGTCTCTTATCCTAGCAAGGTACTTGTTACATCTCAAAAATTTTTAAGTCAAGACCTGAACAATTATTCATATGCGTATAGGACCAAGCCTGATGATTTCTAATTGTATATATATGTTAGGATCAATTACTAAGTAATTAAAGTGTATTAGTGTCACAACCCAAACTATGACCTAGTTATGACACGATAATTATAATCCCAAAGTACCCCAAATAAGCCTCTTAGTATATCATTCATGAGCATACATAATATAAATGGAGTAAATAAGCAAGATCAAAGATACGGAAGCAACATCTCAATAAAAGCATAAGTCTCGAAATAAGAAAGAAACTACATAGACTCTTGCTATCTAATATGCCTCTATTACTAGATGGGGGCGTAAGATAATATCTTAGCTACCAAATATAAAATGTAAAAGAAAGTCATAGACTCAGAAGCAAGTAAAATGTCTCATACTCAGAACATGAGGAATCATCAACAGTACAATAGTAATGAATTGTAGCCACTAGTGGAAGGAGGATGAATGTGATATCGGATCCTACATTATGATACAATGTAGGCAAAAATTATTTGTTAGTATATAGAATACACTAACTATGTGAGAATATGCATTAACAATAAACATAGGACATAATAAATATGAATTATGAAATGCAAGACTAATATGTTTAAAACATGAGTAAAACCATGAAAACGTTATAATATTAAACTCATTAGTCAATGCATCAAAATCTCATTATCATCGTAAGAACTCATAACTCATTTTAACTGGTGTGGGATAGAACCATTAATCGACATATAAGACCATGCAAGCTAATAGAAGGAATCTGATGTAATGAGCCTGTAGATCATTTCTGTTGTTTTCTAATCTTTTCAGCATTTAGAGCTTTCCTATAGTGACCCCAAGTCATTTATGACTTACTGGCATTGACATTTCCATTGCCTGGTCGTTTGTTTGGGTGTTATGCCTATTTCTCTATTTTGGAGCTCTTAGAGTTTGAACAGTTGACTTTGCTCAAAAATCTAGCAAAACAACCTCACAATGGAATTTTAATGGTTCAATTACCTCCAAAATGATCATTTGAGGCTAGTAGCATATTTTTGTTGAGTACCGAACCTTTCAGTGTGAGTTTCAGCCACTTGGCATTTTAGACTTTAAGCTCTAGCCTAAATTTGACTTTGGTGAACATTCTTAGAAAACATGCTCGGATTGACATTCTATCAGCACAGTCATTTCTGATCGAATAATTCTAGCTAGGTTTCCCCCTTAGTAGGTCTTGCTGTGTATAGTTTGATGGGCTAGCACATCTAGGTTCGCATATTACCTTTTTACTCTCTTTCACTTCTTCCAGCTTATTGCTTATTATGAGTTTTTTGTTATTTCGTTATTACTTGTGATATATGCTCCTGTCTTACTTACATTTTATGCTCATATTATCTTTGGAGCTCAATCGGCCTATGCCTATTGAGTGCCATTTGTTGGTACTCATACTACACTTACAGCACCCTGCAGATCATAGTATGTCCTCATTACTAATTCAGATCTTGTGCGAAGCTATTCTTGGGATTCAGAGACTAGGTGAGCTCCTGGCATTCAGAGTTGCGTATCTCTCTCTATATTGGATAGGACTAGTTTTTATTTTATTTTAAGAGACAGTCTGTATTTATATGTTGTTATGTAAAAGCTTGTACTCTTTTTTGACTAGAGGGTCGACTACCGTCTAATACCAGGTCTTGGGTGTTTCTTTTTGCATTGATTTGATTATTTCTCCTTCCTATATTTGTTATTATTATTGTTATCTTCTGCATTTTTTATGATAGCCCATTGTTTCTAGCTTTGGGCTATGGGTTAGTCTTACCTACAGGTAGGATATTATAGATTTCATCATGACCTAAGAAATCAGATCGTGACATTCAATGACTCCCACATCGAGACGGTGGAAGCTACCTTGCCAGGGCATACTCTACTAAGTAACTCTTTTAACTTTGCTATGTGGATTGATTAATTAGCTTCATCATATTGGCATTTTTGAACCTATGCAGACAATGTAGTTGACTAAAAGTTGCTACTAGGATTCCCTTGGGTAGATACAATACCATATCAGACTGAAGCCCACCTTAAACTTCTCGGTGCTTATTCATTATCCCAACGGAACTTTTATAAAAGAATAGTCAATAACATCATAAGGAAAGCTAATAATAATATCAATTTATCTTTATAAACATAATATAAGAGTAGCTCTTCTATCATCATCATAGTAAAGTCATAAGAATAACTCATCTATCATGTGATTCATGTAATGAGGGTGTAGACCTTCCATCATTATGAATCCTTGTTCATAAAATATCTTTAGGGTCTTAGGTCACCCTATCATTAAATTGCTTGAAACATGATAAAATCATCATTCAAAACCTTTTTATAAATCATTCATAAACCTTGAATATCATTCAATAAAACTTTCATTGAATATAACTTGAAAATCATGACCATAACTAGAAATCATAATTGAAACTAGCATATATCATGAATCATTAGAATTCATCTTAAAATCATGCAATACGATGTGAATTATGAATAAATAGACTAATAGCATTGAAATATATCATAATTAAGAAGACCTAATGCAAATCATGAATTTAGGGCTTTTTGATTAAACAAATCATAACGAAATTGGAGAGAAAACTTGGGATTTCATGGGTGAAAGGTACCCATGGATGAAGTTCCACATACATTGATCCTTGAAAGGGGGTTCCCAACACGAGACACACCACGATCTATTATGGGCACCATGGCCTACGGTGGTCGTCCTTGGTGTTGGACTTGATATTGGGAAATTTAGGACTTGCAGGACTTCCTCCATGGAGACTTTCACAGCCTATGGAGGGCAATACAGCCCGTGGTAGGTGGCTGTCGTGTGGAACCTAAGAGAGTCCTACAGAGGGTGTCCACCATGAAGGCAATAACGGTCCATGGTCTGCACCACGACTTATGGTGGCCCCTCATGGACATCATCTTTGAAACCTTTGGTGTGGATCTTAGACCACGGCGGACCTTCACGATCTATGGTTATTTTTACGGCCTATAGAGGGCCTCGTGAAGGCCACTTGGTGCCAAAAATCTGAGTTTTCTGGGAAATTCATCTTTTGAACCTTATTTTAGGACTTTTCAACTTTTGGGGTCTTACAATATCTCCCCTTTGGGAATATTCATCCTCAAATGAGACTCAAGCTAGCATGAATGGTATAAGAAAGGAACATAACAACCAATATGAATGTAAATCATCTTAAAAATGCATAAAACATTAAATCTTTAATCTCAAGCTAAAACTGGACTTTAAAACTCATTTCATGAACATGGATGCATATGAAAACATAAGAATGACTAAAACACATAGTTTGGGATGAATGGATCATGAAAGAACTAAATACCTCAATTAGGCACAAAAGGAAAGAGATAACGGTATCGTATCATCATATTGTCTTCGGCTTCACATGTAGCACCCTCAATCTCTTGGTTACTCCATAACACTTTAATTGAAGCCATTTCCTTGTTTCTCAACTTCCTAACTTTCTGGTCTAAGATCTCGACTGAGACCTCCTCATTGGAGAGACTTTCCCTTATCTCAATGCTGTCCAATGACACAATGGAACTAGGATCACTAACAAACTTCCTCAATAAGGACACATGGAACACCGAATGCATCGATGCCAAATCACAAGGCAAATCCAACATAGCGGGGACTTAGCTTCCCTTTCTTACCAAAATTCATCACACAATTCATTGGTGAAATTTTTAAATAAACCCAATCATTAACTTCAAAGTTAAGTTCCCTTCTTCTTACATCCGAATAGAATTTTTGACGAATTTAGGCCATTTTCAATCTTTCTCTAATGATTCTAACCTTCTTTATTGCCTCAAATACCAACTCGAGTTCTATCAAGGCAACTTCACCAACTTCAAACCAACCGATAAGATATCTACACCTCCTACCATATAAGGCCTCAAATGGACCATATGAATGCTGGAAGGATAACTGTTATTGTAGGCAAACCCTATCAATGGAAAATAATCATCCTAAGTACCCCTGAAATCAATAACACATGCTCTCAAAATGTCCTCTGATGTCTGAATGGTACGCTCGGCCTGACTATCTGTCTGTGGGTGAAAACCTTGGCTAAGCTTCACTCAAGTACCAAAACTCTTTTGGAAAGATCTCTAAAACTAAGATGCATACTGAGCACCTCGATCCGAGATAATAGACAATGGAACACCATGAATCTTAACCAACTCTCAGATAGATAATCTTGCATAGTCCTCGACTGAATATAAAGTCTTAACAGGAAGAAAATGAGCTGACTTAGATATTTGGCCAACAACCACCCAAATGGAATCATGTTGCCTATAAGTATGAGGCAACCCAGTAATGAAGTCCATAGTCAAAGCCTCCCACTTCAATGTAGGAATCTCAATATCTTGAGCCAAACCTCCTAATTTTTGATGCTCGACTTTCACTTATTGAAAATTCAGACACTTAGCCACAAGCTCTGCGATATCCCTCTTCATACCATTCCACCAATACACTTCCTTCAAATCACGATATATCTTTATGGAACCCGAATGAATAGAATATCGCGAACTGTAAGCCTAAGATAATATCATTTCCCTTAAGCCATCTATATCAGGAATATATTATCGGCCTTAATATCTCAAAACACCATCTCTCCCTTGGGAGAAAGCCTAAATTAGCTTTTTTTGCAACTGCGCTATTCAATTCAACCAAAGTAGGATCATTATCTTGTTTTTCCTTGACATTCGCTATAAGATATGATTCAGAACAATATTTTACAATCATACCACCATCCTAGGAATCAACCAATGGAACACCCAAACAAGCTAATCTATGCACATCCTGAGCAAACTCCTTTTTCTAATCCTCGATGTAGGCAACACTACTCATGGACAATCTATTAAGAGCGTCAGTAACTATACTTACTTTTTCTAGATGGTATATCATACTGGTATCATAATCCTTCAACAACTCAAGCCATATTCTTTGTTGAAGGTTCATGTACTTTTCAATGAACACATATTGCAAACTCTTCTGATTGATGAAAATATCCACATGGACACCATACAAGTAGTATCTCCACAACTTTAAAGCAAATACTACTGTCTCTAACTCCAAGTTATCGGTTGGGTAGTTCTTCTCATGCACTTTAAGTTTCCTAGAAGAATAAGCTATTACTTTACTATTTTTTGTTAGGACCCAACCAAGAAAACTCATGAAGCATCACAATACACAAAAAACCCATTGGACCCTTCTGGTAAAGTCAACACCGGAGTGGAGGTAAATCTATCCTTCAACTCTTGAAAGCTTTTCTTACATGCCTTAGACCATTGGAATTTCACCTTCTTTTGAGTCAAAGTAGTCAAAGGTGATACAATGGAAGAGAAACCTTCCAGAAACTATCTATAATAACCGGCTAAGCCCAAGAAACTTCGAATATCGGAAGGAGAGAATGGTCTAAGCCAATTCTTAACCTTCTTTGTCTTCTTTGGGTAAACCATAATTCCTTCACCAGAGATAATATGACCAAGAAAAGCAGTTGACCTTAACCAAAACTCAGACTTACTAAACTTTGCAAACAACTGACAGTCGTTGAGAATTTACAACACAATCCTCAAATGATCGGCATATCCTCACTCCTACAATAGATCTAAATATCATTAACGAACACGATAACCAACAGATCCAAGTATTGCTTGAACAACCTATTAATTAAATCCATAACAACTGTAGGGGCATTCGTTAGTCCAAAAGACACAACTAAGAATTAAAAGTGACCATATCGAGTTCTGAAAGCCGTCTTTGGACTGTCACATTCCCTCACTCGGAGTTGATGATAACCCAATCGAAGATCAATATTTGAAAAGTAACTTGCTACTTTAAGTTGGTTGAACAAGTCATCAATCCTTGGAATGGGATACGTATTCATAATTGTGACCATTTTCAATTTCCAATAACTAATATATATACGAAAAGAATCATCTGTCTTTATGACAAAGAGAATCAGAGCACCCTATGGAGAGATACTCAATCTAATGAAACCCTTATCTAGCAAATCCTTCAACAGATCCTTTAATTCTTTCAATTCTATTAGGGCCATTTGGTAAGAAGGAATAGAGATAGGTAGAGTATAGGGGAGAAGATCGATACCAAAGTCTATTTCCCTTTTGAGAGAAATGATCGGTAGGTCATCTAAGAAAACTTCCAAGAACTCATTAACAGCTAAAACTGGCTCAAGAGTAGAAGCTTCAGAAATAATATCTCCAACCCAAACTAGATTGTAAATGCAACCCTTTGACATTATCTTCCAAGCTTTAAGACATGAGATGAACTTACCCTTTAGCACGAAATTGCTACCTTTCTATACTAGGACTGATATATTAGGAAACAGAAACTTGACCACATGGGTTCTACAATATATTGAAGCATAACATGCATGAAGCCTATCCATACCAAGAATAAAATCAAAATCGGTCATATCAATCTCTATAATATCAACTGAGGTGGTTTTATGAAAAACTAAAATTGGGCAATTTTTATAGACTCTTTTAGCCACAAAGGAATCACCAATAAGAGTATAGACCGAGAAATGCTCTAGCAAGATAAGGAGTAACAAATAATAGAGTAGCACCTGGATATAACAATGGATAAACATCAAAGTCAAATACTTTCAACATAACAAGCACAACATCAGGGGAATACCCTAACTCCTGACTAGTCTGGAGGGCATAAAATCTGTTTTAGTAGTGACCGCTACCCGAGATAGTTGCACGCTTATCAGAATGACCAGTAGCCAAAGTCTGAACTTGTGGTCTTACCCTACTCCTATGCTCTTTTGCATTATGACTCGGCTTCCCACTCTTCTTGCATAAAGGGATAACTTGTCCACTTGGAGTCCTCCTTGTGCTTTAGGATTAGGCACCTTGTCCTTCTCAAATTTTGGAGCCATAGCTTTCGAAGAACCTTGGCATTATTTTAAATGACCATTTCTACCCCTGAATTTTGATTTGATAAAATCCACCTTCATACCGATCCCTCTTGGACTCCCTTACTTTTCTCTACTTAAGCTTCTCCTATTCCATTTGCTCGGCATTAGTCATGAGCCTAGAAACATCCATCTCCTTCATGAGTATAGAAGTTTGACATTCTTTCATCACCAAGTTTGACACACTCAAAATAAACTTACTCATTTGGGCACGAGGGCCGGCCACCAAAGAAGGAGCATATTTGGACAACTTTGTAAACTTGAGGGCATATTCCCTCACACTCATATTTCCTTTCATGAGATTTATAAATTCTAACACCTTCGCATCCCTCAACTCATGTGGGAAAGAGTTGTCAAGAAATGCAACCTTTTAATTTTCCCAACCTATGGGACCCTCTTCAACCCTTTCGACTTTCCATTAATTGTACCACACTTGAGCGACACCTTTGAGTTGGTCGACCGCTATTTCTGCCTTCTCTTCTAAAGAAACTCCCATGATATCAACAATTTTGTACAATTTATAACAAAGTCTTAGGGATTCTCATAAACCTTGGATCCATGAAACTCGAAAGGGTTCATCCTCGTAAAGTCTCTAACCCTTAAGGGGGGTATAGACACATGAGTTCATATAAGAGTCAATTTCAAATGACCATAACTCTCATCATATATAGAGTTAGGCACCCATGACCGGTCAAAATAAATTTCTATGAGTCTTATTTACAATACCATAAATTTTGCATCATTTAGAGCTAGTAGCAGAAAGTTATGGTTGTTTTACTCGGACATATCTGGACTAGGCAATTTGCCGAGCTCGCCTACCAATTTGGCAACTCGCCAAATAGTTTGGTGTATTGCCGAATTACATCACCGGATTGTCCTAAAAACCTTCAAACTCTAAACATTTAGGATATGTAAAGAAACCTTTCAATGATGCACCAAATATTTCTCTAAGTAGACCTCTAGATCATTAATTTGGGCGAAGAGATTCATTAAAAGGCCATTCTAAAGCACCCTTTCAACGATTCACCATATATTCCTAGAATGGTATTCTTGATCTTTTACCCTCAATTAACTTCTCTAAGTCTATATTTTAGCCTACTAAGCTCCCCATTCATGCCCATCCCTCAGATAAATCAAATTCCCACTTTTTAAGATCTCTCAAGGGAAAAGCTGAGGCCATTCACTTTTAAGCCTAAGTCTAAGGTTTCAAGTAATTGTTCTCCTTCCAAATATGTAGGGATATTCATAGTATTGAAGTGAATTCTACCACATGCCATATATCTCAATTCCGTACTTAAGAATTCAAGTTTGAGTTTCAATCCAGTTAAATTAAGTTTAGAGTTAGTTATGTAACCCCTTATTGAGTTCTCTGTACATTAAATTCTATCATAATGATTTATATGATTTGACCACTTGAAAATTGCTTTAGATGTCATCTTTGAAGAGGAAGTAATGTCTCTAAATGTTTAGCATTTCCACTTGAGAGGCAGTGTGATTAAGGCATTATGAGCTATAAGTAGTAGAATTGTAATGACCCTCCAGGTCGCTTTTGATTTAAAGTATTCATTCCATCATTAGACCTTTCTGTAGTGACCTTATGCAACTTATGACTTGCTGACATAGATTGTTTGGTTGCCTAGTCGTTCGATTGAATTTTAGGCCCGTTTTCTTATTTTAGAGCTTTTATAAGTTGAAAAGTTGACTTCAGTCATAACTTAAAGGAAAAAAACTTCAGAACAAAATTATGACAGTTTTATCAACTTCAAAATGGCCAAATTAGGCTAGCATCATGGTTAGCATGAGCATCTAGGTAATTGATATGATTTTGGGGCCATTTGGCGCTTTTGCCTTTGAAATTTACCCATGCTTGACTTTGGTAAATATTCTTGGAAAATATGCTTGGATGAAAATTTTGATAGCGCAATTAGTTCCGTAATGTTGAGTTTGGTATGGAACGACCATTCATTCACTTCTTGAGGCTTCCAGTCTAATCCTGAGGCCCATTATTAAAATAGGCTCAAAATGGCTTTTGGGTGTGGGACTCACATTTCATTAAAATGTCCTCCTATGGGAATTTTGAATGTGCCATTGAGTCTAAAACATCGAATTTGGTGGGGTAGCTTATCTTATTTGCTCGCATGGGGTGCTGAATGAATATAGAGCACCCCGTAGAGAAATTAGCATGCTAAGTTTATTTTTGCACCAGCTGGGTCTGGTGCCATTGCTAAAGCAACTCTTAGTCACTAAAGAGAGAGCTGCTAAGTGGAAAGGAGGTTGGTAAAGTTACTAGACCTCTTGTGAAAGTATGGATTAAGAGATAGACCTGTCGCTAAAGAGTTGCCCACCTCTTTGAGATGGTCGCTCAAGCGACCAGTGAGTGTTTTCTTTTGCGAAACATGATACTATTTCCTTGTCGGAATTTCAGTTGAGGTTCTATCTTTAAGACACACATTCTCCTTCAATTCTTGGGTGATTTAAACTATTCAAAAGGCTAAGTCATGTGGATTTTTGAGGGGAACTTAATGGTGTGTTCAAAATTAGATTTGAGGCTTTCATTGAGGTAAATTTCCCTTTTCCCCTGCATTTCTAAGTTCTTGGGGTATAAAGATTATCATGAAAGCATGTTTGGTTTGGGATGTTTTGTTGTATGAATTGTGTTCCTTTTTGGAACATGAGCTAGAGGTGGTAATTGGAGACTATTCTTGGAGTCAATTCCATGAGTTACGTAGCGAGTCCCATCATTTCTGATTTTTGACTACGAAATTGTTCCATCTCCGAATTCAATAATTTAGTTTCATAATGATAACACTCAATTACAACTATTAAAAGAGATATAGACGATCGTTAGCAGTATATTTTAGCCAACTAAGAGTCAGGGTCGAACCCACAGGGAATAGGTTAAAACAAGTTCTATTAGCTATTAATGTTTTTTTGTAATTACTACTTCCCAAAAATAAACTTGCGTAAAGTAAAAGTGGGAGTTTTGGTTTTAGTTTGGAACAAGTAACAATGAAATACAAGTAAATAAGATTAAAGTTGTAAAAATATTATGACTAGACTAGGATTGTGTTCCTCGTGACTTGTAAGTTAATAGGCTAATCGTATTCATGATATCGTTCAATGTATTGCATACAAAATCTAGTGAGTTAGGTAAAATCTAATTTACCTCCCGGTCCTTCTTAGACGTATCTCCATCTCCTCCCAGTCTCAGAATGTATACTTTACTAACCCTCGCCCTATATCCCATAGTACTATCTCCTCCTGGTCTTAAGTAACTTAGACGAAGTTTATCCCTTCTTTTGAAGCCAGACTCTTCGAATTTCTGTTGTGAAATTCTTTTATTAATCTCTACCTCTCTCTTGGGAAATAAATTAAATGGGAAAGTTCTTAATGAATTCACTCACTAATAAAGACTTTTTAATGAATAAATCACAATACATGCAAAAACAATTCACGAATATAAATCCTACGTTTGCCTATTCTAGTTAAGTCGTCATGGTTCCCACAACCCTAGTTGTGGATTTCACCTTGCATAATTTTGATGAATAATTCAATAAATAATGAATGAAACATGTATTAGAAGCCTTACAAATAACAATGAACCAAACTCACAATTTAAGAATAAGATTTAGAATCAAAACACCAAAACTAGAACTCAAAGAATCTAGGTGTGTTCTTCTTCCAAATCTGTCCAGTTACATTTGGAAGATGAACCAATGAAGTTTTGATCATGTAATGTAGCCTCTAAACAATAGGAAAAGTTTACGAAATGTATAGGAAAAGTGTCTCCTAAAAATATAACACAAGAGGGTATTTATAGAAACCTAAAATTAATCCTAAATAAACGAGGAAACCAACTTAGTTTTGGACTCGGTTGGTGCTGGACGGGAGACACCATGGACTATGGTGGGAACCACCGCTCGTGTTGGCATAACTTTTCCATTTAATTAGACTTTTATCACTGGAAATCCCACTAATTCAACCACCACGGCCAGTGGTGAGGACCACGGCTCGTGGTGAGGCTCTTGGTGGTTGCCTTGGGAATGTTGCTCCTTGCTTTGGCTCTTTGTACTTGTCTTATTCTTGAAACTTCTTGAATTGGAATTTTTATGGATGGAAACACCACCAAGGTTCCCACCATACTCATTGGTGAGGAACACGGCTTGTGGTGAGGATTCCTTGATGTGAGCCTTAGCCAATTTTTTGGCAGCCTTCTTGGGAGACTTCTTCACAGATTATAGGTGCTTTTAACTGCCAGTACTACCTACCATGGCCTGTGGTGGATGTATTGGTGGGAATAATTGGTCATAACATGTTTATTTACTCTCTCAACACCCATTCCAAGGTCCTTAAAGTCTCGGTGAAATTCGTTCTTTGATTTCTCCAATTAAGTTGGGAGTCTTCTTCACATATTATAGGTTTTTTTCAGTTCTAGTACTGCCTACCACGGCCCATGGTGGTTGTATTGGTGAGAATAATTGTCCATAACATGTTTATTTACTGTCCCAACACCCATTCTAAGGTCTTTCAAGTCCCGGTGAAGTTCGATTTTTGATTTCTCCTTCGAAGTTGTTGCGAAACCTTGCCAAACTAAAGTTAGCCTAGAATTTCTTGCATATTTTGCTTTCCTTTTGACCTCACCTCAATAACAAGATACCAATATCTTTCAAGATCAATAAAATTTCCATATGAACCATGGAAAATACCATCTACCCAAGCGTGCTTTAGTTTTACCAAAAACTAACTAAAAACACATATCAAACTAAAAAAATGCGCTTGAGAACTTACAATAACTCCTTGTTCTAAGCGTCACAAATGTCGCTTTTTTTGCGATACATCAACACCCTCAACTTAGAATTGTTGCTTGTCCCCAAGAAATAAAAAAACATAAACCAAATGATTAACAAATACAAGCAACTTATAGGAAATATATAGCAGCCCTGCAATATAAAACTCATGCCCAACTACACTTATGTAATGCACTCAAGCTCTAACCACTCACTAGGATTACTTCATGACATTGTAATATCCATAGCTTAACCAAATAAGTGCAAATAGTCATAGACTAGTCAATGTAGCAACCAAACAACACAAACACATTGCCCTCACTATAAATAAGTCTCACACACAATCTATATAAGCAAAATAGATACAGAAACAAGATTACTCGCACCCTTAAAAGAAGTTCAAACAATGCAAAAGTAAAAACCATAGGCTTGCCCTTATTTTCAACACTTCAACTCTTGAATATTCTATTTAGGATCACAATAGGAATTTTTAGGCTTGCAATGTAGGCTCGATCATGGGTAGGATACATTTAGAATAAAAGTAACTACTTTGCCCCTCAAAATGCTATTTTATCTTAGCTACTTAGTTATTAAGCTCCCCCCAAACTCTTTTTCCCCCTTATTTTCTCATTCTTCCCTCTTGGGAGTGGTTTCCACTTTCTTTCAATCTTATTCTTTCTTTATGACTCATTTTTGCACGTATTTTCTTTTTCACTTGCAGCAACAACCCATTTTTTTCTTTTTTTCTCATCCCACAATTCCTTTCATACCCTAACCTTTCTACTTTTCCTTATGGTAGCCACCCTCAACATAGGCTTTTGGCCTGAGTTGAAGTACCAAATCTCTTTGGAGGGACCAGGACAAAAATAAAGGTTCACAAAACTGATTTTGCATATAGTAGCCTCCCTCAACTTAGGCTTTTGGCCTAAGTTGAGGTACACATTGTCTTTGGAGGGACCTGGGCCAAAATTTGGATTCACATATAGCATGGAAAGGTGCATTTTGGTTAATCAAAGAAAAGGTTCATTAAAGCTCAGATTTTTGGTTTAAAGGATACAATTTTATTTGGTTGGTTAAATTTAGGCTAGGTGACTAATTATCAACAAAGGCCTATGATCCCGTCCTAATTCAGCTATCCAATTGTTCAGTGAGACTAACCAGACAAGTTCTAGTTTATAAATGCATCAATCAAATTACTCAAATTTAGCTCACACACGCATGTCACTGATCTCATGCTATTTAGAAGTAATCAACACAGTGATAACTAGCAAATCACCATATATATTGTTACAAAGATCCCAGCAAATCCGCTATCACATTTGAGATGCAATCACATAGTTTTACAAAAATATTTAAATTAGGTCATTTTCTACTTTTATGGGCTACTACAAACTTCTATAGCTACTCATATTCACACAAACTACCTAAAGATGCCAGTTCTACTAGATAATACACTTTCTGAAAAAATAACGTGACGAGAAAAACTCCAAAGGATTTCAGGATGCCCCACTCCCTACTAAAATTTGTGCATTGTGCCCAATTCACTCAAAAACACCAAAATTAAAAATAAGGGAAGTGATCATACCTACAATGCCCTAGGCATCAATAGTAGGTTACTTGACTACTCAGACTTCATCAAGTATCCACATGGGTTGCCTCCCATGAAGTGCCTGATTTAGTTTTGCGGTACGACGTAATGTACTTGATTACTCAGACTTCAGCAAGTTTCCACATGGGTTTCCTCCCATGATGCGCCTAATTTAACATTGTGTCATGAAGTAAGTTACTTGAGTATTACTTGATTGGGTTTTGCACTAACTTGATCCCTGTAGTAACCAAAAAAAAAAATTAACAGTAAAACTAGGAGATAGAACTACAACCTAAAGTGCTCACTAATAGAATATTTCAAAACCTTATTCCCCAGCAATGGCGCCATTTTGATAACACTCAATTACACCTCTCGAAAGAGAAATAAACAATCGTCAGCATTATATTTTACCAAACTAAGAGTCGGTCGAACCCACAGAGAATATGTTGAAACAAGTTCTATTAGCTATCACTATTCAGTTTTAATTACTACTTCCCCAAAATAAACTTGCATAAAGTAAAAGTGGGGATTTTGGTTTTAGTTTAGAATAAATAACAAGGTAGAGAAAAGTAAATAAGATTAGAGTTGTAAAAATATGATGACTAGACTAGGATTGTGTTCCCCATGACTTGTAAGTTTAGGCTAATTGTATTCATGATATCGTTCAATGTATTGCATGTAAAATCTAGTGAGTTAGGACATCTAATTCACCTCCCGGTCCTTCTTAGATGTTTCTCATTCATCTCCTCCCGGTTTCAAAATATATGCTTTACTAACCCTCACCCTGGATCCCAAAGTACTATCTTCTCTCATTCTCAAGTAACTTAGATGAAGTTTGTCCTTCTTTCGAAGCCAGACTCTTTGAATTTCTGTTGCAAAATTCTTTTCCTAATCACTACCTCCCTCTCGGGAAAAAAATAAAATACATGCAAGTTATTAATGCGTGAACTCACTAAAAATACTTTTGAATGAATAAATCACAATACATGCAAAAATAATTCACGAATATTAATCCAACGTTTGCCTGTTCTAGTTAAGTCATCATGGTTCCCACAATTCTATTTGTGGGTTTAGCCTTGCATAATTTTGATGGATAATTCAATAAATAATTAATGAAACCTGTATTAGAAGTCTTACAAATAACAATAAACTAAACTCACAATTTAATATTAAGATTTAGAATCAAATCACCAAAACTAGAACTCGAAGAATCTAGGTTGTGTGTTCTTCTTCCAAATCTATCTAGTTGTGTGTGGATGATGAACCAATGAAGTTTTAGTCGTGTAATGTAGCCTCTAAAAAATAGGAAAAGTGTATGAAAAGTATAGGAAAAGTGTCTCCTAAAAATATAACACAAGAGGGTATTTACAGAAACCTAAAACTAATCCTAAATGAAATAGGAAATCAACATGGTTTTGGACTCGAATGGTGCTGGACGGGAGCCACCACAGCTAGTGGTGGACTTAATTGGTCATTGAATTGATATTTTATGGCTGTATATCTCACCACGTCATCCACCATGTCCAGTGGTGAGGACCACGGCTCATGGTGAGGCTCTTGATAGCTGCCTTGGGCAAGTTGCTCCATGCTTTGGCTTTTTGTGCTTACCTTGTCGTTGCCACTTCTTGAATTTTTATTTTTATGGATGGACGCACCACCATGGTTCCCACCATACCTATTGGTGAGGACCACGTCTCGTGGTGAGGCATACTTGGTGTAAGCCTTAGCCAATTTTTCGGCAGCCTTCTTGGGAGACTTCTTCACAGATTATAGGTGCTTTTAACTGCCAGTACTACCTACCATGGCCTGTGGTGGATGTATTGGTGGGAATAATTGGTCATAACATGTTTATTTACTCTCTCAACACCCATTCCAAGGTTCTTAAAGTCTCGGTGAAATTCGTTCTTTGATTTCTCCAATTAAGTTGTCACGAAATCTTGCCAAACTCAAGTTAGCATAAAATTTCTTGCACACTTTGCTTTCCTTTTGACCTCACCTAAATACCATGCTACCAACATGTTTCAAGATCAATAAAATTTCCATATGAACCATGGAAAATACCATCTACCCAAGCGTGCTTTAGTTTTACCGAAAACTAACTAAAAACACATATCAAACTAACAAAATGCGCTTGAGAACTTACAATAACTCCTTGTTCTGAGCGTCACAAATGTTACATTTTTGCGATACATCAACACCCTCAACTTAGAATTGTTGCTTGTCCCAAAGAAATAAAAAAACATAAACCAAATGATTCACAAATACAAGCAACTTATAGGAAATATATAGCAGCCCTGCAACATAAAACTCATGCCCAACTACACTTATGCAATGCACTCAAGATCTAACCACTCACTAGGATTACTTCATGACATTGTAATATCCATAATTAACCAAATTAGTGCAAATAGTCATAGACCAGTTAATGTAGACACTAAACAACACAATCTCAGTGCCCTCACTACAAAGAAGTCTCTCACACAATGTATATAAGCAAAACAAAGACTGAAACAAGATTACTCACACTCTCCAAAGAAGTTCAAACATTGCAAAAGTAAAGACCATAAGCTTGCCCTTATTTTCAACACTTCAACTCTTGAATAACCTATTTAGGATCATAATAGGAATTTTTAGGCTTGCTCGAGCTTGGGTGGGATACATTTAGGGTAAAAGTAACTACTTTGCCCCTCCAAATGCTACTTTGGCTTAGCTTAGTTTTTCAGCCTCCCTCAAACTCTTGTTGTTCCCTTATTTTCTCATTCTTCCCTCTTAGGAGTGGTTTACACTTTATTTCAATCTTATTCTTTCTTTATGACTGATTTTTGCACTTATTTGCTTTTTCACTTACAGGCACAATCCATATTTTTTCTTTTCTTCTCATCCCACCATTCCTTTCATACCCTAAGTTTTCTGCTTTTCCTTATGGTAGAAACTCTCAACTTAGGATTTTGTCCTGAGTTGAAGTAAATAATATCTTAGGAGGGAACAAGGACAAAATAAAGGTTCACAAAACTGATTTTCCATATAGTATCCATCCTCAACTTAGGCTTTTGGCCTGAGTTGAGGTACACATTGTCTTTGGAGGGACCTGGGCAAAATTTGGATTCACACATAGCAAGGGAAGGTGAATTTTGGTTAATCGAAGAAAAGGTTCATTAAATCTCAAACTTTTGGTTCAAAGGGTACATTTTCATTTATTTTGTTAAATTTAGGCTTAGTGACTGTTTATCAATAAAGGCCTATGATTCTGTCATAATCCAGCTATCCAATTGTTTAGTGAGACTAACTAGGCAAGTTCTAGTTTATAAATGCATTAATTAAATTACTCAAATTTAGCTCTCTCACACATGGCACTGATCTTATGCTATTTAACACAATCATAACTAGCAAATCACCATGTAGATTTTTACAAAGATTCTAGTAAATCCGCTATAACATTTGAGATGCAATCACATAGTTTTTCAAAAATATTTAAAACAGGCCATTTTCTACTTTCACGGGCTACTACAAACTTCTATAGCTACTCGTATTCACACAAACAACCTAAGAATGCAAGTTCTACTAGATAATACACTTTTCGAAAAAAAAAACATGACAAAAAAAACTGCAAAGGATTTCAGGATGCCCCACTCCCCACTAAAATTTATGCATTATCCCCAATGCACTCAAAAATACCAAAATTGAATACAAGGGAAGTGATCATACCTGCAATGCCCTAGGCATCAATAGTAGGTTACCGGACTACTCACACTTTATCAAGTATCCATATGGGTTGCCTCCCATGAAGCCCATGATTTAGTTTTGCGGCACGACATAATGTACTTGATTACTCAGACTTTAGCAAGTTTCCACATGGGTTGACTCCCATGATGCACCTAATTTAACATCATGGCATGACGTAAGTTACTTGATTATTATTTGAATGGATTTTTCACCAACTTGATCCCTATAGTAACCAAAAACAAAAACAAACACTAAAACTAGGAAATAGAACTTCAACCTAAAGTGCTCACTATTAGACTATTTCAAAACCGTATTCTCCGACAATGGCTCCATTTTGATAATGCTCAATTACACCTCTCGAAAAAGAAACAGAGGATCGTTAGCAGTATATTTTACCCAACTAAGAGTCGGTGAGCTCATAGGGAATACGTTGAAATAAGTTCTATTAGTAATCACTATTCAGTTGTAATTACTACTTCCCAAAAATAAACTTGCATAAAGTAAAAGTGGGGATTTTGGTTTTAGTTTAGAAAAAACAACAAGGTAGAGACAAGTAAATAAGAGTAAAGTTGTAAAAATATGATGACTAGACTAGGATTATGTTCCCCATGACTTATAAGTTTAGGCTAATCATATTCGTGATATCGTTCAATGTATTACATGTAAAATCTAGTGAGTTAGGACAACTAACTCACTTCCCGGTCCTTCTTAGACGTATATCATTCATCTCCTCCTGGTATCAGAATGTATACTTTACTAACCCTCACGTTGGATTCTAATGTACTATCTCTTCTCGTTCTCAAGTAACTTAGATGAAGTTTATCCCTTCTTTCGAAGATAGACTCATTGAATTTCTGTTGTGAAATTCTTTTCCTAATCACTACCTCCCTTCTTGAAAAATAATAAATACGTGCAATTTATCAATGTATGAACTCACTAAAAAAGACTTTTGAATGAATAAATCACAATACATGCAGAAATAATTCATGAATATTAATCCTACGTTTGCCTATTCAAGTTAAGTTGTCATGATTCCCACAATCCTATTTGTGGGTTTAGCCTTGCATAATTTCGATGGATAATTCAATAAATAATTAATGAAACATGTATTAGAAGGCTTACAAATAGCAATGAACTAAACTCACAATTTAAGAATAAGATTTAGAATCAAATCACCAAAACTAGAACTCGAAGAATCTAGGTTGTGTGTTCTTCTTCCAAATATATCTAGTTGCGTGTGGATGATGAACCAATGAAGTTTTAGTCGTGTAATGTAGCCTCTAAAAAATAGGAAAAGTGTATGAAAAGTATAGGAAAAGTGTCTCCTAAAAATATAACACAAGAGGGTATTTACAGAAACCTAAAACTAATCCTAAATGAAATAGGAAATCAACATGGTTTTGGACTCGAATGGTGCTGGACGGGAGCCACCACAGCTAGTGGTGGACTTAATTGGTCATTGAATTGATATTTTATGGCTGTATATCTCACCACGTCAACCACCATGTCCAGTGGTGAGGACCACGGCTCATGGTGAGGCTCTTGATAGCTGCCTTGGGCAAGTTGCTCCATGCTTTGGCTTTTTGTGCTTACCTTGTCCTTGCCACTTCTTGAATTTTTATTTTTATGGATGGACGCACCACCATGGTTCCCACCATACCTATTGGTGAGGACCACGTCTCGTGGTGAGGCATACTTGGTGTAAGCCTTAGCCAATTTTTCGGCAGCCTTCTTGGGAGACTTCTTCACAGATTATAGGTGCTTTTAACTGCCAGTACTACCTACCACGACCTGTGGTGGATGTATTGGTGGGAATAATTGGTCATAACATGTTTATTTACTCTCTCAACACCCATTCCAAGGTCCTTAAAGTCTTGGTGAAATTCGTTCTTTGATTTCTCCAATTAAGTTGTCACGAAATCTTGCCAAACTCAAGTTAGCCTAAAATTTCTTGCACACTTTGCTTTCCTTTTGACCTCACCTAAATACCATGCTACCAACATGTTTCAAGATCAATAAAATTTCCATATGAACCATGGAAAATACCATCTACCCAAGCGTGCTTTAGTTTTACCGAAAACTAACTAAAACACATATCAAACTAACAAAATGCGCTTGAGAACTTACAATAACTCCTTGTTCTGAGCGTCACAAATGTTGCATTTTTGCGATACATCAACACCCTCAACTTAGAATTGTTGCTTGTCCCAAAGAAATAAAAAAACATAAATTAAATGATTCACAAATACAAGCAACTTATAGGAAATATATAGCAGCCCTGCAACATAAAACTCATGCCCAACTACACTTATGCAATGCACTCAAGATCTAACCACTCACTAGGATTACTTCATGACATTGTAATATCCATAATTAACCAAATTAGTGCAAATAGTCATAGACCAGTTAATGTAGACACTAAACAACACAATCTCAGTGCCCTCACTACAAAGAAGTCTCTCACACAATGTATATAAGCAAAACAAAGACTGAAACAAGATTACTCGCACTCTCCAAAGAAGTTCAAACATTGCAAAAGTAAAGACCATAAGCTTGCCCTTATTTTCAACACTTCAACTCTTGAATAACCTATTTAGGATCATAATAGGAATTTTTAGGCTTGCTCGAGCTTGGGTGGGATACATTTAGGGTAAAAGTTTGGGTGAGGACCACGACTCATGGTGAGGCTCTTGGTGGCTGCCTTAGGCAAGTTGCTCCTTGCTTTGGCTCTTGGTGCTTGTCTTGTCCTTTCAACTTCTTGAATTGAAATTTTAATGGCTGGACGCACCACCACGGTTCCCAATATACACATTGGTGAGGACCACGGCTCATGGTGAGGCTTCCTTTATGTGAGCCTTATCCAATTTTTTAGCAGCCTTCTTGGGAGTCTTCTTCACAGATTGTAGGTGTTTTTCACGGCCAGTATTGCCTACCACATCCCATGGTGGATATATTTGTGGGAATAGTTGGTCATAACATGTTGATTTACTCTCTCAATATCTATTCCAAGGTACTTCAAGTCTCGGTGAAGTTCGTTCTTTGATTTCTCCTTTTAAGTTATCGCAAAACCTTGCCAAACTCAAGTTAGCCTAGAATTTCTTGCACATTTTACTTTCCTTTTGACCTCACCTCAATACCAAGCTACCAACATCTTTCAAGATCAATCAAATTTCCACATGAACCGTGATAAATACTATCAACCCAAGCGTGCTATAGTTTTACTGAAAAACTAACTAAAAACACATATCAAACTAACAAAATACGCTTGAGAACTTACAATAACTCTTTGTTTTGAGCGTCGCATATATCGTATTTTTGCGACACATCAACACCCTGAACTTAGAATTGTTGCTTGTCCCCAAGCAGTAACAAAACATAAACCAAATGATGCACAAATACAAGCAACTTATAGGAAATATATAGCATCCCTGCAACATAAAACTCATGCTGAACTACACTTATGTAATGCACTGATGCTCTAACCACTCGCTAGTATTACTTCATGACATTGTAATATCCATACTTAACCAAATTAGTGCAAATAGTCATAGATCAGTCAATGTAGCAACAAAAAAATACAATCCCAGTGCCCTCACTACAAAAAGGTCTCTCAGACAATGTATATAAGCAAAATAGAGACTGAAATAAAATTACTACCACTCTCAAAAAAGGTTCAAACATTGGAAAAGTAAATAACATAGGCTTGCCCTTATTTTCAATACTTCAACTCTTGAATAACATATTTAGGATCACAATAAGACTTTTTAGGCTTGCAATGTAGGTTCAAGCTTGGGTAGGATACATTTAGGATAAAAGTAACTACTTTACCCTTCCAATGCTACTTTGGCTTAACTACTTAGTTTTTCAGCCCCTCCCCCAAACTCTTGGTTTTCACTTATTTTCTCTTTCTTTCCTCTTGGGGAGTGGTTTTCACTTTCTTTCAATCTTATTCTTTCTTTATGACTCATTTTTGCACTTATTTTCTTTTTCACTTGAAGGCACAACCCATGTTTTTTCTTTTCTTCTCATCCCACAATTCCTTTAATACCCTAACCTTCTACTTTTCATTATTGTAGCCACTCTCAACTTAGGCTTTTGGCCTAAGTTAAAGTACATAATTTTCTAGGAGGGAACAAGACCAAAATAAAGGTTTACAAAACTTATTTTCCATATAGTAGACACCCTCAACTTAGGCTTTTGGCCTGAGTTGAGGTAAACATTATCTTTGGAGGGACCTGGGCCAAAATTTGGATTCACAGATAGAAAGGAAAAGTGAATTTTGGTTAATCAAAGACAAGGTTTATTAAAGCTCAAACTTTTGGTTTAAAGGGTACAATTTTATTTGGTTGGTTAAATTTAGGCTAGGTGACTCATTATCAACAAAGGTCTATGATCCTATCCTAATCCAAGTATCCAATTATTCAGTGAGATTAACCAGGCAAGTTCTAGCTTATAAATGCATCAATCAAATTACTCAAATTTAGCTCACACACATAACACTGATCTTATGCTATTTAGCAAAAATAAACACAGTCAAAACTAGAAAATCACCATGTACAATGTTACAAAGATCCCTGCAAATCCGCTATCACATTTGAGATACAATTACATAGATTTTCAAAAAAATTTAAAACATGCCATTTTCTACTTTCTCGGGCTACTACAAACTTCTATAGCTACCTATATTCACACAAACTACCTAAACATGCCAGTTCTACTAGATAATACACTTTTAGAAAAAAGAAACATGGCAAGAAAAACTCCAAAGGTTTTTAGGATGCCCCACTCCCTACTAAAATTTGTGTATTGTCCTCAACGCATTCAAAAACACCAAAATTGAAAATAAGAAAAGTGATCATACCTGCGATGCCCTAGGCATCAAAGGTAGGTTACCTGACTAGTCAGACTTCATGAATATCCACATGGGTTACCTCCCATAAAGACCCTGATTTAGTGTCATGGCATGACGTAATGTACTTGATTACTCAGACTTCAGCAAGTTTCCACATGGGTTTCCTCCCATGATGCGCCTAATTTAACGTCGTGACATGACGTAAGTTACTTGATTATTCCTTGATTGGTTTTGCACCAACTTGATTCCTGTAGTAACCAAAAACAAAAATAAACAGTAAAACTAGGAAATAGAACTACAACCTAAAGTGCTCACTAATAGACTATTTTAAAACCATATTCCCCGGCAATGACGCTATTTTTATAACGCTCAATTACATCTCTCAAAAGAAAAATAGATAATCATTAGCAGTATATTTTACCCAACTAAGAGTCGGTCGAACCCACAGGGAATACGTTGAAACAATTTCTATTAGCTATCACTATTCAGTTGTAATTACTACTTCCCAAAAATAAATTTGCATAAAGTAAAAGTGGGGATTTTGGTTTTAGGTTAGAATAAATAACAAGGTAAAGACAAGTAAATTAGATTAAAGTTGTAAAAATGTGATGACTAGACTAGGATTGTGTTCCCCATGAATTGTAAGTTTAGGCTAATTGTATTCATGAACTCGTTTAATATATTGCATGCAAAATCTAGTGAGTTATAACTTCTAATTTACCTTTCGGTCCTTCTTTGACGTATCTCATTCATCTCCTCCTGGTATCAAAATGTAACCCTGGATCCCAAAGTACTATCTCCTCTCAATCTCAAGTAACTTAGATGAAGTTTATCCCTTCTTTCAAAGCCTGACTCTTCAAATTTTTATTGTGAAATTCTTTTCCTAATCACTTTCTCTCTCCCGAGAAAACAATTAATATGGGCAAGTTCTTAATGCGTGAACTTACTAAGAAATACTTTTGACTGAATAAATCATAATACATGCAAAAACAATTCTCGAATATCAATCCTACGTTTGCTATTCTAGGTAATTCATCATGGTTCCCACAACCCTAGTTGTGGGTTTCGCCTTGCATAATTTTGATGGATAGTTCAAAAAATAATGAATGAAACATGTATTAGAAGGCGTAAAAATAACAATGGTCCAAACTAACAATTTAAGAATAAGACTCTAAATCAAATCACTAAAACTAGAACTTTAAGAATCTAGGTTGTGTGTTCTTCTTCCAAATCTGTCTAGTTGTGTGTGGATGATCAACCAATGGAGTTTTTATTATGTAATGTAGCCTCGAAAAAGTAGGAAAGGTATATTAAAAGTATAGGAAAAGTGTCCTCAAAATATAACACAAGAGGGTATTTATAGAAACCTAAAACTAATCCTAAATGAACTAGGAAACCAACTTGGTGTTGGACTCGGATGATGCTGGACGAGAGACACCATGGACAGTGGTGGGAACCACGGATCTTGGTGGAATTACTTGTTTATTGAATTAGCCTTTTATGGCTGAAAATACCCACACAGCAACCACCACGGCCAGTGGTGAGGACCACGGCCCATGGTGAGGCTTTTAGTGGCTGCCTTGGTCATGTTGCTCTTTTCTTTGGCTTTTGGTGATTTCCTTGTCCTTGCCACTTCATGAATTAGAATTTTTATGGATGTACGCATCATCATGTTGCCTATCATACCCATTGGTGAGGACCATGGCTCATGGTGAGGCTTCCTTGGTGTGAGCCTTAGCTAATTTTTTGGCAGCCTTCTTGGGAGTCTTCTTCACAGATTGTAAGTGCTTTTAACGGCCAGTACTGCCTACCATGGCCCATGGTGAATGTATTGGTGGGAATAATTGTGCATAACATGTTTATTTACTCTTCCAACACCCATTCCAAGGTCCTTCAAGTCCGGTGAAGTTCGTTCTTTGATTTCTCCTTTTAAGTTGTCATGAAATCTTGCCAAACACAAGTTAGCTAAGAATTTCTTGCACATTTTGCTTTCCTTTTGACCTCACCTAAATACCATGCTACTAACATGTTTCAAGATCAATCAAATTTCCATATGAACCATGGAAAATACCATCAACCTAAGCATGCTTTAGTTTTACTGAAAACTAACTAAAAACACATATCAAACTAATAAAATACGCTTGAGAACTTACAATAACTCCTTGTTTTGAGCGTCACAAATGTCACATTTTTGTGACACATCAACAGTCTTAAGTTAGAATTGTTGCTTGTCCCCAAGAAATAACAAAATATAAACAAAATGATTCATAAATACAAGCAACTCATAAGAAATATATAGCAGCCTTGCAACATAAAACCAATGCCCAACTACACTTATGTAATGCACTCAAGCTCTAACCACTCACTAGGATTACTTCATGACATTGTAATATCCATAGCTTAACCAAATAAGTGCAAATAGTCATAGACCAGTCAATGTAGCAACAAAACAATTCAATCATAGTGACCTCACTACAAAAGAGTCTCTCACACAATGTATATAAGCAAAACAGAGACTGAAACAAGATTACTCGCACTCTCAAAAGTGGTTCAAACATTGCAAAAGTAAAGACTATAGGCTTGCCCTTATTTTCAACACTTCAACTCTTGAATATTCTATTTAGGATCACAATAGGACTTTTTAGGCTTGCAATGTAGGCTCGATCATGGGTAGGATACATTTAGAATAAAAGTAACTACTTTGCCCCTACAAACGCTACTTTGGCTTAGCTACTTAGTTTTTCAGCTCCCCCAAACTCTTGGTGTTCCCTTATTTTCTCTTTCTTTCCTCTTGGGAGTGGTTTTCACTTTCTTTTTATAATATTATTCTTTCTTTATGACTCATTTTTGCACTTATTTTTCTTTTTCACCTGCAGGCACAACCTATGTTTTTTTTTCTTCTAATCCTACAATTCCTTTCTTACCCTAACCTTTCTTCTTTTCATTATGATTGCCACCCTCAACTTAGGCTTTTGGCCTAAGTTGAAGTACATAATTTCCTAGGAGGGAACAAGACCAAAATAAAGGTTCACAAAACTTATTTTCCATATAGTAGACACCCTCAACTTAGGCTTTTGTCCTGAGTTGAGGTACACATTGTCTTTTGAGGGACTGGGCCAAAATTTGGATTCACAAATAGAAAGGGAAGGTGAATTTTGGTTAATCAAAGAAAAGGTTCATTAAAGCTCAAACTTTTTTTTAATGTGTACAATTTTATTTTGTTGGTTAAATTTAGGCTAAGTGACTCATTATCAACAAAGGCCTTTGATCCTATCCTAATCTAGTTATGTAATTGTTTAGTAAGACTAACCAGGCAAGTTCTAGTTTATAAATGCATCAATCAAATTACTCAAATTTAGCTCACACACGCATGTCACTGATCTTATGCTATTTAGAAGTAATCAACACAGTGATAACTAGCAAATCACCATATATATTGTTACAAAGATCCCAGCAAATCCGCTATCACATTTGAGATGCAATCACATAGTTTTACAAAAATATTTAAATTAGGTCATTTTCTACTTTTACGGGCTACTACAAACTTCTATAGCTACTCATATTCACACAAACTACCTAAATATGCAAGTTCTACTAGATAATACACTTTCTGAAAAACAACATGACGAGAAAAACTCCAAAGGATTTCAGGATGCCCCACTCCCTACTAAAATTTGTGCATTGTGCCCAATTCACTCAAAAAAAACAAAATTAAAAATAAGGGAAGTGATCATACCTACAATTCCCTAGGCATCAATAGTAGGTTACTTGACTACTCAGACTTCATCAAGTATCCACATGGGTTGCCTCCCATGAAGTGCCTAATTTAGTTTTGCGGTACGACGTAATGTACTTGATTACTCAGACTTCAGCAAGTTTCCACATGGGTTTTCTCCCATGATGCGCCTAATTTCACATTGTGTCATGAAGTAAGTTACTTGATTATTCCTTGATTGGGTTTTGCACTAACTTGATCCCTGTAGTAACCAAAAACAAAAATTAACAGTAAAACTAGGAGATAGAACTACAACCTAAAGTGCTCACTAATAGAATATTTCAAAACCTTATTCCCCAGCAATGGCGCCATTTTGATAACACTCAATTACACCTCTCGAAAGAGAAATAAACAATCGTCAGCATTATATTTTACCAAACTAAGAGTCGGTCGAACCCATAGAGAATATGTTGAAACAAGTTCTATTAGTAATCACTATTCAGTTGTAATTAATACTTCCCAAAAATAAATTTGCATAAAGTAAAAGTGAGGATTTTGGTTTTAGTTTAGAAAACATAACAAGGTAGAGACAAGTAAATACGATTAAAGTTGTAAAAATATGATGACTAGATGAGGATTGTTTTCCCCATGATTTGTAAGTTTAGGCTAATAGTATTCATGATATCGTTCAATGTATTGCATGTAAAATCTAGTGAGTTAGGATATCTAATTCACCTCCCGATCCTTCTTAAATGTACCTCATTAATCTTCTCCCGGTCTTAGAATGTATTGTTTACTAACCTTCACCATGGATCCTAAAGTACTATCTCCTCTCGGTCTCAAGTAACTTAGACGATGTTTATCCTTACTTTTGCAGCGAGACTCTTCGAATTGTTGTTGTTAAATTCTTTTCCTAATCACTTTCTCTCTCCCGAGAAAACAATTAATATGGGCAAGTTCTTAATGCGTGAACTTACTAAGAAATACTTTTGACTGAATAAATCATAATACATGCAAAAACAATTCTCGAATATCAATCCTACGTTTGCTATTCTAGGTAATTCATCATGGTTCCCACAACCCTAGTTGTGGGTTTCGCCTTGCATAATTTTGATGGATAGTTCAAAAAATAATGAATGAAACATGTATTAGAAGGCGTAAAAATAACAATGGTCCAAACTAACAATTTAAGAATAAGATTTTGAATTAAATCACCAAAACTAGAACTTTAAGAATCTAGGTTGTGTGATCTTCTTCCAAATCTATCTAGTTGTGTGTGGATGATCAACCAATGGAGTTTTTATTATGTAATGTAGCCTCAAAAAATTAGGAAAGGTATATTAAAAGTATAGGAAAAGTGTCCTCAAAATATAACACAAGAGGGTATTTATAAAAACCTAAAACTAATCCTAAATGAACTAGGAAACCAATTTGGTTTTGGACTCGGATGGTGCTGGACGGGAGGCACCACAACCAGTGGTGGGAACCACGGCTCATAGTGGCATTCTTTGTTCATTTCCTTAGCATTTTATGGTGGGCCATCCTACCATGGTACCCACCACGGCTAGTGGTGAGGACCACACCTCTTGGTGAGGCCCTTGGTGGATGTCTTGGTTGGCATAATTTGTCATAATATGCTGATTTACTCTCGCAACACCCATTCCAAGGTCCTTCAAGTCTCGGTGATGTTCTTTGTTTGAGTTCTCCCTTCAAGTTGTCCTGAAACCTTGCCAAACTCAAGTTAGCCTAGAATTTATTGCACATTTTGCTTTCTTTTTGACCTCAGCTCAATACCAAGCTACTAACATCCTTCAAGATCAATTAGATTTCCATGTGAACCATGCCAAATACCATTAACCCAAGTGTGCTTCAATATTTCCTGAAAACTAACAAAAAATACATATCAAACTAATAAAATGTGCTTAAGAACATACAATAACTCCTTGTTTTGAGCATTTTAAATATCATATTTTGTCTATATATCACATAACAACCATATTAAAGTTTTGATTCTATTATTGATAGCTTGGCAGTGTTCGGAATGGAAAAGCTTCGATTTCGTTAGTTAGTGCGTGGATAGCCTATAGGTAGGCTACAGTTTTCCTTTCATTAGACTGAGCATGTTTAGGAAATTGTATATTGATTTGTATGTGTTTGGAGGCATTTGGGTGTCGAGCATGCTAAATTCTAAGATTTCATGCCCTAGGTGTTATTTTTGGGGTATTATCGGAGTGTTAAAGCATGTCTCTAGTTATTGTTAATCATTCATACCTTGTGCTGTGTTTTGTGGATTTTTTTGTAAATTTGAATGAATATTTGGCCTTATTATAGGGTTAGACTAGTGTTTCCTGAGACTTGCATGATTTTGGTAACTTCGTTCCGGACAGCTTAGCTTCTTGTAGACTGATATAGCAGACTTGGGTCTGATAGTCTTTAATTTAGCTAGGTAGTAACACAGGTTTGGGACCTTACCTCCATAATGTCCTATTCCCATATCGGTCCTGCATCGCTTGGTTCTTGATTTTAGAAGTCTTTTCAATGATTCTAATTGAATGTGGTTCAGGCTGGAGTGGTTTATTAATGGCGCTCAGTTTGGGGGTACTCCCCATGATGCTCGGTTGGTTGCTGATCTTAATTCGGATGGATTCACCTCTGTTCATAGTTCAAGTCCCATTCCACTCCTCCAGGCGGGGTTGAAGACCAGCCTTATTATTATAGCCTCAGTTCAAGTCTATCGCTCCTAATTTAGCTGTGGTTTGATCCCACTTCCTTTACTATCACCTCAGTTCAAGTCCTTTGCTCCCCAGTTAGCCATGGTTTGAGCCCACCACCTTTATACAACCTCGGTTAAGGTCCATCACTCCTTACTTACTTTGGTTAAACTCCTTAGCTATAGTTACCCGATTCAAGTCTGTGGTCTAGCTTACATGTGGTTCAAATCCACTATTATCTATCACCTACTTCAAGTCGGTGGTCTCTCTATTATAGGTGGTTAAAATCCAGGCTTACCTATCACCATGGTTCAAGTCCCTAGGTTTCTTTCAAATCTCGGTTTGAGTTCCAAATTCTCTAATGAATCTTTAATTCAAGTCCTTATCTACTCTCATCTTTGGGTGAAAGTTTTATGCTTTTTGGATGGTTCAGTTCAAGTCCAGGAAATTTGTGGTATTATTAGAATTCTATTGGCTCTATTTATTTTACTTCAGCTATGCTTTCTCCTGTTGGGCTTATGGGAGTCCTTCTAGTTGTTACCTTAGACTTGTGCACAAGCGTACCCATCGGGTTTATGGGAGCCCAACATATTTAGATAGATTCTTTCTCTTTTTGTGTTGAGTACGTTCGTGTACATACTTACATTTATTTCTTGTCCTGCCTTTGGTTATGATTACTTTCTCGCATTTCAGTTTACTTTTTCTACTGGTACCTGTTATTTTGGTAATCATACTACACTCTGTATTTATTTTCGTGATTTAGGTCCAAGTACTAGCTAACAAAATTGATTAGAGCTAGCTGCAGTTGT